>NW_016811902.1:621935-696576 GCF_001698545.2 Rhinopithecus bieti
GGGGGAGAGGAAGAAGAATAGAGGAGGAAGAGGGTGGGAGGAGAAGATGGGGAAGAGAGAAGGAGGAAGCGAGTAGAGGGAGAGGAAGGAGAGGGGACAGGAGAATGAAGGAAGGAAGGCAGAAAGGGAAAAAGAGAAGTCAGTATACTGTTTTCAGATATTTGAGATTTACTTAATACTTCCATAAAACACCAACTTTGCTTCTCTTTATTCCCCATCACCCTCCACTTACCTTAGAAAAATATTGTTAATCTGTTTTCGGATAAATGCTCTAAGACCAAGAAACTTGCCATAAATTCTGTGTAAGACTGTTTTTAAGTAGTCCCGTTCCCGAGGGTCTTCGCTGTCAAATAGCTCCAGAAGCTGTTGTAAATGAGACATTACAGCTGTCAAAGGCAGTTTCAGAAAAGGATTTAGGAATTCTATTATTTAAAATCCCCTCCTTCTTTCCTCAAAAATGTGTTGAATATCTATTACGTGCCAGGCACAGTGCTAGTTTTTGGGCATATCATGATAAACAAGTCAGACAAGGAGCTTATATTCCACTAAAGAAATACAAATACAAAATAACAACAATAAAAGTAATAATATGAATAATAGCTAATACACATATGGCACTTACTGTGATCATCAGGCAATTTTCCATGCAATCTACATATTAATCCTCCCGATGAGGTAATTTTGTCCCCCTTTTACAAAAGAGGAAACTGGCGCACATAAGGGTTAAAAAACGTGCCCACGGTCTCACAGCTAATAGGTGGTAAAGCTAGAATTTGAATCCCAGCAGTTGAGGCCATAAGTCCATGATCTCAACCACTTCACTATGCTACCTACTGATATTCCAAATACACAGTTAAAATAAGCTGACTGGGTGTGGTGACTCACGCCTGTTATTCCAGCACCTGGGGTGGCTGAGGCAGGTGGATTACCTGAGGTCAGGAGTTTAAGACCAGCCTGGACAACATGGTGAAACCCTGTCTCTACTAAAAATACAAAAATTAGCCACGTGTGGTGGTGGGCGCCTGTAATCACAGCTACTCAGAAGGCTGAGACAGGAGAATCACTTGAACCCGGGAGGCAGAGGTTGCAGTGAGCCAAGATCGCACCATTGCACTCCAGTCTGGGTGACAGTGCGAGATTCAGTCTTAAAAATAAAAAAAGGATAAGCCTTCAGCTCTACTAGAATATTCAGGAAAATGAAAAAAATCTGAATCAAAGCAAGCATCAAAAAGTCTCAATGAGACTGGTCACGGTCCTTTGTAGATCCAGACTCTTGTTACGTAGGTGTGCTCACTCTGTAAACAGTCATCGAAGTGAATGTTGATTATTTCTGTTCGTATGTTATATGTGAAAAAGTTTTTTTTTTTTTTTGAGACAGAGTCTTGCTCTGTTGCCCAGGCTGGAGTGCAGTGGCATGATCACAGCTCACTGCAACCTCTACCTCCTGGGTTCAAGCAAGCAATTCTCAGCCTCCCAAGTAGCTGAGACTACAGGCACCTGCCACCACACCCAGCTAACTTTTTGTATTTTTAGTAGAGACGAAGTTTCACCATATTGGTCATGCCCAGCCATGGATAACATGTTTAAGTTCCCAAACATTTGTAATCTAAAGTTAATAACCAAATCCTGATAACATCACATCTATGTGCTCAAAATGAAGTCCACACAACTAGTCCAAAAGAGGTAACAAGCTAAAGTTTCAGCCAAATGCCAGTGGGCACAACAGATTCAACTCAATGTCTATCAAAAATTCCAGCTGCTTTGTTTTTGTATCATTGACAAGCTGATACTAAAATTAATATGGAAATGCAAGAGAGCCAGAAGAGCCAAAATACTCTTGAGGGAAACAAAACTTGAAAGATTCACACTTCTCTATTTCAAAACTTAGTCCAAATACAGTAATCAAGACAGTGTGGTACTGGCATAAAGACAGACATACAGATTAATGGGAATAGAATTGAGAGCCCCAAAATAAGCCCTCCCATTTATGGTCAACTGATTTTCAATAAGAATGCCAAGTCATTTCAATGGGGAAAGAATAGCATTTTCAACAAATGGTGCTGGAACAACAGGATATCCACATGCAAAAGAGTAAGCTGAACCTCTACCTCACAATATACATTCAGATTAACTCAAAATGAAATCAACCTAAAATTAAGAGCTAAATTATAAAAAAAAAAAGAAGAAGAAATCTTCATAACCCTCGATTAGGTGGTATTTCTTAGATATGACCCAAACCATAAGCAACAAACAAATAAATTAGACTTCCCCCAAACTGAAACCATTCATGCTTCAAAGGACACCATCAACAAAGTGAAAAGAGAATGCACACACTGGGAGAAGACACAGCTGACCCTGTGCAAGTTCACTTGCATGCAAATTTTCTTCCACTCTTGGCTGGGCGTGGTGGCTCACCCCTGTGATCCCAGCACTTTGGGAGGCTGAGGCAGGTTGTTCACTTGAGGTCAGGAGTTTGAGACCAGCCTGGCCAACATGGTGAAATCCCATCTCTATTAAAAGTACAAAAATTAGCTGGGTGTCGTGATGGGTGCCTGTAATCCTAGCAACTCAGGAGGCTGAGGCAGGAGAACTGCTTGAACTTGGGAGGCAGAGGTTGCAGTGAGCCGAGATTGCACCACTGCACTCCAGCCTGGGAGAGAGAGCAAGACTCGGTCTCAATTAAAAAAAAAAAAATTTTTTTTCATCCACTCTTGCTACCCTGAGACAGCAAGACCAACCCTTCCTCTTCCTCCCAACCTCCTCAGCCTATGCAACGTGAAGACCACAAGGATGAAGATCTTTATGATGACCTACCTCCCATTAATGAACAGAAAATGTGTTTTCTTTTCTTCATAATTTTCTTAACATTTTCTTTTCTCTAGCTTGCTTTATTGTAAGAACACAGTATATAATACAGATAGCATACAAAATATGTGTTTTTCAACTGTTTATGTTATCAGTAAGGCTTCCTGTCAACAGCAGACTATTTGTAGTTAAGTTTCTGGAAAGTCAAGTTATACATATACTTTTCAACTGCTCAGGGGTTCACTGCCCCTAATATCTGCACTGTTCAAGGTCAACTGTATTTATAAACCATATATCTGATAAGGGACTAGTATCCACAATATATAAAGAACTTTTAGGTCAGGCATGGTGGCTCACACCTACAATCTCAGCACTTTGGGAGGCAGAGGCGGGTGGATCGCTTGTGCCCAACAGTTTGAGACCAGTCTTGGCAACATGGCAAAATCCTGTCTCTTCAAAGAAATTCAAAAATTAGCCAGGCTTGGTGGCACGTGCCTGTAGTTCCAGGTATTTGGGAAGCTCAAGTGGGAGGATCACCTGAGCCTCAGGAGATCAAGACTGAACTGAGCCGTGATCGTGCCACTGCACTTCAGTCTGGGCAGCAGAGAGACAAACTCTGTCTCAAAAACAAACAAACAAAAAAAAAAAAACAAGAAAAAATAATTTTAAAAGCTCAACAATAAGAAGAAAACCCAGTTTAAAAATGGACAAAGGATTTTATTTAACAGCTAAATCACAAAGGAAGTATACAAATTTTGGTCAATAAACACATGAAAAGTGCTCTATTTTATTGATCATTACAGAAAAGCAAACCCTGGCTCACACCTGTAATCCCAGCACTTTGGGAGCCGAGGAGGTAGATCACAAGGTCACGGTTTGAGATCAGCCTGGCCAACATGGTGAAATCCCATCTCCACTAAAAACACAAAAATTAGCCAGGCGTGCTGGCACACGCCTGTATTCTCAGCTACTCAGGAGCCTGAGGCAGAAGAATTGCTTGAACCTGAGGTAGAGTTTGCAGTAAGCCGAGATCGCACCACTGTACTCCAGCCTAGGCGACAGAGCAAGACTCCACCTCGGAAACAAAAAAAAAAGAAAACCCAACAAGGAGATATTCATTGGATGGCTATAATGAAAAAGAGGGATAATAAAAAGTGTTGGCGAGGATATGGAGAAACTGGAACCCTCATCATTGTTGGTAAGAATGTAAAATGGTGCAGCTATTTTGGAAAACAGTTTGGCAGTTCCTCAAATCTCCCAGAGTTACTATATGACTAAGCAATTCCACTTTCATGTATATATCCAACAGAATCGAAAATACATGTCCACACAAAAATGTGTACACAAATGTTCATGGGAGCAATATTCATAACAGCTAAAAAGTGAAACAACCCAAATATCTGTCAGCTAATAAACAAAATGTGATGCCAGGGAATATTATTCAGCCATAAAAAGGAACAAAGTACTGATATATGTTACAACATGAATGAATCTTTCAAACATCATGCTAAGTAAAAGAAACCAGACACAGAAGGCCATACAATGTGTGACTCCATGTATGTGAAATAACCAGAATAGGCAAATCCACAGTGGCAGAAAGCAGAATGGGGAGTGGCTACTAATAGGTCTGGATTTATTTTTTGAGACAGAGTCTTGCTCTGTCACTAGGCTGGAGTGCAATGGTGCTATCTCAGCTCACTGCAACCTCCACCTCCCAGGTTCAAGAGATTCTCCTGCTTCAGCCTCCCATGGGTCTGAATTTCTTCAGGGGATGATGAAAACATCCCACAATGATACTGTGGTGATGGTTGCATGACTCTGTAAATATACTAAAAACCACTAAATTGGAAACTTTAAAATGGCGAATTTTAGGTGTATGAATTACAACACAATATATCTGCTACCTTTACAAAAAGTCAGTGTGCAAGTTCCTCTGGCTGAAGAACAAACTTGGAAATCGGTTTGAATGTTACTGAGTTGTTTTTTTTTTACATTCATCATCATTGAAATAAAGCAAAATTCAGTTCTAGTGTCTTTATAGAAAAACATTTCAAGAGCACATAGCACACAAATTAAAGCAGACTACCATCGTCATCAAAAAGGCTATCGAGACATATGTAAGTTTGACCTCAGGTGATTAAGACATGAGGTTGAGACTGACAGCAGAATTAAAACTTCATGGTCAATAATCGAATGTGCTTTTGTTTGGTGTTTTACTTTAAATAAAAGACAGAGTTATGGGCCAAAAAAGGCCCCTCAAACATGGCAGGAAACACAAACTAAAGGATGGTCTTCAAAAATAGGTAGACAGACAGGACACAACTTTTAGCTACACAATGCCATCCACCATCCATCTATCATTCATTCATTCATTCATTCATTCATTCATTCATTTTAAAAATGAGTATTTCAAGTAAACATTTATGGTGTGCTTATTAAGGGCCAGCCAGTGGGCGAGCTGTCAGGGATACAATGATAAGCAAGACAGATACAGTCTTTGCTTTCTCAGAGCCTATTCTAACGGGGAATACAAACAATTAAATAAACAGCATGTTAAGTAGTTCAGGATGTTGTATAAACACACAGCAGACACCTACTGTACTTGGAAGAAGTGGAGTGATCAGGGAAGGCTTCTAAAGGAAGAGACATCCAGGCCGACCCATGAAGAAATGAGGAGTTAGAAGTGGGTAAGAGTGCTCCTCACAGGTTCAATAGTACATGCTTTTACTAGCAACCTATCCAAACAGAAGACGTTGTGAACTACCGCTCTCTGCCCATTCAGCAATACAATAACTACATACGTACTGAGTTCTTTCTATGTGCCAGCGATGGTCCTCATTGCTGGACATACACATTGTAGAACAATTGTGGAGCCCATCAGGGGAGGCAATGGGCAAGTTAACACATTTCCACAAGAAAACATTCTATCTAGGAAAGAAAGGCATGTAGCTCCAACTAGCAAAAAAAAAAGGCCCCATATAGACTCAATATCTCTTTATCTATAATAAAGTTCCAAATGACAAAAGCTCTCTAATCCACCCACCCAGTCCACGCATCCACCCAATCCCATTCCAAGGCTAATAGAAATAATTAACCTTGTACGTTTTATTTTTTAAATTTGGTTTCTACTTTTAAGTGTTTCAAAAGGCTTTAATGAATAACTTACAACCAACATAAGAGGAGGTTTGAGGGTGTGTAATATTAGCAAAACTTGAATCAACTTTCCTTGTATACTCTTAATCTTGAGATTAATGAATACATAATAATTAAGCAAGAAATGTTTAACTGACGTTTTCATTAGGCTCTCAAACAAAATGCATTGCCGGGTGCCTAACTTTAGATATTTACAAAGTCACAAATATTAAATGTATTATGTTCTATGAGAAAGAAAGATGAACTACAGTATTAAACTATTTTTCTGCTTCTCTGTAGAACATGCTTTTGATGATTTTATGATGCATGAGACAGAAATATAATAGTGCACAGGCCAAAAAAGGGGGGAGTAGGATGAGCTCTGATTTCCAAAACAAAATAATATGAGTGTGCTTAGTCATATCTATAGTCCCAATCACTTCCACACAAAAAAAGAAATACACGCCCACACCTGTAAATGCCTAAGTGGACTGTGCCATCCATAATATAACAGGCAGCTTGTAGTCAAAGAAAAGAAGTTAAGAAGCTGGAGCATTTCCAAGGTGATTACACAGGAAAGACAGACCTGTCAACACACTTAACTCCAAGTTTACAGAAACCAGCCTTCTTGAAGCTCACAAATAGGGATAAACTACATAGTGATTTAGCCAAATAACCTTTCTTTGAACTCATAAATCTACAATGAAATGAGAAGAGTGAAATGAAAAAGGGCTATAAGGGTCTTCCAGTGGGCAGCGGAATTGAACCTCTCTCCTCCTGAATCCTCCCTAAAATGACAGTGAAAGAATAAGAATAGAAGAAAGCCTTGGCATAGAGGGAACTGGAGAGAAAATTTGGACTTATTTGTAGACTTCTCAAAGATGGAAGTGGATGACAAGAGGTAACTATCTTAGGTTTCCTCTTTCTCCAGTCTGCTAAGTGTTTTTCCATTCTGCAAGCAGGGAAGGAAGCCAACAAGAAGCAGGCCAGTTCACTCCACAGAACCCTTAAAAGGCTTAGAAACTAAAGGCACCAGATATATTTGATGGTAAGGGTGTGAGAAATAGCTAAAAACAGGAGGACTGGTTGAAAGTCTGTAGAAGACCCCCCAGATCCCATGTAGTGTACTGACGATTTACAATGTAAGTCTGGAGAGAATGAGTAAGTATCTAGTCTTGGAGACATCATACACGTTAAGTAAATCACTTGTTGGAAATAATGGGATGAAATAAAACTCTGCATACCTAAAAGGGATATATTTGCCAGCTTTCTTCCCTGACCAGGCTCCCAATGCTATATAAGTCAGAAGATCAGAAAGTCCCTTTTGGAAGAAACTGACAGCCTCAAGAGGAAAGACCTACAGATATGCTAACAGCTGAGGGTTTCCTAATGAAATGGCAAGGTCCCTGACCAGTTATCCCATTCAAAGTCACCAGCTGCCAAGTGTCACTATGCAAATATAAACACACATGTGCACACTGTAACATACACAAGTTCTAAGCAATTTTTCAGTAGACTAACATGTAATTATGACTATGAAGTCAAAGATCACCAGATATTTTAACATAAAAGACCACAACAAACAATTGTAAGGAACTCAGAGGAAACAAGCACCATGCTAGGAGTACCAAAAAAATTGCAAAAAGGAAACTATAACATCCTCAAATATAAACAAATATGCTGGATCCTTGAAATAAAACAGAGTGCTGTTATTCAGGTAAATATTCAGGACATTTTTTAAAAGCTTTCAGAAGTTCAACATATAACAAAAATTTTAGCAGAAGCAATAGAACATTAAAATGAGCAAATCTACCCCTGAACATACAACCAAAAAACAGAGATAATATATAGAAGAAGATTTTAAAAACCAAGAGATCCAATACATAATAGCAATCTAGAAAGACATGGAGACAGAAAAATAGAAAACGAACAGAAGGAAATTATCTGAGGAATAATTCAATTCAATTTCCAGGAAAAAAAAAAGTCATGAATGTCAATACAGATATGGCCCATTAAGTGTTCCGCACAATAAATGAACAAAGACTCACACCAAAGCACATCACTTTCTGGACGTGGGGACAAAGAGAAGATTTCAAAGAAGTTACAAAGAAGACACGTCATTATAAAGGATAAGGCATTCAGCTGGTGCAGGGCTTTTTAATACCAACACTGGAAGCTGGAAAACAATGGATCAATTCCTTAAAACATCTGGGAAAGTTCCAAATTTACACCTAGCCAAAACATCAATCAAGTAGGTAGGCAGGCCGGGCACAGTGGCTCACACCTATAATCCCAGCACTTTGGAAGTGCTGGGATTCCAAAGGCGGGCTGATCACTTGAGGTCAGAAATTTGAGATCAGCCTAGGCTAACGTGATGAAACCCCATCTCTACTAAAAATAGAAAAATTAGCCTGGTGTGATGGCATGCGCCTGTAATCCCAGCAGCTGGAAGTTGCAGTGAGCCAAGATCGTGCCACTACACTCCAGCCTGGGCAACAAAGCAAGAGTCTGTCTCCCAAAAAAAAAAAAAAAAAAAGTAGGCAGAATAAAGACATTTTCAGACAAATGATCTCAGAACATTTACATCCCATTCATGCTTTTTTAGGAAGAATCTAGAAGGTATGTTCCACCAAATAAGAAGTTAAACAAGTAAGGACACAGTGTAGAAGGGCAGCAAAGGGAAGTGCTGGGATGACTGTGTGGGTGGCCCAGAGCAAGCAGCCAGTGCCAATAAGAGCAGGATGACCAGGGCTCCAAGAAGAAGGTCTCCAAGGAAAAAAAAAAAAAGGAACTGATAGATTAGTTGATATGTGGGTCATACTGAGAAGGGCTGTATGGTACTCTCAGAGAATTAAGGTATACACTAGTATACCTTAATACTAGTGATGAATACACAGGAAAGCAAGTAAAAAATAAGGCAACTATTTTCCTAAAATTAAAAAAAAGGCTCTACAAGAAAAGGAATATAACCATGTGCCTTGTAATGAACAACATGTATAAATAGTACTCATTCTATCATCTGATTCATTCAAATTTTGTGATATAACATTGGATGTAGACAGAGAGTTATAGTGGGAGATACATAATGACTTAACAGTAGGAAGTTGACAGACATAAATAAAACCTAAAATGACAAGTTAAGAAATAGCAGTATAAGCATGCTGTTTAGAAAGATGGAAATAAATATATAGAAACAACTGGAAGACTTAAATGTGGTTACCTCCAGGAAACAGGACTCTGGTTTGGAGAAGGATGAGGCAAGAGATTTGCCATTTTTCATTAAAAACCATATAAACATATTTGAATTTTAAAAGTTGGCATTATCAAAACTATTTTTAAAAGTCATTAAGAGCAAAAGATTTCGAGCAAAAAAACCCAGATGCTCTCTGCTACAATAAAGAATTACCCTGCCCTACTCCATGTAAAGTAAGATTTTAGAGAACATCAAAAATCTTCAAGTAGATAACCGATAAAATTGGTATTCTAAATGTTTTCATCCAAAGTGCCACAGAGCACTCAAATCAGATGTCCACATTTCTGGCTTTGTTTGCAACTTTCTCCCACTATCTGAAAACTATCTTCCTCATACTTTCACCTTGGCCAAATACAGAGAAAACAGCCCAGAACAAAGAAGCCAGAGCCAAAGGTAGTCAGTCTGACTCCAATGAATCAGATCGACTCAAGGGATGCACTGTATGAAATGAAGCAACCTATGGGGCAACCACTGAGAACGGACAATGGGGACAAGGGATCAAAAGGTTGCGATCACAAGCTTCTGGCAATTCTGACTCCAAGACTCCTATGGAAATTCAATATAAAACTTTCAAAAGTGTAAGGCGTACAAATATGAATAACTCCACCAAGTCACACGCTTTTATTTTCCTCCATTTAATTTCAGGCATTCTTTCCACAAACCAAAGAAGTCCACTTTTTTCCCCTTGAGCATTCTATCTATTTCAAGACAACCTTATGATTTAAGTTTTTAAGACAACCAGTTTGGTCAGCAATTCAAGAAAGAGCTATTGTGCTAAATAATGATGCACTTAGTGGGAAGCAGGCAGGGACTAGCTACATAATTTGTGGGGCAAAATGACATACAGTGGTCCTTGCTCAAAAAGTATTAGGAGTTTCAAGACAGCAAGAGCAGAGCACTAAACCAAGCACAGGGCCCTTCTAAGCACAGGGCCCAGTGTAACTGCACAAATTACACAACCAGGAAGCTGGCTCTGAATGCAGGAGTCAGAGCAATAAAGCCCTTTCTACAAGATTTTTGAGTTACACACTGGACAGGACAGGATGAGGTGATCTGCTGTTAACTGATAATTGGTAACGGCTATCTCATAAAATTCCAGGTAGAAATAAATGCTCTAAACTCTTATTGCTATAGGCTGTGAGAGGGAAATGTAAACATTTTGACATATTCAAGGAACTTGGTCGGAAAATACAAACTCATTTGTATTGGAGCTGAGATTCAAGGCCTCGTGGAATTTATTTCAGTCTAGAACTAAAAATTTTTTAACAGGTTGGCTTATCTCATGTCCAATTTGTGTTGAGTTTTTAAAAACACAATAACAAAAGGTCACTTTTAAGGACAGGCTGAATGATTTGCATGATTTGCATAATTTA
The DNA here is from genome assembly GCF_001698545.2 of Rhinopithecus bieti. Taxonomy (NCBI): domain Eukaryota; kingdom Metazoa; phylum Chordata; class Mammalia; order Primates; family Cercopithecidae; genus Rhinopithecus; species Rhinopithecus bieti. Next base: position 632,499 of record NW_016811902.1, read on the forward strand.
CATGATAATTACAGCACCTTTCAGCTAAATATAACAGCAAATGTGAAGTACAAATTACTAAATAGCAATCTCCAGCAGTACATATGTTTACATGGATACTTGAATAGTATGTCTCTTAGCAACCACTGACTGTTTCAGATTTGCAGAGTAGTTGAAAGCAATCTTTAGAAATATGTTGCTAAACTCTTGCCACAATAATCCACCCAATGAAATAATACAAGGTTTGGCAATTCATTTGGGTCTAAAGAAGGGGTTGGGGGATCATAAAGCAACTATTTTCCCAACCATCCCAATACAGATGAAAATTATCTTTATTGATAATAGACAAAATTGTTCCATAAGCCTAGGCAAGTCTACATACTCATAGCTCTAGAAGGCAGTTAACCAAGTTACTTAAGTCTAAAATTAACACTACCACAGACAAAAGTGCACTATGCAATGAATTGACTATCTTTTGATATATCTCTAACAGCTTTCTTGTGCAAACACTTAAGTGAGTACACAAAAAATGCTACAGGTTATGTAAATCTAGATTTAATAAAAATCACAATGAAATTCAAATGAGCCAGTCATACTATTCTAGGATAAAAAAACAATAAAACACTTCAAACAAAAACACTCAAAACCCTTGAATGAAAAACGACAGACTGTTGGCCGGGTGTGGTGGCTCATGCCTGTAATCCCAGCACTTTGGGAGGCCGAGGGGGGCGGATCACGAGGTCAGAAGTTCGAGACCAGTCTGCCCAACATGGTGAAACCCTGTCTCTACTAAAAACACAAAAAAATTACCCAGGCATGGTGGCGCACGCCTGTAGTCCCAGCTACTCGGGCCACTGAGACAGAAGAATCACTTCAATCCAGGAGGCAGAGGTTGCAGTGAGCCGAGATCAAGCCACTGCAATCCAGCCTGGGTGGCAGAGCTAGACTTCATCTCAAAAAAAAAAAAAAAGAAAAGAAAACAACAGACGGTTTTGTCTGGCCCTACCAAAATATGGCTTTCCAGGTTGTCTTGAAAAACCAAAAGATCCAGCAAGACTTGGCTCACTTACCTAGAGACCAACCGTTACTGGGAGTGGATTGGCAACAGGATCTAAGCTCTCTAAATCACCACAGTTTCCATCACTCCTTTGGTCATACCCACACTACTTCATTATGTACCATTTGTCTGTCCTCTGTAAAGATTTAAATGAGCTATCCCTGGTTTTCACACATTATAAATTATACATTCCTGGCACTAATAAACATTTATGTCCAACACTGATTGGAGGAAATCAGTTGGGAAAGTGTGGAACTGAAGAGAATCCAGAGACACAGGAGACCCATGTAACATCTTAAGAGAACCCAACAGCCTGTGAAGAACCATGTACGTAGAGTCCAATGGATATCAGTGATCTTTAGAATAAGAGTTGGATTTCAAATAATTCATAACGTGCTAGGTAAGACATGACAGGCTAACACTATATGATTTCATGGACTGAAGCTATTAAAGAAAACACAGCTTAAGAAAGTTCTCAAAACAAGAATCCTAATAAAAATATTAGTGACAGCACCAGCATTAACGTTTACTGAATATGAACCAAGTGTTGGGAATACTTTTGAGAGCTTGTATAGGTATTTAGTTGTTAAATCTCCAAAACAACCTTACAATGTGATTATATTACGGATATTTTGCATCTACTTTCTAGATGAGGAAACTGAGGCACAGAGTAGTTATGTCACTTGTCCTAGGTCAAACACAAAAAAATGGCAGAGCCCAAATTCAAATCAGTCTGTACACTTAACCACCAATCTATACCGCTTCCTGAGGAAGAAAATTCAAGGTATTGAAAAGGCACTTGAGGCAACACAGGAAGCTTTCCTTTACGCTTTAGATTTTAAAAAGGGCAGATATAAATGCTGAAAGGAAGGAAGCAATGAATACTGGGCATAAAAGAATGGGCTATCCTACAAAAATAGTCTTAGGAAGACTAATGCACAAAATCAGCTGAGGTTTATGAAAAATTGCAAGGCAATAAAATGAGAATGTACTTGCAGATGAAATTTTTTATTATTCTTTTTGATTATAACATATATGCTCATTATTTTTTAAATGTAAAAAACAGAGATATCTAAAAAACAGGAAGCGAAGATCATCACATATAATCACCCCCTTCCAGCCAATTAACAACAATTTGGTAGAACTCCTTTCAAAATCATTAATGCATATTGCTATAGTCTGCATGTTTCCCCTAAACTTCATGTGATAGGAATTTAATCCCCAATGAAACAGTGTTGGGAGGTAAGGCCTTTTGGTAGGTGTCGAGGTCATAAGGGCTCTGCCCTCATAAATAGATTAATGCCACTATAAAAGGGGATTTGGGACCTGGGTTCACTCTCTCTCGCCCTTCTGCCTTCCACCACGTGAGGGCACACACAGTAAGATGGCACTCGTTAGATGCCAGCACCTTGATCTTGGACTTCCCAGCCTCCAGAACTGTAAGAAATAAACTTACAGAACTTCTGTTCTTTGTAAATTACCCAGTCTGAGGCATTTTGTTAAAGCAGCACAAAAGAACTAAAACAAAAATACTAACATTATTTTCCCTAAAATAACAGATACAGGCTCAAAATTATACTGTTCTATAACAATGCATGTTTCACTTAAAATAGATCACGAGTAGGTCTATCACATTCTTTTACAAACTGATGAATATTTCACTCTACGAATGTTCACAGCTCAATTACCTCCTACTAAGGAACTTAAAAGTTATTTTCTAATTTTCTAATAATTATTAACAATGGTGCATTCAAGACCTTTGTATATACATCTTTTATACATATCTAATCGTTTCTCGTGGACTTGTTGGGTCTAAATTTAAGCTGATAGAATACTATCGGTTTCCTCTTCAGGACAATTATGCCAATTTAATGTACGTTTGTATATAGCCATCTATTCATATGTGTATTCATTCATTTGGTACAACTGCTTATGAGTTTTATGGCACACTCAGCAGGGTCATCTCCACCTAAGGTACTATTAGGTTCCATTCTCCTGTTCTGACGCCATATCATTTTAATCAATTTACCTTTTCCTTTGTAGTATATTATTTAATAAGTATCATTAGTCATCTTTTCAAAATTTATTTCATGAACTCTAAACGTTTCAAGTTTTAAAAAATTGTAATTTTAATTAGAACTGTACTAATGTAGAAATAATTTGGAGATTATATGAACATCTTTCTGATAGTCTTCCCATCTAGGAATATGCCACATTTCTGCATTTACTCAAGCCTTCTTTAAGTTTCATATAGATTTTTAAAATTCTATTTCAGAAAATGAAGATTTTAAAATTAATATTGGAAGCCAGGCACAGCGACTCATGCCTATATTGCCAGCACTTTGGGAGGCCAAGGTGGGCAGATCACTTGAGTACAGGAGTTCAAGAGCAGCCTGGCCAACATGGTGAAACCACGTCTCTACCAAAAATTAAAAAATTAGGGCCGGGCATGGTGGCTCATGCCTGTAATCCCAGCACTTTGGGAGGCTGAGACGGGAGGATCATGAGGTCAGGAGTTTGAGAACAGCCTGGCCAACATAGTGAAATCCTGTCTCTACTAAAAATACAAAAAATTAGCCAGTCGTGGTGGTGAGTACCTGTAATCCCAGCTACTCAAGGAGGCTGAGGCGGCAGAATTGCTTGAACCCGGGAGGAGGAGGTTGCAGTGAGCTGAGACTGCACCACTGCACTCCAGCCTGGGTGACAGAGCAAGACTGTGCCTCAAAAAAACAATCAAACAAACAAACAAAAATTAACTGGGTATGGTGGTGCACGTCTGTAATCCCAGCTACTCAGGTGGCTGAGGCACAAGAATCGCTTGAACTTGGGAGGTGGAGGTTGAAGTGAGCTGAAATTGTACCTCTGCACTCCAGCCTGGACAACAGAGCAAGACTCTGTCTCAAAAATAAATAAATAAATAAAAATAAAATTATTGGAATCAAAAAAATAATACATTCTATCAATGTGGGCAGACAATATATGAGGGGGGTGTGAAAAGATGAATAAATATTTAATGAGCAACTACTATACTCCATAGGTGATAACAGTAGACATTTTTACAAGTCATCTCATTTTATCTCATAACAAGCCTACTTGCTGTGACTTGTTGTGACAGGTGACTCTTAATGTAATTTTATAGAAAAAGACACTAAGGATCAGAGTAGTCAATAATCTGCCCAAGGTTTTCAGTCACCTGTTTAAGATTGAAGGCAGGGATCCTGTCTTTGTATCCACGCTGCCAAGTGAACTAAGCAGATTTGACAACTGTCAATTTTGAGGTGTCTCCTATTTTACTTAACAGTATCTTATTTATCCTGTTATCCCATGTCATGAATGAGGAAACTCAGGCTTAGATAACGGGTATACAAACTTGCTGAAAGTCGTACTGCAAGTAGGCAGAGAAGCCAGAGTTTGTATGCAGTTTCTTCTGACCCCATAGCTCACATTCTCAGCTCCTAAAATAATACTTATAATACATAGGGAAGTCAATATTCAAGCCCAAAGCTTCCTAACTTTCCACTACGTCATAGCAAAACAGCTCAATTCCTATTTTGCTTTTGTATTCACTGACAGAGGAATGAGTCGGAAGACTGACTGCAAAGAACATATTCAGCTGCTACAGAAAATAAGTTGAAATCTCATGGATACAATAAATTCTGTCTAACTGAAGAAAGAAATTTTAAGCTGAGATTACCAAGAATCTTTTTTGAGATCATTGAAAATCCACAGAAAATAGAAATCTGCCCAAAGAAAAGAAACAGGGTAAACGTTATCCTGATTTGTCAAAAGGAAAAGGATGTAGGTTTCCAAGAGAAACACCCTAGGACCAGGTGGCACCATGGGAGACTGTGGAGTTCAGAAAAATGCAAAGACAAGCAGGGGTGTGAACAAGACCTGACTACAGAGTGCAGAGGTTGGCAGGACCTGTCAATTCAAGGACAGTTAAGTCATGGTGGGAAAGAGGAGGAGGAATGAGTGAGATGGGGGATAAGGGGGTAAAATATCAGCATCAATCCTTCAAGGCCCAAAAATCCCACCCACTCCCCAGCAGAACCAAACCGGCCAGGAAGGGATCTCAGGAGAACCAGTTAAGAAATTAAGGCCCCCTCTTAGAAGGCACTGGGAACGAAGTAAGTCATTAGCAGACTAAAGGGTCAGGAAAAGGACAGGAGGCCAACTTACAGGTTACCGACATGAATGAGCAGAGTATTCTGGAAAATGGGAGCTAACAGGCGCCCAGGGGTTATTCCCAACATGGAAGTTAATGCACTGATTAGTCAGATGATTTCAATCAAGCTCTCGGTGGTGGTGCTGATTCTGCCAAAAGCCCTGCTTGCCACTTTCACGATTCATTCAGGAACTGGGGTGAGCCCTGGTGTGAAGGTCAAATTTATAACAGATCCAGCAGATGGAAAGTAAAGAAGGCAACAATTGGAAAAATGAGGAAGGGGCTGAAAATGTAAAGTATATAAATGAACTTCACTACTGACACTTATTTCCTGTCTCTGGCAAAATTTTAGGACAGATGAACAAACCCATGGTTTGCAAGCAGTTAGGGCAGGATCATCAGTAAACAGCACTAGCTCTAGACGTTCACTAATACCACATGGCAGATGAATGGCATTCCTTTTTATGATACAGTTACAAGGCCTATAGATGAGAGTAATGCTGTAAACACAGAGTCCTGGCTTTTACCACAGCATCTAATAGTCTCTATGTTCTTCTTACAATCAAAATTAAGAAATGCAGGAAGGATAATGTACTAGTAAATTTCTGGATCAAGGATAAAACTCAAAAATTACTGATTATGAAGTTGTGTAATATTGGGAATTTCTAAAATAATATAGGCTCCTATCTCAGCCCTGGCTAGTTTAACAACTTTTCTTTTTTTTAATTATTTTATTTTATAGTGTTGGGAGTACAAGTGCAGTTGTGTTACATGGATATATTGCATTGATATTAGTTTGGGTTTTGTTCCCTCCAAATCTCGTGTTGAAATGTGATCCCCAATGTTGGAGGTGGGGCCTAGTGACAGGTATCTGGATCATGGAGGTGGGTCCCTCATGAATGGCTTGGTGCTGTCCTTGAAGTAATGAATGAGTTCTCAATCTATTAGTTACTGTGAGATCTAGTTGTTAAAAAGAAAAGAAAAGAAAAGAAAAGAAAAGAAAAGGCCTGGCACCTCCACCCGCTCTGTCTTGGTTCTCTCTCAACATGTGACACACATGCTCCCCCTTTGCCTTCCACCATGATTATGAGCTTCCTGAGGCTCTCGCCAGAAGCAGATGCTAGTGCCATGCTTCTTGTACAGTCTGCAGAACCATGAACCAAATAAACCTCTTTTCATCATAAATTACCCAGTCACAAGAATTTCTTTACAGCAACACAAAATGGACTAATAGATGCATGCCAGTGAAGTCTGGGCTTTTAGTGTACCCATAAGCAATAGTGTACACTGTACCCAATAGGTAGTGTTTTATCGTAAACAACTTTAATCAATGACTTAGATGAGGCCAATAGCATATTTAGGTCACAGATGTCATAAAGATGGAAGACACAGTAAATACGGTAGAGATGAATAAGGGATAAATGATTCCACAGGAACATATGCCAAGTACTACACTTAGATAAAAAAGCAAACTGTGTAACAACCAACAATAAGTAAGCCAGGCATGGTGGTGCACACCTGTAGTTTCAGCTACTTGGAAGACTGAGGTGGATCACTTGAGCCCAACCTGGGCAACAGAGCAAGACCCTGTTTGTTTAAAAACGAGAAAAGAAGAGAAACATGCAGCAATATGCAGAAAGCTCAATTAGAAGCCAGCCATAGCCAGAAGCTTAACATAAGTTGGCAATGTCATGCTACAGCAAGAAATGCTCATGAGACTTTTCCTTTAAGAAACCTAGAGTCATGACAAGGGAATGAAAAGGCCAACTTGAAGCCACACTGGGCTGACCAGGCTCAGGGCATTCTGTTCGGATATAGATGTCATATTAGGGGACAAATGGACACATCCAAGATACTGAAGGCTTCAAAACTAACCAGTGAGAAAAGGTTGACAGAACCAAGAACTTGGTCTGGAGGAGAAAGTGCATACTGACAGCTAGTAGGCTAGATCCAGAAGGCAAATGGGCTAGTTCATTCTGCACAGGATTTTAGTAATACCAGAAAACTTAACAGAAGAATCTGGATTTCTATTTATCTTGGGGGTTGGCAAGGAGAAAAATCTGGGGATAACTGAATGAAGACGGGTAGCCAAAGCCCCATTTAATAGGAACCAGTCTACATCCTATTGTCTGACCCCTGGCTTTCAGACTTACTATGAGTGAGGCTATGAGCATTTGAATTGCAACCACTGATGCAGAGAAAAAGAGTCAAAGGGTGAACACAAAAGCTGTGTTCTAAGACCTGAAAGGTTATGTCTGGGCTAGAGACATACTAAGATATTATTCTGGGGAGAAAAAGGACAAAGGGTACAAGGCATAGACAGGTTCAACATAAAAAAGAACTTCCTAACAAAAATGGAACAAGCTGCCTGTGTATATGGCTTTTCTTCACTGAAAAAGGGTCTCAAAGGAGACTAATTCACTAAAGAACGAGAATACATAACCCAAAAAACGTCCTTTCCAAATCCGGGTTTCTCTGATGTTTTCGTATTATAAGTTTCATTATCTTCAGTACCGTCCACCATGGACAGCACACTGGGCTGAGCCCTGGATGTTTTTTGTGTGAGAAAAGCACTGGCTTCATAGCAAGACCATAGGATTTACTGATTCCATGTCAACTAAATACAGGCTCTAATAGAGAATTACTATCTGATATTCTCAGGCACATTAATTCACAAAAAATAGGCCCTATTATTTCATTAGTGTTCAGATGTGAAGGCTACTTCTCCCTCGAAGTCACTCCAAGTTACAGTGAGGGAATCACAAGGAGGCATCATGGCACAATGGACAGAAAACCAGAATACGAAATGTGCTTAAGCAAACTTGATACTCTTTCTACACCTCAGTTTATGCATCTATAAAATGGGGCAGGGGGCAAGGGAGGGCATAAAAATTTAGCCATGTCTACTTTACAAGATTGTTGTACAAATCAAATAATGCAGGCAAAGGTGTTCTGACAATTAGACAGCACTATATACATGCAAGGCTTTCCAATACAAAATGTAGATCTACTATGTATTACTTACATTTTTTTGAAATAAATTATGCTTCCTTAGCATAGCAATCCATACCAATTTCCCTATTTACCCCATGATCCACATATCCATCTATTTATCTACCTCTCCATTTCTAGTTCAGACTTCACTTTTCCAAACCCTCTCATGTTAAAGTGTGAGCCAGGACTCAACAGTGCGGTACCAAAGTACTCTAAATGTGAAGTAAAGATCAAGGATCAGTCCCATATACCTAGGGGAATAGGGTGTACAGGTACTAATGAGCCCCACAGGCAAGGCACCAAAGCGCCTTTCAGCTCTGAGCTGACACTTGAACTTTGGGTTTCATTCCACTCACCCTTTCTTAGGATGTGGAGAGGCCTCCACGCCCCTCAGCTCTCTGGAAGCTTGCCTGCCCCTGTTGGATTGAACCCTATGAAACTGCTGTTTTGAGTGTTAAAAACAGTCAAAAAATTGGGTATGGTTCAACCTACATATCCTAAATTCCAAATGTATTAATTTAATTAAGGAGGGAAATGAGATCACAAAGGTTATCAGCCCCCTCCCAGTAAGGCACAGGAGATCAATTTCCTGCCAAATAATGTTTTACTTTTTATTTTTAGAGACAGGGTCTTGCTCTGTTGCCCAGGCTAGATCAAATTAATGTTTTAAAGTTGAAATTCTTCTTACTGTCTTACTAGGAGATAAACATTTATTCTTTCCTACATTAGATGCCCCATATGCCACTCAGAAAAGAGCTACACCAGTTTGGCTCAAGCATGCATTTTTAGAGATGAATATATCAACAACAGGAGCAAGGAAGTGTTATCTAAAACTTCAGTGCCATGAAAGCACCCAAGTCCCAGGTAAAAAGGAAAATCCACGGTTATAACATGTACAATGAGGAGTCAGGAAAAAGTGTTCCCAGAGATGTTCCAAATGGAGGAATGAGAGTTAATCCCTTTAGGGAAATTTTAGAATGTTAAGCTGTACTATTTTCTAGCAGTGAAATATCATCAGTACCCTGACTTTGATTATTTATTACAGGTTACTCATGCTTTAAAGTCTGAGCTTGCCTACTCAGTTTTAACAGATCTACACCACAGTTCTTTAAGAATCCTTATGCAAATATAAAATTTTAAGCTATATAAAAATTCACACAAACCAAGGTTATATAAATGAAATTCCTTTATAATTAAATTTTAAGAGAAAACTGTAGGGATTTAGGCATTAGCATTCCTGTCTATTTGAAATGTAATTGATTTCTACCACAAATAAACTTAAATGTACCTATTACTTTTAATAGGCAGTAATGGAAATTAACTTCTGTTTATATATATTTTTGTGGTTCACATAACTGTCATTGCAAATTTTTTTTAACAGACATGAATAGAAAATGAGATAAAGTGTTAACTGTAAGACAAATACACACATCCACAATAATTTGCTTACCTGTAATACAAATTTCTGATCTATATATTTTTTGGCAATGCTGGGTTGGAATTCTTGGCTTTCCAAAAATCGTATGAAAAATTCATATACAAGCTGCAACAAACAGATTATAGTTAATTTCAAATTATGATTCACTGGGAATAGTACTACAAACCACCAAAAGCCTATAACACTAAAAGTGACAGGGCTTAGAAAACTGATTTTAAAATCAATCAACAAACCACGCCAGCCTGTCTTGTGGCTCACACAGTTGCTGTTATGCTTTCAACTTTTAAAACTTAAAATTAGAAAATACAACCAACCAAAGAAAAATTTCCCATAATCTTACCATTCAGAGACAACCACTGTTAACATTTCAATGTATGTATCTCCTTCTACAACATACTAATGTATATAAATATATTCTTACAGTTTTGCAAACTACTTGTACCATTTATACAATATATTATGTATATACTTCATGTAACATACCATATAAATATACTTTCACAGTTTTACAGACTACTTTTACCATTTAAACAATGTATTATGAACAATTTACATCAATAATATCTAAACTATCCTTCTTAGTAGCTGTAAGTAGTCCATTATAATTTATAATGAATAATTCCATTATTCATAATTAATTTAACCAATCTCCCAGGCTTAGACATTTAAGTAGTTTCTCAATTATTTCTCCATCATTCCGCGTCAACGTGCATCACATAACATACGTCAGCGTGTACTTGTTCAATTATGTCATGAGGAAATGTTTCTAAATGTGGAATTGCTAGATCACAAGATATCCAAACATTCAGAATTTTTCATACTCACTGACAAATTTCTTTTCAGAAAGTTTATGGCAATTTCTACTCACCCCATAAGATGGTGTGGCATAATATAGCCATCTGCAAAAAGTCAGCCTCAAATAATTGATAAACAGTGGGGAATCACTGCCTATTCTCTTTGCATAATAAGTCTATGTTAAAGGCTACATTAGATCCTGATGAGGTATGCAACAGTATATCAAAACCAGAACCTTTAACTGGTGCAACTCCCTGCGCCTGTAGTCTCTGCTACTCAGAAGGCTGAGGAGGCAGGACTGGTTCAGCCCAGGAGTTTCAGTCAAGCCTGGGCAAGAGAACAATACTGTTTCTTTAAAATATGTATGTATATAATCCAGGACTTTTAAGAACTTTTAAAATATATATATATACATATATAATCCTGAACGCCTCTTTCCCTTACTAACTGTGTGACCCTGAGCAAATTAATTTCTCTGAAACTTTGTCTCTTAACTGTTATAATGCAGATGGATAGTCTCTAAGTTTAAATGTAATACACATATAAAGCCCTCTGCACAATGACTAACATGTATCATCATCACTATTCCTAAAATAACATTTGCTAACTTTTGGTCTCACTCCTTTACACTTAAAATTAACGAGGATCCCAAAGCTTTTGTTTATATGAGATATATATCATATATATGATATATATATCAAATTAGAAATAAAAGTGAAAAAAGTTTTAAATTTTACTGTTTCACTTAAAACAAGGTGTATTATATGTTAACATAATTATGTTCCTGAAAAAAAAAGAAAAAAAAAACCTTTACTTTCCAAAAGAATTGAGAAGAAAGTCATTGTTTTATAGTTTTATAAATCTCTTTAATATGTGGCTTAATGTAAGACAGATTTTCACCTGCTTCTATATACAATCTGTTGTGATATGTCATTTTGGTTTAAGCATATAAAGAAAATCGAGCCTGATGGAGATCCAGTAGTTAAAAAAGGGGAGCATATTTTACTAGTTTCTTTTTCTCCCACATAATTGTGGATATTCTTCTTTGATGCTACACTAAATTCAACAAATGGTCATTTCTTAAAGATTAGTTGCAACATATAATCTGAAATGATATCAATGAACTTTTCATACTTTGTTACACTAAAATCCAATCATCTGTCTCACACTTTGAATGGATCTTAATCCATGCATGGTTTCCTAACATCATTTGCCAACTGGAAAATATTGGTTCACTGAGCTATGCAGCTCTTTCAAATGTTGACACATTTTATTATACAGTATCTAAAAATATCACATTCTTTATTATCTCAATTTTATTTTAAAAAAGTCTTTAAGCTTTTGGAAGCTGCAAGCTCAAGGTGACAGATGCAAGACAGATATAAGTTTTCTAAAATTCTAATTCTAAATTCTGCGTTAATACTCTAATTGTGCCAGTGGTAACAAATATTGCCAAATGGTTTCCTTGTTTGTTTCAGAGAAATATCTGTCAGATACCCAAGTCTGAATAATCATAGTCTGTTAGTCATTCCTTCAAGTAAAAATGATGTTTCATGAGGAGAAAAGAAAAAAAGGCTAGTTTAGGTTACAGCTCAAAAACAATTACACAAATGCTTTTCCATAAGATAACCATTATATTTCAGTATGCAGCAGATGTTACTATGCATACTTCCCATTGTGTCATATAGAATATTTTTAAATGTGTGCTTGAGCGTCAAAATTTTTAAAAATTATTAATTTTCGCTGTTTCTTCAAAGATGTTCTCAAGTGAAATCGGCTTTTTTACACTTTTAATTACAAGTACATGGCAGTGAAGAATACTCGACCAGTTTGACACAAGTAACCTTGATTCTCGTTAAGGTAGCAGCAATTTTAACCACCATCACTTTTGCAATGAATAGTACAAACGTCAACACAGCGAAAGGACATATCATATATACAGCACTGTTATAAAGGTAGTTTTGACCTTGCGGGACACTGAAAATCAGGTCTCAGAACCACTCTAAAGGTCCAGACACCACTGATTTAAACGTTTCTTGTCACGTCAGACTCTAACTTAAGACTTAAATAAGGGATTCACATTAGCATTTTACTTCCTTATAAAAACTGTTTTTCTCCTTGGAACTCTCTGAATTCAGAAAAATTTCTTTCCTAATGATCCAGACGTTGCCAAGTTTCACACGTTATTTTGCTAGTCAAAATAATGCCCAAGTCCTAAGACCTCAGAGAATTGTTCCTTTTCCAATACGCTCATCTGTCAACTCTCAGTTTTACACATAGAATGTCAGCCTTATTCAAATGACCCCATCAAGTGGGTTTTAGCCCTCTTTTGGTTGTCACAAAGGGGAGATTCTCATCTTCTAAGCTGACCTGTGGACTGGCAAGGCTTTCCAGCAAGACTGGCAAAGTGCTCTCTCATCTCTGTTCTCTTGAAAGCAGTTATGGTCTAAAATGGTTTGGTGGAAACACTTCAGACATATTTATTAATAAGCATAAGTGTTCTCTGCACTTCAAAGAAAGATTTTACGTCAAAATCAAAAATCTCCCTTAAGTTTCTAAAGAGAAAGACTGGGGGCTGGGGAGGACAAATTACTTTTCAAGGTTACATAAGTGAATTCTCCAAGGAACTTTAGTAAAAGGCTAGCATTCCTGTTTGTCAGTCTCAAGTGGAAAACATTAAAAACAAACCCTTAATTGTAAATGAAACTCCTATAAAATTGTATTCTACTGAAGACACAACTAATTTCAGAAAATACATGAACAAGATACTAATTCAGATAATTGAAAGGTTGAATCACATACACAGAGTAGACTCCTTTGACATATTTGAACTAAAAATTATTCTTTTGTCTATTTTTAAAGATCCCAAAAGATCCACAATTTGTTATAATCAGTAATTTTTTTACTTTTTTTTTTTTTCTTTTTGGTGACATGGTCTCGCTCTGTTGCCCAGGCTGGAGTGCAGTGGTGCAATCTTGGCTCGCTGCAGCCTCCGCCTCCCAGGTTCAAGCAATTCTCGTGCCTCAGCCTCCCAAGTAGCTGGGATTAGAGGCGTGTGCTGCCATGCCTGTCTAATTTTTGTATTTTTCATACAGACGGGGTTTCGTATGTTGGCCAGGCTGCTCTCAAACTCCTGGCCTCAAGTGATCTGCCCACCTTGGCCTCCCAAAGTGTTAGGATTACAGGCACGGGCCACTACATCCGGCCAATCGGTAATTTGTATAGGCCACAGATTTAAATCAAAAAGGTATGCAGGAGCAGTCAATTAGCTGGGCAATGAGCACAGCCAACCATTCAACAGCCACATCTCAATGTCATTTTGTTGTTTTGACCTCCTGTCAGGTATTTATACTTTTTTCCTTGCAAAATGTGTCCCAGAAAAGGAAGCGTACTGCTAATTACGAAGTTAATAAAAAGTGAAAAGGTCTAAAACTATGCTGTGTTTTGGTCAGAAAATAAGTTGGATCAACTAAAAAGTAAAATGTTAAACTTCATGATAGGTGACTATGACATGAATGACCTATCATGAAAAGAAAAAGAGATTTCTTATACATTCAATGAGTGCCCTCATTAGTGCTAAAACCACCTAACGCTGAAAATGGGAAGGTGACTACTTTGTGCTATAGGAATATACAAAGGAAACGCAGGACTCTTGAGACCAAGTCAGGAGCCTTGTTCCAAAAGCAACAGATGGTGAAGGCAACAATGTGCCTAGTTACCTAACCTTTACTATGAATGAAGGTTGATTTACAAATTTTAAAAGTTTCCTTCACCTGATCCAGCATTAGTGGGTCATATTTCCCCGTGAGCTAAAGAAAGGACCAAAGGATAATAACCTTGAACAGGATGTCAACACAGATGAAACCAGCCCATTTATAATACCATTTCTGCCTTTAGATCCAAAAGGGCACCAGTCTCATTACCATTCTTCATTGTCTCTTTGGTTTTAGGGTTTCAGATAAACTAATGGTTAATATTCCTGCAGTAATGACAGTGTAAGCTAGAGTGGTTTTTTTGTGGTAGAACTTACAAGTTTCAGAAATTGATTTGGTCCTGTATTTTATAGAGTCATTAAGTATGGGAAGGATTAACTGTAATATTGAGTAAAACTTTATTGTACTTTAGGGGAAATTTATGTCTATGGTTATCATGATTTAGAATAGTCAAAAAGCTCTTGCAAATGGCAAGAGTGGTCCACAGGGTCTTCTCTGGAATACAGAGAAGACAATACACCAAGGCTTTGTAGACATCTCTTTCCATGTCTTTTCCACCATAAGATGTGAGACAACTGAGGAGACCATCTTTTTGTTGTTGTTAAGTTTCTTCCAGACTAAACTGTAATTCAATGAACTGGCACCAAACATTAAGAATAAGACATAACAATTCACCCATTCAAAAAAGTAATTCTTTTTTGGATTGTGTCACAATCTGGGATATACCTATGAAAAGCACAAATAGTTTTACAAGTTTCTTAGATTGCAGATAGTATGTCTGGGACCTTAAAAAAAAATTAAACATCTAAGATAGGAAATCAACTACAGTGTTTTAACAAATTTACCCAATCTTACCAATGGAGGTAGGAATACATATGCATAACATGCCTGAGTAAGAGCTGAGAAAACAGAGCCCCCAAAAGTTTTCTACGTAACAAAGGGAAATAGCACACGTGTGTACCTGCAGAAACTTTGAGTTGTCAAAGCAGGACAGACAGACTTGCAAATTTACGTCAGAAATTCTGAAGTAGGGGGAAAAAACTCTTAGAATATCTCTAGGCTTTCTCTCTCTGCTGCACAATTTGTTTGCTCTTCAAAAAGTCAACTTGAACCATGAATACATTTCTATGAAAATGCAGCAGCTTCTGCCTAGGGGTGAAGATGTACAAGGTATTATTCATTTTCTTCCACCCCTTCCCCTTTGCTATTTGTCAAGCAACCTGAGGATATTCTGACTCAATGGAAGGGTGACTTTGGGGTTCAACATGTACAAATTTCCTTGCTCTATTCTTTTGAGAAATTTTGGCCTTGAGAGAAGGCACCACAAGGGAGGAAGGAGCTGGAAAATTACCAGTATGTATTATATAAGTTAATACAATACAGACGGCTCTAGTGCTGGAAACAGAGATGCAGTGATGCCCCTGATCCATCCTGGCACATGAGTATGATTGGAAAACATGGCCTTCTCAGTGCAAGAGAACAGAATTGGCCTTCACCCAAGCTTTCTCTCAGCTGTTACTCTTCCTTACAATACTGTGAACGAAATAGCTATTAGTTTGGTTTTGTCCTTCTAACTAAAGAAACACATTTGTAGTTAACGTGAAGACAGGCATACAAAGTTCCCAGGGTACATACTGCTAAAAATGAGATATATATTCTGTGAGCTAATCACATCCAACTAATAGTAATGTGAAAATAATTCTGTGCTTTGTTTGAGGCTCTAGAGGGCAGGATCATAAAGAAGCTCTAACAGAGGAACAAGAACTGCTGGCTGTACCTGCAACATGGGGTGGGGGGACACTAAAGCATCACACTGACACTATTTTATTCTTTTGGCATCCTAATTATCAAGAGTAAGAAACATAAAAAGCATTCTCTAACTTTCCATTAATGTACTCTAATTTGATTTCTTGGTGGATAAAGGCCTTCAAGGAATTCCCATGCTAATCAGCTAATGAGTTAATGGAGTTTTCTTTTAGAACGAATGGTATTTCAAAGTACCTGTAAGTGTGGCCACGATGCCTCAAGGGTAGGTTCATCTTCTTCTGGATCAAATTCATTGCTGTCACTAGGAGGGAGAGTTCTGAATATATTGCAAGATACCTAAAAATAAACAAGCAACAGAGTTAATGGGAAGCACCTTCTGCGTAGTTTTACACAAGGTCCTTGGAGCCAAGCTGAGGGGAACCCAGATAACAGTGCACAAGGAACATCACCAAACTAGAATAAGGACCTCTTTCTACAGGCTCTGAGGTGGGGACCACCTCCAGGCAAGCTGGAAAGTAGCAACGCAGCACCATCCTACTCTCTTGAACACTATTCAGTGTCCTTATTTAACCCTTTCCACCCTAGGTTGCCATGATTTTATACCTACCATCAAAGCCTGCTCTTGGTTACTTACCGGTCAAGCATGTTTCTGATTAACCTAATTGACACTAAGAAATAAATAACTGCTAATGGGCTTCATGTGCTTCCCTTATCAGGTATATTCACTATTTGCAAACTTATGATTGAAATAATCGTGAAATTTCAGGCTTTTCTAATAACCTTAAAAACATTCCTTATCTGTCCTCAACAAGTTGGTTTACAAAATAGTAATGATACCCAGAGCAAAATTATATCTTTGATATAAACCTCTATAAACTAGGTATTCCTTAAGCATAGGCAAGATCCAAATTAAACAATGGTTGTTCAAAATATAGCCATGAGTTGGTAACTGTCAAAACTGGGTGATAAAGAGATGAGGATTCATTATACTATCTATTATTTCTGTATATGTTACAACATTTCCTTTTTTCTTTTTTTTTTTTTTTTTTTTGAGATGGAGTCTCGCTCTGTCACCGACACTGGAGTGCAGTGACGCAATCTTGGCTCACTGCAACCTCCCGCCTCCCAGGTTCAAGTGATTCTCCTGCCTCAGCCTCCCGAGTAGCTAGGATTACAGGCGCCCGCCACCGTACCCGGTTAATTTTTGTATTTTTAAGTAGAGACAAGGTTTCACCATGTTAGTCAGGCTAGTCTCGAACTCCTGACCTCAAGTGACCCACCCACTTCAGCCCCAAAGTGCTGGGATTACAGGCGTGAGCCACCACACCTGGCCTATTAAAAGATTTCTATAGTAAAATGTTTATGTTTTAAACATTTTTTAAATGTTTTTGCTACTATTCTCAGGATTCCTTTCCAGTTTCTGTTTCTTGCCCCACTCACCCACTCATCTTTCTCCTAATGACATATCCTCAGATCTGAAGAATAAGACGGGGAGGGACAGGAGAACATGTGTAAAAAGTGAGAAGGAAAAAAGAAAGCAGATATTGCATCAGAGGCCTTTGTTGGCCTTCCTATGTAATGCAGAAAATACTGAGGTATCTAATATGCTGCTCTGAAAGAGGAAAGAAGAAAGGCTTTGGGGTACCCATATAATCTGAATGTGTACATTCCTACTAGTGCCTAGAACAGTGTATACACATAATAGGCATTTAATAAGTATTTATGAAATAAATAATAAAAATGAATTATTTATGAAATAAATACTTATTAAATGCCTATTATGTGTACACACTGTTCTAGGCACTAGGAAAACAATAGTGAACAAAGCAGATAAAAATCTATGCCGTCATGGAACTTATTGTATTCTAGTTAAAGCCACAGTTATCCCCATTTCCTAGTTATGGAAACTGAGCTCAGATGTATAAGCTATGGGAAGGAGATTCAATTTTATTTTAGTGCAATGGGAGGCCATTAGTGGATCTTAAAACAGAGAAGTGGCATGATCTGATTTCTGCCTAAAAAAAAAAAAATCACTCCAACGGCTATGTATAGAATAGGCAGGAAGAGGACAAGTTAGGCTGTGAATGTGACAAGGGATGACGCTGGCTTGGCAAGGATGGTAGGGAAGACAGACAGAAATAGATTGATTCAAAAAGGTAATGCTTTGCTGCTGGCTTGGATATATGATGTGAAAGAAAGAATTAAGGACAAGACATAGATCTGAGGCCATAAACTGAAGATGGGGATTACTGGAAAAGGGAAAAGTTTATTTCTTTGCTGGCTTCTTTTAGCGGAGAGATCTAGGGATCTAGTTAGAGACGTATTAAAGGAGCAGTATCTAGGAGGCAATTAGAAATATGAAGTTGGACCTCTGAGCTAGGCAGGTCAGAACCAGAGACATATAAGACTCAGCAGCATATAGATAATGCTTAAAGCCACGGGACCAATGGGATCACCTTGGAAAGGAGTAAACAAAAAGAAGAGAAATGGTCAGCGGGGAGCAGTGGCTCACGCCTGTAATCCCAGCACTTTGAGAAGCCGAGGCGGGCAAATCACGAGGTTAGGAGCTCAAGACCATCCTGGCTAACACGGTGAAATCCCGTCTCTACTAAAAATACAAAAAATTAGCCAGGTGTGGTGGCGGGCGCCTGTAGTCCCAGCTACTCAGGAGGCTGAGGCAGGAGAATGGCGTAAACCCAGGAAGCGGAGCTTGCAGTGAGCCAAGATTGGGCCACTACACTCCATCCTGGGCGACAGAACGAGGCTCCACCTCAAAAAGAGAGAGAGAGAGAGAGAGAGAGAGAGAGAGAGAGAGAGGGTCCTTGGGCATCCAATATTTAGAAATTAGGTAGAAGAAGAAGAGCCAAGGAGAGCAAATGAAAAGAAGCAGGTGATAATAAAAAGAACTAGAGTTTGGGGTCTCAGAAGCTAAGAGAGAATAGCGTTTTAAAGAAGAAGTCAAGAGCAGCAAATGCTGTTCAGAGGTTGACTAAGAAGAGCACAGAGCAGTATCTATTGGACTTGGCAGTCCTATGAAGTGTACACTATTATGATCCCTAATTTACCACTGAGGAAATAGAAGCATGGGTGTTGTTAAGCTCTAAGGTTACAATTAGTAACCAGCAGAGTTATAACTGGACCCAGACTGTCAGGATCCCTAGTGTTCTCTCTAGAAGAAAAGGCAGACCAACTTTCTTATTCGTTAGCTTAGAGGACAGAAAAAAATGACCATATGAGAATATGCTTTTGCTATGGCTAATGACAGCAAATACAGTTCTATTATTTTATTTTTGTCCCTTCCAGTGATTAAGACATTATTTTTATGAAGAAATAAGTTACTTTTCAGGTAATGACTTCCCTTCAACCAGCCAGCTATAATGTAATTGACAGGGCAAAGGTTCTTTAATTACTCAACTTTGAATCTTCATTAAACTATACATGTATTTCAAAAACTGAGTCTTCATCCCAACTAAGTCATTTATTATGTACTGCACTCTTTAACAAGTGTTTTTCCTCTCCTAAGACGTGAAAGTAAACCACGAAAGGGGGAAAAAAGGGGCTTCTCTATAGTAAAAAATCTGGGTAAAGAAACTTCTCTTCCTTTGTACTCCTGGGCATATAAACTCTCTTACAGTGTCCACCACATGCTGCAGCAACTATCTGTTTAGGTTATTTGTCTCTCCTTACTAATAACTAATCAGGAATATATAATACATTTGTCTTCCCACCATATACTAAGCATTTAAAAAATATTCACAAAGTAAAAGTTTGGATATATTAATAAAGTTGTGTGTTGTGGTTTTGCTTTGAACAAATTTCAAAATTTTCTAGGTGACTTGAATAAATGTAAGTTATTTCTAAAGATGTTCATCCCTGTATTGTGTTCTCATCTTCTGACTTGGTCAAAACTTCATCTCTCAGTTAACACAGCAAAAGAAGGCCACGTTGGGTAAATAATCCAAAAGGCAGGTAGTTCTAGAAGTATATACATCTCATTCAGCTACACACTGTCATTTCTTCAGATTTATCTTCCTGTCATGCTTTATTTAGTTTACTTCTAAACATTCACCAGATGAGGAATGAGGAAGCACATGTCTGCTGGGTTGGACAATTCAGAGTTGACTGGATTGGTTAAGTAGTTGTCTACCACAATGGGAAAGAATGGCAAAGCATATCAAGTGTCATGGAAATGGCCAAACCTCTGACCCAGCCTGGAATATACTAGGGACTTAATAAAAATGTTATAAATGAGCCATTACTCCCATCCTTGAGAATTTGCCCTGAGAAACTAACCCAAGACAAGAGTGAAAAAGCTACTTAAAGCTGTCGCTTGCAACATTCTCCAAAAAATGTAAAACTGGAAATAACCTTTATGTCCAGCATCAGAGAGGTTTATCAACTCAGTGGAATACTGTGCAGCATTAAAGATGATGGCTCTATGGGAGCACCAAAAAAAAGTTTATAAATAAAGATTTAAATGGAAAGGCAATTGAAAATTGTGTGATTATAAGGATAAGAATGGAAATGGTTAACTATAAATAGAAATTAAAAGCTATATTAAAGCAAGAGGACTATGGATGATAAACACAGTCCTAAATCTATAAAAAGCATACGTTAAAGACATACATTATGTGAGTTACACCTTCCACTCCAAGATGAAAATGGGTCTTGAACTTGTTTATATAAGACTATTGCTGCCAAGCGAGAGTTAAGAACCACAGCCTCCAGGAGTGCCAAAGGTTTATCAGAAAAAAATATATATATATCACAGCCTCCCACAATACCAGAGAGCTTGGCTCATGAATGAATGATTTAAGAATTACATGAATGAACCAGTTTAACTGTACAGTTGAGCTCCAAAATCATAAATTTAAAATCAGGTCATTCATGGACGGGCTTCCATTGGGGTGCGGGGGAGGAAGAGGGGAAGAGTGTCTCTAAATCTCATGATTTATCTGCAACAGTTTGTATATTAGTCCAATTTGGGAAAAGGCCAGTTGCCTTCATCAGATTTTCAAAAGACTTCTAACATCTAAAAACGGTTAAAAACCAAGGTCCTAAATAGTAAATTTGCTTACATTAAATCTTCCTTTATCACTGGCAGTCACTTTTAATTTATAGTCTATGGTTAAATGGATTATTAAATAGGTAATGGCAGTTGCATACTTATGCAAAGGTATCACAGCCATGAGTAACCACCAATATCACTCCCCACCACACAACCGTTTTATGAAAAACCTATGTGGCTAGGTTAAAATGCATTCAGGTATTTCCAAAGTCACAAACAGTCTCTATTATATTAAAATACATGAGGTTCTAGCCCTGCGCCTCCTATTTTATTCATGCAAAAGCAGACTACCAAAAATGAACAAAAGGAAATTTTAAAGTATATTAGATAAATTTATTTTTCAAATATTGTATTTTAAACTACACTGGTGTCACTGCAAAGTAAAAAAGTTTAAGAAATAAACGTCTCTGAGGTAGTCTAATTCCTTTTCATTACAAAGATATTAAAATACACAGTGGATGCTAGGATCAAACTAAAGGCTTGAAAGGGCTGGGAGCAGGGGCTCATGTCTGGGAGGCTGAGGCAGGAGGATCACTTGAGGCCAGGTGTGTAAGACCAGCTCTAGTGATATAGCAAGACCCCCATCTCTCTATTTAAAAAAGAAAGAAAAAAAAAAAGGAGGCTTGAAGGCACTGGCCTGGCCTCCAAAAAGTGGCTGTAAGGACAAACCGAGGCTGAAGGGATGGAAGGAAAGGATGTCAAAACCTGGACAATCCCTCTTCAAAGATAGAAAACCTCCACTAACAAGCTTATAGAATCAGATCAGGTTAGAAACTATCTCATCCAGCCCCTTCATCTTAGAAATAAGGAAATTGTGGTTCAAAGAGCTTGCAAGTTTTTCAAGGTAACAAATTACCGTGAAACGCAGAGAGAGTTCCCAGGGAGAGTTCCCAGGGTTCCTTCTGATACACCACTTCCACCCAACCCTGAACTGTGGATGGACCTGACTTTTTTATTTCTCTTTTTCCTCTGATCTTCCCTACTCCCATTTCTTTTTAACATTTTTACTACTCTCATTTTCTCATCTCTCCTTTCTCATCATCTCCTTCCAAGTTTTTTTGCCTGCCAGTGCCACTCAAAGGATGACTCAGCATTAACAAAGAACTGTAACAATCTCTTCATCCCCACTGCTAGTTCAGACCTCCAGCAGCAAACATCTTGATTACCGCACTGTTTCCTTTCCGGTGTTCTCTTCCTCACATCTCTTCTTTTTGTCTCCCCCAATTGGATTTTGAAGCACTTAAGGACTCCTTATTCATCTCGGAATGTCTGGCACCTAATATACAATCAATGAAAATAACTAGGGGTGCCAAATAGAATTCAGGACACTGGTGAAATCTGACTTTCAAATAAATGACAAATAATTTTTTAGTATAAGTTTGTCCCATGCAATATTTGGGACAGTCTTATACTAAAAAATTATTCACTATTTATCTGAAATTCAAATTTAATTAGATGCCGTGTATTTTTATTTACTAAATCTGATAACCCTAAAATAACACTAATATTAAGAACCTCTAACTGCTTGCTTTGAGGGTCCGGCTGCTCATTTTTCAGTACGTTAGTTTACTACTGACTATTGTTAATTACGGTGCTGCAACAAAAACCAAAACAGTCAAATTCTTGGCCAAATGTGAAAGAAGAGACTACAAAGTTTCTGTGTTCATGGCCTCATAAACAAAAGAGGAAGAAGCATTTAGGCATATTTTATCAGTTTTGACTAAACTTACTACTTTTGACTTGCAAGAGCAAAATACAACTGTTGTATTTCTAATAGTTCTTTAAATTACTGCAGAAAAAAATTCACCATTCCCAAACCATTTCCATAGAAATTACTAATTTTACACTATGATTTTGACTGGCATTTTGTTGTTGTTAAGGAAAATATTATAATAGAACAGAGTGTGGCTAGCACCTAAGAGCTACTCATTAAGTATCTGCCAATATTAATAAAAAATACACAAAAGATAAGGATAATACAATGAATGTTTTTTTAAATTCATGAATACTTTGAATTTCCTGTGGTTATATATTTGTTAAGATTTGAGGCTCTGGCACACTGGGCATGTAATGTGATCGGGGATCACTTGTACCACAGTATAACAAGTTAATTTAAATCATCTTTGTGATTTAGAATATATTTTCTAGATGATTGAGTATCACCTCTCTTGAATAAAAGCAGAGGAACTAGCTGACCTCAAAGATGTTTCCCCCTTTCATCTGTGAAACTGTAAGTTCATACAATTACACAATATTGCAAGCATATCAACTATAAATACAAACAAAGAGAATGTTATTATGGCTATAAAATGAATTTTAAGATTACACCTAAAAGGTAAATTTTCTAACCAAAAAGACTATGTGAATGATGCTAAACAGAAAACATTCCAGCAAATTTAAAGCTGCCATTATTTCCCCAGCACTATTCACATTAAGACCTTATGCAAGTAACAATTTCAATGATATCCCTGAGTTTTCTCATCCAGTTTAAGCATTCATTCATTCATTCAATAATTCATTATGTATTAAAAAGAAACCAAAATGATTCAATCATTTACAACCAGGAGGGGCTAGTAAATGCAATGTTGACACTTAGGCCATCATGTATTATTATT
Organism: Rhinopithecus bieti; assembly: GCF_001698545.2. Classification (NCBI taxonomy): domain Eukaryota; kingdom Metazoa; phylum Chordata; class Mammalia; order Primates; family Cercopithecidae; genus Rhinopithecus; species Rhinopithecus bieti. Next base: position 656,093 of record NW_016811902.1, read on the forward strand.
ATTATTATTATTATTATTATTATTATTATTATTGAGACGGAATTTCACTCTTGTTGTCCAGGCTGGAGTGCAATAGCACAATCTTGGCTCACCGCAACCTCCACCTTCCCAGTTCAAGTGATTCTCCTGCCTGAGCCTCCCGAGTAGCTGGGATTACAGGGACCCACCACCACACCCAGCTAATTTTTTGTATTTTTAATAGAGACGGGGTTTCACTATGTTGGCCAGGTTGGTCTCGAACTCCTGACCTCAGGTGATCCACCCATCTCAGCCTCCCAAAGTGCTAGGATTACAGGCATGAGCCCCTGCACCCGGACCTATTATTTTCATAATATTTTACATTAGCACAAAAGATGAATCTAAGTAGATATGGCAAAATTGAACCTTGAAAGAAAATAGGCAAATCATCAATATTTACCATGAACGCCATTTTAAAACACAATTAAATCTGAAACAAAATATGAATATAAGCAAGACTTACTTTAAATCTCTAAATCAGACAGTTAAACACCTAAGACTATTTTCAAACATACTAGAATTTATTTTAAATATTCAACCCTAAGGCCAGGCACAGTGGGTCGCACCTGTAAACCCAGCACTTTGGGAGGCCGAGGCGGGAGGATCACTTGAGGCTAGGAGTTGGAGACCAGAGTTGTCACAATGTTTTCAGAAAACCCATGTCTATATACATACATACATAAATATTCAACCGTAAGAATAAGAACTAAAATTCTAACCAAATTTTCTAACATAAAAATAATAAACAATAAACACATATACAATGTCAAGTTACTTTTGGTAACACCAAATTTAAGAGTTGTTAATGGTCTCAATAATAAAGAACCTTTCAAATCTGACATCTTTAAATGTCAGCTCCTTTAAATTAATTATAGATAATTATTGATAAACATAGAAAGATCCCAAAGCATTTGTAATTATGCTTGAGGAACTCAGAATCAGAGCAGACAAATATCTTTTAGGCCGATGCTTTGATTAGGAAACAAATGGCAAAATTTGTAAGCTTTCAATTACCATTTAATTTAATTCACTGGTAATTTGTTCAATCAAATAATTTGTCTCTAAAGCCAAACTATGTATCTTAATTACCACAATAAATATATTGTAGTTTCCACTTTAGATTAGGTATAAAGTCTTTTTTTAAACCTTGCCATCTATATGAACTAACCCAGCTACTTAAAAGTTATCTGAATTTAAGAAACCATTCAAATCTGTTATTATAACATAAAGGCATGTCCTGGCCAGGCGTGGTGGCTCACGCCTGTAATCCCAGCACTTTGGGAGGCCAAGGCAGACAGATCACAAGGTCAAAAATCAAGACCATCCTGGCCAACATGGTGAAACCCCATCTCTACTAAAAATACAAAAATTATCTGGGCGTGGAGGCGCGTGCCTATAGTCTCAGCTACTTGGGAGAATGAGGCAGGAGAATCGCTTGAACCCAGGAGGCAGAGGTTGCAGTGAGCCAAGATCACGCCACGGCACTCTTAGCCTGGCGACAGAGCTAGATTCTACCTTTAAAAAAAAAAAAAAAAAAAAAAAAGGCATGTCCTTAACACCTAATTCTAAGGAGCAGAAATTTAAATTTAAGTCAGTTTGACAATTTCCTAGAATAGGCCATCCACTGCAGGTCTAGCTTTATTGCCTAACATATTAAATATTTAACTGTATTTGCTATGTAATATCATCAATAATTATAATTTTCAGACATTATTATTCCAAACATGTTCATTTGAGTTACATATGATTCCTTGAGTCAAAACAATCTCCTCAATATCCTTGTTTATCACAAGTGTAGATCTCAGTTGCATGATAAGAACTATCTGAAATACTGTAACATATAGGTGTGATCAAGCCACTCCAGCAAGCCTGTTCATATCTTTATCATAAAACTGCATTTGTGGACAAAGCTCTATACTTTTGTGAAGACGTTCACTTAACCAATGACAGAGTGCATTGTTTACATGTGACTAAGAAACAAGCACTTGTGACAGCTGTGAGGTTTGTTTTACAACATCTAGAAATCTGGAAGAGGATTTAAAAGGAGATTTCTAAAGCGAGTAATTACTTTAGAAATAATTAGTAATTATTGTTACACATTTTGAAATAATTAGTAATTATTCAAATACACTTTAGGAATAATTAGTAATTATTGTTACACATTTTAATGTCACACTTAAATCTGTATTAGCAGGGCTTTCTAGGATATAACAACTATTCTATTAAACCTGATTGCTGAAATGAGGCAGAAAGAACATATTAAAATGATCAAAAGTTTAACAGGCAATTGAAGAAAAGGAGTATCAAAAAAAAAAAAAGCTTAAAACTTATGATACCCAATTAGAATTTTTAAACATAGCCAGTATTCAAAAGACAATATTAAAGTAATAGAAGTCTTAGCCATGTACTATTTTCATAACACATAAGAAAGACATCATTTTTATTTATATTTCCTGTATCAAGTATTTATTTTTTACTCTACTGGGTATACACTACAGATTTACACAGACCAAAAAACAAACACCGTTTTCATTGTGATTGCTGCTTACTCCTGTTAGAAGCAGTCGGAGTATTTAGCTGATAATTGTTATGATGAATTGGTATAACTAGATTTAACATACGGTGATTGCTTCTATAAATAATTGAGTCCCCTTAGACATGGAGTTTCTAGAAGATCGGAGCACTGCCAACTGTATGAAAGAAAGGAATCTGTCCATGAGATATCAAGAATAGAGAAACAATAGAATTTGAATACAGATCAAATGTAAATACAGGCATGGTTTGGAAGACTATGTCAACACTTCATTAGAAGGGGACAAAAGGGGAAAACTGAGTGAAAGAAATACTTTTGTCTTCTGTTTCCACTCTCCTTGACCTGTGCCATGTTCATCAGATGACAGAGGTGCCACAAAGACAGGAAAAGAGAAGAGACTGGGGAAAGGGAGGGAAGAAAGAAAGAAAGATTCAAGGGAAAAGACATTTGAGTTGGCCCCTCTATGTAGTGATCATTAATGCCAAACTAGAATAATCAAGTTAATACAAGCAGAATTTATAATAGCTGCAAACTGGAAACAACCTAAAAGTTCATCAAACAGTATAAAGGATAAGCAGTCATAACCAAACCCCCCAAACATATACATGCTGTTTAATTCCATTCATATAAAGTTCTAAATTAGGCCAAACTAATTAAGCTTTAATTAAGTATTAATGTCAGAAGAGAGAACTCAAACTTAGAAAGTCTTAACCACAGGGCCCTACACATAGCTCTTAATCACAGGGCCACATACAGTGTTTTTTTTGTTTTTTGTTTTTTGTTTTTGAGACAGGGTCTCACTGTATTGCCCAGGCTGGAGTGCAGTGGTGCAATTATGGCTCACTGCAGTCTCAACCTCCTGGACACAAGGGATCCTTCCACCTTAGCCCTGCAAGTAGCTGGGACTACAGGCACGTGCCACCACACCTGGCTAATTTTTATATTTTTAGTAGACGTGGGGCTTCACAATGTTGTTCAGGCTGATCTCAAACTCCTGAGAGCAGGCAATCCACCTGCCTCAGCCTCCCATAGCATTGGGATTACAGGAGTGAGCCATGGTCTACAGTCATATTTAAAATAGGGGCTCTGTGGGTACATGTCACCAGCTGACTAGTGGGCTTGCCTACAGTGAGACTGGCTGGGCTAATCCCTTACCACTTGTTCACGCCCCTCCCTCCAGAACTCCCTTTTAAGTTGTGTCTTTAGGTCTTTTCTCTTCGGTTTGCCTGATTCTCCAGAGAAGAATCATCTAATCTCCTGGCTAGAGGGCGTAAGGTATCTGGGAACTGAGTGGGTTTAGTCTCAATTCAACATAGTGCCCTACTTTCAGAAAGGTGCACACTGCTCTCAGCTGTGCGTAATGTCCCCAAGTCTAGATTCCCTCTAGTTTAGCCTCTCCAAAGAGTAAACCTTCAGTGTTCTGCTGGGATTTGAGACAGCAGTTACATGGCTACCTGGTTTTGGGAGAATGGGAGAAAAGGAATTCTGGCTACTTCTTAATACAGACTTTCCAGCGAATCTCCTGTTTCGCCCCCATGCACCCTTCCTTTGAGAGGTTATCTTTCTGAAGCTCCTCGGAGTTGTGCACATGACTTGGCTATGTCTTGACTTTCCTTGCTGCTGCTTCAGGTTCCGTTTTCTCTGATCAACCAAGGTAGTAACCACTGTTCATTTGTTTTCTAGCTTCTAAAATGTAATTCTGAGATCTCTCTATTTTGCTTTGTTCTTGTGGGTTTTATTTCTTTTCAGTAGTAACTTTTTTATTTCAGTAACTGTGGGGAGATATTAGGTAAAAAAAAAAAAAGTAAACATACGCATGAGTTCAATATACCCTATTTACTCAAAAGTTAGTGATTATTTCTTTGTGTTTTTGTTTTTGTTTTTGTTTTTTTTTTTGAGACGGTGTCTCGCTCTGTCGCCCAGGCTGGAGTGCAGTGGTGCAATCTCCACTCACTGCAAGCTCCGCCACCTCCCGGGTTCACACCATTCACCTGCCTCAGCCTCCAGAGAAGCTGGGACTACAGGCGCCCGCCAACACGCCCGGCTAATTTTTTTTTTTTGTATGTTTAGTAGAGACGGGGTTTCACCGCGTTCACCAGGATGGTCTAGATCTCCTGACCTCGTGATCCGCCCGCCTCGGCCTCCCAAAGTGCTGGGATTACAGGCGTGAGCCAACGCGCCCGGCTGATTATTTCTTATTATTTCTTCCATTCTCCAGTAATTTCTGCTAATTCAAGTAATCTAATTTGCTGATACAAAAAATATATCAGTCTCTTTTTAGTGGGGAAGAGTCCAGTAAAACAGCAAACGAACAAACAAACAAACAAATGACAGGTGCTCTAATCTTAGCCAAAATAAACTGAGAGATCTTCACAAGAGTTTTCTTTCTCAGAATTAGCACCAACTACATTACCAGGTCTTAGTATAAAATAAAATAGAAAAATAAAGCATGTTCAGGATCTGGGAATACTGAATGCCAAATTCAAATGAACGCCTCCAAGTCATGATTTCATCCAATGAAGAAGTACACAACCTCCCCAAAAATAAAAATAAAAGTCAGCACTAGAATGTAATGTAGAACAAATCCCAGCAGTATGCTGCTCTCCTCTCAATACTCAGTCCCCTATCACCTTTTCCACTATGACCTCTGTGTCCAGGGCACATGAATATCCTTAATTTCTTTATTTCCAGTTATATACAGAGCAGTTTTGACATCTCACTATCATCTCAAATTCAGGCTGGTCAAAACCAATTTCACCCTCATTGGACTCCATTTATCTCTCAAAGAGAATTCTCCTCCCACCATCCCCATTCTTTCAAGAAGTTCACTATTTTTTTTAACCCTTTGGAGTTTTTGTTAACTCTTTTCCTTTATTTGCTATATACAATTTTCAACAAGTCATTTTATTTATTACTTCAAAATGTCTCCTTAGTGCTCATGATGGATTTACTTTTAATAGTGGAAATTTGGAAATTGTTTAAATATCCCAAATTGGAAAAACAGTTAAGTAAACAATGGTACATCCACATAACGGACTGTTAGGAACCATTAGAATTATGCTTTTAAAAGATTAATTACAGGAAAGCATGTTTACACCATAATGATAATGAAATAAAAAACAGAATCCAAAACTGCATATATAGTAAGATTTTTTTAAAAAGGTTTAACAAGGAAAACAGGAAAGAGGCAAAGGGGAATTTTCTGGGGAGATGGCAATGTTCTAGATCTCATTTGGGGTGATGACTATACAAGTATATATAATTGCTAAATTCACTGAACGTTCATTGCCTAAGATCTGTTCTTCAAATTTTATTGTAAGTTAAGTATATCTAAATTTTTTAAAGGGAAAAAAAGTCATATTAAAAGAAAAAAAAGACTAGGAGCAACTTGGCCAAAATGTGGGTAATGATTGAATTTAAATACTGAAACTACGGGTGATTCTTTGATAAGGGTGGAGAAAAAAATAGAAGATGGTGAGTTCTTTACATATTCTTAATTTCCTCTTCCTCTGCAATCATCTGACAAACCTAAGACAACAGCCCTCTGCCACAGGCCATCCTGGGTTATATCTGCCAGCCTAATCTTCCTTAAAGAAGCAGACTTTCTTCACAGGATCTGGAGAAAAGTAAGAATATAGTTTCATTTCGCCTCCTGTTCAAAAATCCTTACAACTCCCTGCTCGCCATCTACAAGATTAAGTTTAACCTCCTCTGCTTAGTTTGCCAAGCCCTCTCTAATCTAAATTCATCCCTGCCTCTCTCCACCTTACTGCCCACAAATTCTGACCACGAACCCTCTGCTCCCATTCGGCTCCTATTTCAAGATTAAACTTTGCTCAAAATAGGAGGCAACTTTTTACCTGCTGAAATGGTGACAGCAATGTTAAATTAATTATCTCTAGCGTCTGTTATCTTCACACAAAACTATCACAGGGAAATGATACTTCACACAGAAACGACTGTATTGCACTCTCTCCAAAATTGGAAATGTTAGCAGAGTCCAAAAGTGAAGATTGTTGATATTAAATCTTAGAATCCAAAAATAGAGGTGTAAACACTGCAATAGTCATAGTGCTTACTGTGTATAAATCAGTGCAGAACCTCCTACCGCCTGGGTTAGCCTCAAGCATTCCTGCCCCACACAGGTTAACCATGTGATACCAAGGCTTTGCTGCATTTCACCATCTGGGGACTGTGGGTCCTAAGTCCTAGAAGGTTACTAAAACTGAATTCAGCGTTTTCTGTAAAAGCCACAGTGTACAAGTTGATAAAACAATACGAACATAAGGCTTCTTTGAGAACACAAATTCTAGACATCTGCTATGAGGACTTTATGGTTCAAAATCAGCTAATGCTCAAAGAAAAATTAAGCCTCTTGAATTGCGAATTTTTTAAAAAGCATACACAAAACATTTGAGGCTCCTGATGTATGTTTCTGACTACTAGGTATGTGTTATTAATTGAAATCACTAAAATAAACAAGAAAACTGCCAAAACTAACTGTCACTGTCTCTTATACTCTGTGTCTATGTGCATGTCTCTCTGTGTGTGTGACCTTTCATTCGCAGAAGAAAGCCCTGAGCTAGTCGGTAATTAAAACACATCTGACCTACATATAACCATTACCATATAACCACATTTAGCACGTATAACCATAGGTTCTGTCCATAGATTAATATTCCTCCTTATCCCAAAACTACTGCTTCCTAATGAATTGAGTGAGATATGCCTCCAGGGGAGGACAAGACAGCCAGCCCTCCCTGTTGACAGTGACACATAGCTGGCCTCATCTTAGTTCTTCTGAAGGAAACCAAGAGAGGGAACTAGGGGCAGGAACTGACCACCAACCCTGTGAGCTTACATTTTAAATGTGCTTTAAACACCACTGCCTTCTGATTATTTTACTGCTCAAACAACTGTCAGAGGCATTTGAACCTGAGCAACTCCATCTTGAACAGGGGCTGGGTAAAATAAGGCTGAGACCTGCTGGGCTGCATTCCCAGTAAGTTAAGGTGTTTTTAGTCACAGGATGAAACAGGAAGTCGGCACAAGATACAGGTCATAAAGACCTTGCTGATAGAACAGGATGCAGAAGCTAGCCAAAACCCACCAAAACCAAGATGGCAAGGAGAGTGACCTCTGGTCGTCCTCACCACTACACCATGGTACTACATGGTACCACATACCAATGCCGTGGCAGTTTACAAATGCCATGGCAATGTCAAGAAGTTACCCTATGTGGTCTAAAAGTGGCGGGGGGCAGAACCCTCCATTCCAGGAATTGCCCATCCCTTTCCTGGAAAACTCATGAATAATCCACCCCTTATTTAGAATATAATCAAGAAGTAACCGTAAAAATGGGTAACCATCTTTATGCCTATGGACTAGCCCTTCTTTTTTTCCTTTGCTTTCTTAATAAACTTGCTTTCACTTTACTCTATGGACTCACCCCAAATTCTTTCTTACGCAAGATCCAAGAACCCTCTCTTGGGGTCTAGATCGGGACCCATTTTCAGTAACACAACTACTCTTACTTTACAGAATAGGATATAATACATTTTCCACTTTGTTATTAAGGGCAGCACAAATACAAAACTTAATTTTCCAACAGTTTCTCTATTATATACGATTTTTTTCCTAATCTGTCTATGAGAAAAAAGCCAGAAATCCCTGAAAAGTAAGTGGCCTGCCTTATTCCGGAGAGTGGTCTATCCTATTCTCCTAAAGCCCTTACCTTCTGCAGGAAGGCCAATTCCGAAGTATTTCAAAGCAGCCCATTTAGCACCTAACATTATCCTCCCAAGACCCCAATCCCTACCTTTCTGAAAAGTATAGAAACATATTTTCCAATAGAGCTTGCTTATCCATTTTGTCAAAAAAACACACTTGTTCTCCAACTTAGCAAATAATTATAACCAGCCCTATTTTTACTGAGAAATGTCTTTTCTTATGTGTGCTACTCCTGACCCTCCTCACCATGACCCCACCAGCCTTCCCTCTCTACTACTCGGCCAACCCTCACCTCTCTCTATTCATCACTGAAATGGCATTTCTACTCTACAGTCTTGTGTTTTTGCACCATTTCTCAGAGGCAACTTGCTCCTGAAAAGTCACTGGATAGCGTATTTCTTCTTGTTTTCCAGATCAAGTTTGGCTTTAAATACTGGTCAGCAGCCAACTGCCTCCTGGAAATGACCTGCTCATTGTCTGCTTGCCAGATTCTTGCCTCAGGCACTCCTGTCTCTGTGAATTCCACATTGAGGACACTCATTTTCTCAGCTTTTTACTGCTCATCATGCACCACTGTGGTGTAACCAGCTTTCTCCAAAGAAACAGCCAATACATTCCTCTCTTTCATTTCTGTGTCTCCTCAGTAGACAGACAGCCAAATCATACAAACTAACACCAAGAGCTGGGATTATCCAAGACCCACATGCACATACCACAAGCAAGATTTCTCACTTTGTCATCCATGTGCTTAATAGATTTTCCCAGAAGCACTGCTTATACCTTTAAACCACATTTTCCGCTTCAAGTTTAAATTGAAAGGTGGGAGAAAAGAGAAACCAAAACTTGAATGCAGCACTGTAACTTATCCTGCAAAATTCTGTTGCTAGCCACTGGGGGAAGGGGTAGAGACAGGGGGAGTATTCTCATTACAGTGAGATGATATTATTGGATATATCAATGCCAGACAAGTCACAGCTGTCAAACAATTTTAAGTATATTAAAAACTCTGAACAACCTTTAAAGCAGTTAAGCCAGAATGACTACAGCTTGTAAATGAAGCAAACAGCAATCTCGAGTAGCTCAGTGGCTTCCTGAGTAAAAACCCTCTCTTTAGCACATTTAAATTAAAACTAAACACTTTAAAATCCCTGTCAGATTCCTTAAGAGAGAATCCTTGCAGGAGAGAAATGCTAAATTATTACTAGAGTGGGGACATGAATATGCAAGTATATGAGGAAAAATTCATTTAGATGAACTTAGGGCAGTATATATACAAATGTATATATAACTATAAACACACGGGCATATGCAGATTCACAGGGAATTCTCCCGAAAAGAAAAAAAAAGATATGAAAATAAAACTTCGTAGAGAGTTTGAAATCAATAGACAGACAAAAGATATGGAAAGTCATCTGAAAGAGACAAAAAAGGCTTTCAGGTTAGCAAGACTTCATTGTAACCAGAAACATGTATTAACCAATATAAAGAGACAGGTAAGTCTACTGGGGTGCTAGACGTGATCCCATGAATAATGACAATAATGATATGGCTACTTTAACAATGCTTACCACAGTGCTAAGCACTGTTCATAAATTAATTTTCAAAACAACCTTAGAGTTACAGTACAATAACAAGCTTAGAGGGTTGAGACTCACCCAGAATCACACAGTTCAGTAAGTGGCCAGACTGGGTCCTTGTCTGTTTGTCTATGCCACTGACCCAGGAAGGACAATAAAAAGGAAAAGCAGGCTGTACACACACAAGTGCTTCCAAGGATTAGGATGCCCATCACGGAGATGGAGGGATGTCTGAATCATCTAATTAACTCCCCTTGCTCCAAATCTAGGCTAACCAACCAATCTAAGGATTCCTTGGCAGCTCGCATAATTTGCTGCAGGCAGAGAAGGCACAGTTCAAATATACACAAACAGCTATTCACTGAGCAGTGCCCTTCTCACTCTCAATTCATACACTGGCACTTTCAATTTCCATATGTTTTCTGTGGGTCCTACCAATTCAACACAAACAAGGCTGCAAGGTGGGGCCCCTCTATGACGCACGGGTAAGGTATCACCACGCCAATGTTACCACATAAGGAGCACCAACAGGCAGAGGAGCCTGATTTTTGGATGGTGGGGCAGAGAGAGAAGTGGAGTGGGAAAGCACATGAACTCAGGGGACTGCAGTCTGGGTGGAAGAGAAGGGTGTTCTGAAATACAAGGCCTTCCTCCTGGGCTTCTCCTCATCTCCTCAATCACTATTTACTTTCCCAGACTCGGAAGAAGTGGTAGGGTAGACAGAAAAGTTGAGAAGCAGCGGTAACAATTCAAGAATAACACAAAGGCCGTGCAAAGCTATTATACAGGGCAGCAGAAGTGGTAGCGGAGGGAGTGAAGAAGAAACTGTGCTTAAGCAAAAAAAAAAAAAAAAAAAATGAACATTTAACCCCAGAGCATACTATGTGGTCTGGCCTTGTCAGAAGCAGCAAAATACAGGGAAGGGCTTAAATCAAAGGCCTTTTTACCTATTTAGAAGAGCTCAAGAAAAAAACATAGTACAGAGGCAAAACTCCAACTTTTAGGGGTTTTAGTCCTCATTCCTACCGGAAAGAATAATTCCAGGAAAGCATTACAGCTTAGCATTTAAAAGCATGGGTTCTGGGCCAGGCACAGTGGCTCATGCCTGTAATCCCAGAACTTTGGGAGGCTGAGGCAGGCAGATCACGAGCTCAGGAGATCAAGACCATCCGGGCTAACACAGTGAAACCCCGTTTCTACTAAAAAATCCAAAACCAAAACAAAAAAAAAATTAGCCGGGCTTGGTGGCGAGCGCCTGTAGTCCCAGCTACTCAGGAGGCTGAGGCAGGAGAATGGCGTGAACCCGGGAAACAGAGCTTGCAGTAAGCCAACATTGTGCCACTGCACTCTGCCTGGGGGACAGAGTGAGACTCCGTCTACAAAAAAAAAAAAAGAGTATGGGTTCTGGAACCAGATCACCGAGGTTCAAATCTCAATCACCCAGGTGAGTGGCTCTGGACAAGTTTCTTAACCTCTCTCTTCCTTTACCTTATCTATAAAATGATATCTATTATGATACTACCTATGTCACAGGTGGTTCTCATTCCATGTGAAGATTGAATTAACTCAGACATTGCAGTTCCTGCAGATTTTTATGCAGGTAAAAATGGAAGGCATACAGGTGCTGGCTATCTTCTTTCATTAGTACACACCTTTGTGAAGAGACTCTAAGGATTAAGTATATGGCCACAAGTCTAAATTGTGTAACTTTACAACAATCTACCTAAACTCACACCATATAAAACAAAAAATCTGAACAGTCAGACATGTATTTAAGATACTGAGTTCACTACCAAAAGCCTTCCCACAGAGAAACTCTAGCCCAAATGGTTTCACTGGTAAAATCATTCTAACAACTTCATTTTTCATCTTTAGTTACTGCCAGAAATGGGAGGACCCCATTTCCAATCTTTTTTTCCAAGTGAGCAACACCCAGCATAGACATTTACTGCACACAGGGTAAAATCATGCTTAAACCATTTCTGAGTCACATGTACCTCTGAAAATTTAAGCAAAAGAAAGTTATTTTCTCCTATAAAAATACACAGAACACAGTCAAGCGCAGTGGCTCACGCCTGTAATCCCAGCACTTTGGGACGCCGAGGCGGGCAGATCATGAGGACAGGAGCTCGAGACCATCCTGGCTAATACGGTGAAACCCCGTCTCTACTAAAAATACCAGCCTGGGCGACAGAGCAAGATTCTGTCTCAAAAAAATAATAATAATAAAAAATAAAAAATACACAGAAGACACAAAATTTTGCAGTTAACATCAGAGGGTTCAGTGACCCCAAGAAATCCATCTATGGGCACCCCAAGCTGCTAAATCAGTACCGTTAAATGAGCTTTAACTGGATTAGCACAGAGTGACAGTGTAAGATGGGAATTGAGGAAGTACAGACCAGGTTCCCTACCCTTTGAAAAATTATGAATGCTAACAATCTGTTCCTAACCTTGAGCAGTAAATTCCTCCTGATTTCATTCTACAAATGTCTTTGGGAGATCTCATTATCATATCCTTAAATGATTTCCTTTGTACCAAGGAATTCTTTAATTTCTAATCTAATTCTCAGGTCTTATCTTTTACGCTTATCCTATCCTTCAAATTTCCCACCAGCTTCAGTTATTAAGTGCGCTTCTCAGATATCACTCAATTCTCTTCCATTATGTATAATTCTAATATTATACATATTAGTCCACCCTCACCCACCCACCCCCAATGGCTCTTTTGCTATTAATGCATATCTACAAATCTTATCTCCTTTGGATCTAAAGAGTCGCCTCCAAGGCAGATTCTGGCCAGGATGTATACAGTAGTCCCCGTCTTATCTGTGGTTTGACTTCCCATGGTTTCAGTCACCCATGGAATAAGTACAATAAGATATTTTGAGAGAGAGAAAGAGAGAGAGAGAGAGACAGAGACAGAGACAGAGAGAGAGAGAGAGAGAAGGAAGAGGGAGACCATATTTATGTAACTTTTATTACAGTATATTGTTATAACTATTCTATTTTACTGTTACTGTTAATCTCTTACTGTGACTAATTTATAAATTAAACTTTATCATAGGTATGCATGTATAGAGGAAAACATAGGATATACATATGGGATTCAGTACTATCCACAGTTTCAGGCATCCCTGGGGATCTTGGAACATATTCCCACAGTTAAGGGGGGACTATCATGGTTATATTTACTTTATCAGATGCAGGAAGATGAAAAATGGAAATTTCATATTCCCCCCCTTCGGTAGCTATCATTCCAAGGCTACTTTTAGATAGTTGTTATTTTATTAAAAGAAACCCTCTGCCCTTCAGCTACTAATGTAGTGAGGTTAACCAAGCACTACTAAGAGTACATGTGGGCAGACTCTGAGATATTTAATTGCAACTTCATAATTTTCTACAAAGTCATATTATTGTATTAAGAGGCTAACCAGAGCTCTGGTTTCCAGGTAAATCAAAGAATATATTTGAAAAAAAAAAAGCACTTAGATAACCAAGTGACATGATATAATTTGAGAGTGGGAAAAAACAAAGCTGATGGTGGCCAAGAAACAATGTAAAAAACTCAAAGAAAGACCTCAATAGCAAACAAGGAAAAACCAGTGAATATATTTTATCTTAAAACTAAATTAGCTTTGGAAAATTACATATTCTACCATTTGAGGTATAACCAGAGATTGAGAATTGAAGCAGACTTTGAAACCAAGAAAAGCCAAGTCCTAGAGACAAAATATAAAAATAATAACAGCAAATGATCAATGTGACAAGGTTGTATACTTTTTGTAGGAGAGAAGTGACAGAATTTTACTCTAATGAAGACAGTACACCCAAAGTGTGAGCAATTATTATCTACAGTCATCATCTCAACCTCTTGATTTTGTAATCCACTCTTCAACCCGCTAGCTCCCACCTGTACCACTGCACTGAAACAATGATTCACTGGTATCATCTAGAGTTCCTTCATTGTTCTTTCCCTCCCCTGCCCTACTCCCATTCTGATAACTACCGATTTCCACCCCCTACTTTCCACATCTAGGTCTCCCATCGGAACCTCAACATTAACTCATCAAAAACCAACTCCTCAGCTTCCATCCAAAGCCTGCTCTCCCTACTGCTGTACCTTTCCCAAACAACAGCACCACACCACAAACTACCCAACTGCCAAAGCTATCCGAGACTCCTTCCTCTCTCACACTCCAAAAGTTCACGTAAGTGCTAATAAGCAGCATCAATTTTACCTCCTAGGTGAATCTCAAATGCTCCTTTCCTCTCCTTCTCTACTTCCATGCCTGCAGTTTGCTTAGGCCCTCCACAATTTCTCCATTAAAGCAGTCTCCAAATTGATTCCTCTCTGCCTTCAATCTCAGCCTCCTCCAATCTCTCTGTCCCACTGCCACCAAAATACAAATCTGACCATGCCACTCTCCCACATAGAACCTTTCAACCATTGTCTGTGAGGTTCTTTCAGACTCTGGCCACATCCACATCTTCAGCTGCCATCATTCACCTCCTCCCACTCTCCAACACACATACACACATAACACTGTAACAACATAGCATGACTGTGTTTCCCTGTATATATCATGTGGTTTGGGAATTCCTTTGCATCACATAATTATCTTTAAGTTCAGCCACATTCATCTTTTAATACCCTACTGAGGCTATAATCATTCTGTCAAGCCTTCCTTAACCACCCTTCTATCTACCTTCATATCCCTTTACTCCTTCCTTGCCTTGTACAGACTTTATTACTACACATAAGACATTATCTCGTTACTGCTGACATGAGTATTCCCTCTACCAGATTTTGAGCTCACTGGCAAAGTGAAGTCCTGTCTTATCAGCAAAATGTCAAAGTGTGACACTAAGTCATTTAAATAAACATTAAGAATTAACTAAAACAATGTCTTCACCCATGAGATTTCATCTCACATTTGAAGTATCCCCAAAAGAAACATTTTCGAGAAAAGAAGATGGATGTGCAAATATAAAGAATATAAAATATACAGAGTTCAAACTCAGGTAAATAAAAATCTACACAAGGTGATTTGGAAAGCCAGAAATTCCAAGAAATCTTTCAAATGGATACATAACAACAAAACCAAAAAGGCATTAGCATAATATGGTTTAAAAAATATGCCTCAGGGACAGACACCTGACACTTGAGATGATGTGAAGCAGAATGCAGCAAAGCCTAAAGGAGTTGGAAGTCCTGATTCTCATTTTTCATCAGATATGACTCCAGGAGACCCCATGAGAAACACATGAAACAAACTACTTTCCAAAGCAACTACGTTGCACAATGGCCTGTAAACTTTAAGAAAGGCATAATCCATTCAAAATTTCTTAGACTGTGTTGATCAAAAGAGTTGTTAGTTTTCAGAGATGGAAAGATGTGAGGGATTCATCATCAACTCCCTCCATTTATAACAGAAGAAACTGAGGCTTAGAGAGAAAATTACTTACTCAAGTTCTTAGCACTAGTTAAGCGGAAGATGAGAAATGGAGACAGTGGCTTCCATGTTCTCTGTTTGGTACTCTTTCCACTACCCACTCTACTCTTCCACAGGTGAGTTATGGGCTATTTTGCTTTACAGGCATACCTCAGATACATTATAGGATCAGTTCCAGACCACCACAATAAAGCAAGTATCTCAATAAAGTAGCCACACAAATTTTTTGGTTTCCCCGTGCATGTAAAAGTTGTGTTTACAATACACTGTAGTCTATAAAGTGCGTAACAGCTTCATGTCTAAAAAGCAAAAACAGACATACCTTAATTTAAAAATACTTTACTGCTAAAAAATGCTAACAATCATCTGAACCTTCAGCGAGTTGTAATCTTTTTTGCTAGTGGAGGGTCTTGCCTTCATGTTGATGGCTGCTGACTCATCATAGTGGTGGTTGCTGAAGGCTGAGGTGGCTGTGGCAATTTCTTAAAATAAGATGACAATGAGGCCGGGCATGGTGGCTCACGCCTGTAATCCCAGCACTTTGGGAGGCCGAGGCGGGCAGATCACAAGGTCAGGAGTTCAAGACCAGCCTGGCCAACATGGTGAAACCCCATCTCTACTAAAATACAAAAATTAGCTGAGCGTGGCGGTGAGCACCCGTAATCCCAGCTACTCAGGAGGCTAAGGCAGGAGAATCGCTTGAACCCAGGATGTGGAGCTTGCAGTGAGCGGAGATTGTGCCACTGCACTCCAGCCTGGGCAACAGGGTGAGACTCTTGTCTCAAAAAAAAAAAAAAGACAATGAAGTTTGTGGCTTTGATTGACTCTTCCTTTCATGAAAGATTTATCTGTAGCATGTGATACTGTCTGACAGCATTTTATTCACAATGGAACTTCTTTTAAAATTGGAGTCAATCCTCTCAAACCCTGCCACTGCTTGATCAACTAAGTTTATGTAATGTTCTAAATCCTTTGTTGTCATTTCAATATTGTTCACAGCATTTTCAGGAGTTGATTCCCTCTCAAGATACCACTCTCTTTGCTTATCCATAAGAAGCAACTCCTCATTCGTTGAGGACTGGTCATGAGATTGCAGCAATTCAGTCAAATCTTCAGGCTCCACTTCTCATTCTAGTTCTCTTGCTATTCCCATCACATCTGCAGCTATTCTCTCTATTGAAGTCGAACCTCTCAAGGTCATCCATGAGGGTTGGAATCAATCCCTTCCAAACTCCTGTTAATGCTGATATTTTGACTTCCTCCTGTGAATCACAAATGTTCCAAATGGCATCTAGAATGGTGAATCCTTTTCAGAAGGTTGATTTGTTTTGCCTAGATCCATCAGAGGAATTACTATCTATGGCAGCTACAGCCTTAAGAAATGAATTTCTTAAATAATAAGACTTGAAAATCAGAATTACTCCTTGACCCATGAGCTGAAGATTGGATGGTGTGTCAGCAAGCATGAAAACATTTGGCCGGGTGCGGTGGCTCACGCCTGTAATTCCAGCACTTTGGGAAGCAGGCTGAGGCGGGCGGATCACGAGGTCAGGAAATCGAGACCATCCTGGCTAACATGGTGAAACCCTGTCTCTACTAAAAATACAAAAAATTAGCCGGGTGTGGTGGTAGGCGCCTGTAGTCCCAGCTACTCGGGAGGCTGAGGCAGAAGAATGGTGTGAACCCGGGAGACGGAGCTTGCAGTGAGCGGAGATCGTGCCACTGCACTCCAGCCTGGGCGATAGAACAAGGCTCTGTCTCGAAAAAAAAAAAAGGACAGGACAGGACAGGACAGGACACGACACGACAGGAAAGGAAAGGAAAGGAAAGGAAAGCAAAGGAAAGCAAAGGAAAGGAAAGGAAACAAAACATTCATCTCCTTGTATATCTCCATTAGAGCTCTTGGGTAACCAGGCGGATAGTCAATGAGTAGTAATATTTTGGGGGGAAAAAAATGTTTTTCTGAGCAGTGGGCCTCAACAGTGAATACAGAATATTTGGTAGACCATGCATAAACAGAGGTGTTGCCATCTAGGCTTTGCTGTTCCATTTACAGAGCATAGGCAGGGTGGATTTACGTGGTTGTTAGACACCCTAAGATTTTCAGAATGGTAAATGAGCACTGGCTTCAACTTAAGTCACACCAGCAGCATAAGTTCCTAACAAGAGAGTCAGCCTGGCCCTAGCTTTGGCATTGATTTTTCCTCTGCAGCTGTAAAAGTCACAGATGGCAATATCTTCTAATAGATCGTTGTTTCACCTACATTGAAACTCTGTTGTTTGTATAGCCACCTTCATCAATGTCTCAGCTAAATCTTCTGGAAAACTTGCTGCAGCTTCAGCTTCTACAACAGCACTTGGTGCTTCACCTTGTACTTTTACGTTAGAGAGATGGCTATTTTCCTTAAACCTCATAAGCCAACCAAGCTCTGCTACTGTCCAACTTTTCTTCTGCAGCTTCCTCAACTCTCTTAGCCTTTATACAATTGAAGAGAGCCAAGGCCTTGCTCTGTGTTAGGCTTTGGCGTAAGGAATGTTGTGGCTGGTTTGATGTTTTATCCAGACCACTGAAACTTTCTCAATTATCAGCAACAAGGCTGTTTTACTGTCTTATCATTCATGTGTTCACTGGAGTAGCAATTTTAATTTCCTTCAAGAACTTTACCTTTAAATTCACAACTTGTCTAACTGATGCAAGAGGCCTAGCTTTTGGTCTGTTTCAGCTTTTGGCATGCCTTCCTCACTAAGCTAAACCATTTCTAGCTTTTGATTTAAAATGAGAGACGTGTGACTCTTCCTTTCACTGGAACACTCAAAGGCCATTATAAAGTTATTAATTGGCCTAATTTCAATACTGTTGTGTCTCGGGGAATAGGGAGGCCTGAGAAGAGGGACAGAAGCTGAGAAACAGCCGCTCGGCGGAGCAGTCAGAACACATACAACATTTATCGATTAAGTATGCTGTAGGGGCCCATTTCATAGTGTCCCAAAGCAATTAAAATAGCAGCTTCAAAGATCTCTCATCACAGATCACTATAACAGATACAGCAACAATGCAAAAGTTTGCAATATTGCAAGAATTATCAATCTATGGCACAGAGATATGAAAGGGGCATACGTTGTTGGAAAAAATGGCACCGACAGTTTTGTTCCACACAAGGTTGCCACAAACCTTCAATTTGTTTGAGCGCAGTGACTCACGCCTATAATCACAGCACTTTGGGAGGCCAAGGTGGGTGGATCACGAGGTCAGGAGTTCAAGACCAGCCTGACCAACACAGTAAAACCCCATCTCTACTAAAAATACAAAAATAAGGCAGGTGTGGTGGCGCCTGCCTATAATCCCAGCTACTCAGGAGGCTGAGGCAGGAGAATTGCTTAAACCCGAGAGGTGGAGGTTGCAGTGAGCTGAGATTGCATCACTGCACTCCAGCCTGGGCGACAGAGCGAGACTTCATCTCAAAAAAAAAAAAAAAAAAAAAGCAACCCCCAATATCTGTAAAGGGCAATAAAACGAGGTGTGCATGTGATTTGTTTACACCCATAAGAGTTGCTTTTCTGTCCCAATTCTAGTAGTCTGTAGGTGGTATCCAGACTTCATTTAAATGTTAAAAATGGTTTCCACAACACATAGATTGTTTCTATCTGTTACTCTTTTCTTCCCCTAACAGGAATACCAGTTCTCAAAGTACAAGTCCCATCAAGTTGGATCAAAAGCTAATGCTGATACCATAACATGCCATTATACGTCATTACTCATCCTGGTTTGCAAAACCCATCTACCGCTTCATTAATATTTCATAAAAAACACTACCATTTCCCTCACTAATTCTAGTGAAGTGATTTTGTTTTACAGTAACATGAAAGAGAAATCGGTGGGGACAGTGATTACCCAACAGGCAGGATCGTCTTGGAATTAGAGAACTTAAGAATCACTGTAGCAATGGAATAAAACACATCTCACTGACGGAGTACTTTAAGCACAAAGAGTTAACAGTGGGTTCCACAAACAATTGTAAAATCAAGTATCTAATAAAATCATTGAAATGCAAAAAAAAATTTTATTGAATACTTGCCACATGTTAGAGACTGTTTTAAAACTTTTACAAATATTGTCACTAATCCTCACGAAATCCCCCAAAGGCAGGTATTACACAAATTAGGAAAGTGAGCAGTGCCAAGCTGTATATATACAATGGGCATAGAGGTGGCAAAATAGAAGGGAATGAGAGCACCAAGTGGGACGTGGTTTCAGTTTTCCTTACAGAACAGTAAGCACACATTCTCTGGACTGTATATGCATGTGAGGTGCTGAGTACCCTGATATGCAAACAAAAGCATAAGCATGTTACTTAGGTGGAACATTTACAGAGGGGTTGGGAAAACTATGGCTACCCTCCCACCACCCTATATACCTCTTAGCACCACACAAAAATAGAGGACCCCAAAGTTAAAGTAACTTGCTCACATTGATATAGCAATTATGGCCAGAGCTGGCATTTGAACCCAGGTCTGTAAGGTTCCAAAGCCTTGTCTTTTTCTTTCTTTCTTTCTTTTGAGATGGAGTCTTGCTCTGTTGCCCAGGCTGGAACACAGTGGCATGATCTCAGCTCACTGCAACCTCCACCACCCAGGTTCAAGTGATTCTCCTGCCTCAGCCTCCCATGTAGCTGGGATTACAGGCATGTGCCACCATGCCGGGCTAACTTTTGTATTTTTAGTACAGACAGGGTTTCACCATGTTGGACAGGCTGGTCTCAAACTCCTGGCCTCAAGCGATCCACGCATCTCGGCCTCCCAAAGTGCTAGGCTTACAGGCGTGAGCCACCACACCCAGCGCCTTGTCTCCTTCTACTCTATCATCATATCCCCTTTTCTGTTAATGCTCCAGAGTGTCTAAGTACCATATATAATTAGTAGCTAAGAATTTCAGAAATCACCAAATATGAAAAATAAGTTATACTTCTAAGAAGGCTAAACTACCATCTAGAATTTTCTAATGCGCTAGAATAGCACTTACACTAACAGATTCAATGCCTCCTAAGGTAAAGCTCTAGTGTATTTTAAAACACATACAAATGGGAGTCTCTTTTTTTGCCTGGAGAACAGGGAGGAAAAGAGGGAAAAGAGGGGAGGTCTCCCTTAGGAGACCAAAGCTGGTTTAAGACCAAGCTGGTCCATATGAATCACAGAATTTTTGGATTATGCTAAACACTCAGTTTAAAATCTGGGTATAATCCAATGACATCCAATATCTTAATCATAATTTGAGAGACTGAAATGCCTACATTTTAAGGAGGAATTCATTCATTTAATAAATTTCGGCCGGGCGCGGTGGCTCAAGCCTGTAATCCCAGCACTTTGGGAGGCCGAGACGGGCGGATCACGAGGTCAGGAGATCAAGACCATCCTGGCTAACATGGTGAAACCCCGTCTCTACTAAAATACAAAAAACTAGCTGGGCGAGGTGGCGGGCGCCTGTAGTCCCAGCTACTTGGGAGGCTGAGGCAGGAGAATGGCGTGAACCCGGGGAGGCGGAGCCTGCAGTGAGCCGAGATTGCGCCACTGCACTCCAGTCTGGGCGACAGAGCGAGACTTCGCCTCGAAAAAAAAAAAAAAAAAAAAAGAAAAGAAAAAATAAATTTCAAGAAGACCTGGGCTAGGTAGGAAGTATTAGGGATGCCACAGACATGTGCAGGACACAGTTCCTTCTTGGGAGTGCTTACATCTAATTAGAAAAATCAGATAAATATGTGAAAAGACAAAAAAAAAAAGTAGCAAATGAACAAATTCCCAAAATGGTGAGTTGCCAAGAAGCAGACAAACTGAAGGAAGGAAAAGGCACTGTGTTTTTTCAGGAAACAAAAGTAGCACTTAAAGTCATCCCTTGAAGGGAAAATGAGAATTAGAACTAGAGGTGAGGGAGTGGGGAATACGTGAAAGTCCAGAAACAGGGAAATAAAGAAAGGCTATTTAAATCAAATCAATACCAAATGCTGGTGAGGATGTGGAGCAGCAGAAATTCTCACTCACTGCTGGTAGGAATGCAAAATAGTACCACTACCCTGGAAGACAGTTTGGCAGTTTCTTATAAAACTAAACACACTCATTACCTATAACAAGTAATAAAAGTAAATGCAAAGTAAAAAAAAAACTAAACGTACTCTTACCATACAATAAATACAGCAATCACACTCCTTGGTATTTACCCGAAGGAGCTGAAATCTTATGTTCATTAAAAAACTTGTACACGGATATTTATATTAGCTTTATTCATAATTGCCAAAACTGGGAAGCAACTAAAATGTCCTTCAGTAGGTGAATGGATAAACTATGGTACATTCAACCAATAAAATGTTATTCAACACTAAACTAAATGAGCTATCAAGTCTTGAAAAGACATGAAGGAACCTTTAGTGCATATCACTAAGTAAAAGAAGCCCATCTGAAAAGAGTACATGTTGTGTGATTCCAACTATATGACAGTCTGGAAAAAGCAAAATTATGGAGACAGTAAAAGGATCAGTGGTTGCTAGGGAGTGGAAGGTGGTGGGTGATGAAGAAGTGGAGCACAGAGGATTTTCAGGGCAGTGATGTATGGTATGTAGGGTACTATAATGGTGGATACATATCATTACACATTTGTCTAAACACATAGAATGTCCAACACCAGGAATGAGCCCTAATGTGAACTACGAACTCTGGGTGATAATGATGTGTCAATGTAGGATCATCAATTGTAACAAATGTACCACTCCGGTGGGAGTGGGGGGGAGGTGTTGATAATGGGGGAGGCTGTGCTTGTGTACGGACAGGGGCATATGAGAAATCTCTGTACTTTCCTCTCAATTGTGCTGTGAACCTAAAACTGCTCTTAAAAAATTAAATTTTCAAAAATAAATATACAGATGTCCTCATAGAAAGGCAAACTGATGTGTGTATAAGGACATTCATAGAGTACTGCTTAAATATGGTACATTCACATAATAAATATTATGCAGCTATAAAAAGAATGTGGGAACTTTATATGTACTGAAATACATATTGCTAAGTAAAAAAAGCAAGGTACAGAAAATGTGTAGTGTGCCACCATTTGTGTGCTTACAAAAAATATTTATACATATGTTTGCATATACTTATATATTCATGAACTATCCATAGAAAGATACAGAAGAAAGTCATAACCGATACCTCTGTTGGCTGATGATACAGGTAGGCTAAAACCAGGGACTGTGCTCTGCAGAAGGCAGGTAGACTAGAGAAGATCCTCTGCATCAAATTAAGAGGTTTAGATAGCATGCAAACTCAAGAGCAAGGTTTCTCAACAGTGGCACTTGTGACATTTGGGGCCAGGTAATTCTTTATTGTGGGAGCCACTCTATACATTGTAAAATATTTAGCAGTATCTCTGGCCTCTCCCACTAGATGCTGGTAGTACTCTCCTCCCACATCTAGTTGTGACTACCAAAAATGTCTCTAGACATTGACAAATGTCCCCTGTAAGGCAAACATCACACCTGGTCGAGAAGCACTGCTCAAGAGCCACACGGTCATCTTCAACCTACAAAACATTCTAGTGCTACATTCCTGTAAATTAACAACAAATCCAATACGCATTCAGATATAGATCTGAGGAATATATTAGGCATCGTTTTCAGATGACCTTCATATAACAGTCACAGTTTCTCACGCTGAGATCATTCAAGTCCCTTTGCAAATCTGAACTATCATTTTTAAACATATCTACTCCATCACAAAAGTCTCTTTTCTGCATTGGTTGAATATAAATGATAAGGAACTAAATACAAAAGCCAGGCAGATATTCAGCAGTACACAGAGAGTGTGCCAGATCCTGCAATGGGCTCCTGAATGATGCACCGACCTTAAGGGATCTCTGTGGCTATTTCACCAGTCAGTAGACTAGCCTCCCCACTCTGCAAAGCCCATCCCCAAATAGCATGCACGCTCCAGCGCCAAGATCTTCTGGGATGCCAAGGAAGGCAACTCTCCCACAGAAATCTATCAGAAAAATCACATTTTGCTCAGCTTTTGAAAAACTAAAATAACTGTTCACACAATAAAAACGTAATTACTCACATTATGTTAATAATGTTTTTTCTTATAACTCCTAATGACCACACAAAATCTAAGACACTATTCAAAAGTCATGAAAGGTATCAACCCTGACTTCAAGGAGATTATCAAGAGAAGGGTTAGTCAAGAGAGGCTTAATTTTATTAAGCATAAAGCCATTTCTAATATACCACAATGAATAAGATTAAAAAAAAAAAAAGATATCCAACAGGCTTGAATATTTTTCAAACACGGATCTAAGACTTTTGTTATTTTCCTGTGTCTTTTCTTTTGCCAAAGCCAGAAATCCAATAATACCCTGGCAATCTTGGCTTCGTATGTTGAAGTAATTCATTGCTTCAGCACTGTCGTAGTTGAAAGTTCTGGATTTCGTTCTCATGAAATCATGCTCTTCAAATTCTAGCACTGTGCCGACTACTTTTGCTTAGCTCTCCAAAGGTTGGCTCTCATTTGTGGAATTGACCTCCAATGACCTCACTCTTGCAATATATACACCTGTGAGTCACTATGGAAGATGCTTAAAAGTGTCCGCGGAGAAAAAAAGAAACTCACCATTCTAACTACTTCAGGGTAAGTCTGCTCTGTCAAACAGCCTCTGCTTATTGTAATGTAGTCCACCAGTTCATTAAGAGTGGAGCGCTTGTATTCTTTCATTTTAAGATCAGATAGCGTGTCCATGAAGTCAAAAATGACACAGCACTGCTGAAGTTTCTTTAGGAACAGTTCAGGCTGCTCTGAGGATGGAACGTCTAAGAAAAAAAAAGGAAATGGTGTAAGTCTGTCATCAATTTCCAGGTAACAGGAATTCTCTGTGAAAGTTACTTCAAAGGCAAGCTCAAAAAAAATAAGAATTCACATGACAACAGTGTTCTTTTTCACAGTTACACATGGTTGGAAGGGGATACCATATCTACTACTTCAGTGACCTTGTCTTTGAAAACTACATTGTATCAACAAAATTGACGTATTTTCTATTCCACAACCAAGGAATGACCAAAATCCCAAAAGACTTTACAAGGTTGAAGCAAATTTTAACCAAAACACCCCAATGTCAATACCTTTAAATCTAAAACACTGAAAAGGTCAAACCTTCCCTTATAAGAAAGCTTTCGCTGTTGGTTTAAATTAGTTTTACTAAAAAATTTCAAAGTAGAAATGTCAGTTGATTCATTTTAATTTCATGCTGACATCCTTGGTATTTAAAGCTATTGTTGTGTGTTTATATTTTTTTGTTTTGTTTTGGCTTGATCTGTATGAAGTTTCTTTGTGAAAGAAACCTGAAAATCTACAAAATGAAACAATACCAACTCTCAAAAGAGCACACCAGTAATAGGAAAATAAGAGTAAATGCCACATAAATCTACATTCTCTTTTTACCCATCTTCTTGTACTGTGAGAGAAAACCACTAACATCTTATATTAATATGTTCCCAGAATGGACATCTGCTCTTTTCCCACAAACAGCAGGTCAGACATTTGGCTTGGTGTTGTTTCTAAAAAAATATGTAGAAATTTTAGGTTAGTTGAAATTCCCCAGCCAGAAAGGAGCCTGATCTACAGTTGGACTTCAAATATACCAACTAAGCTGTAGACAGCCTATTCCCTCCTATCTTCTTTCCAATATTTTATCCCCCCAAACCAGAGCTTCCCTGGAAAAGCAATGAAAACTATAACCAGGGTAGGCTCTGCTGCCTTCATCCAAGGTGATTAGCTCATTAATCCTCAGAACATCCTTAGAAAGAAGCAGGTGGCATTATTCTCCATTTTTCACACACACACACAAAATAGAGACAATCACTGAGGTCCCACTATGAATGGGTTACAGAGCTGGGCAAAGTGCCCAGGTCTCTAACCACACTCCCATGTTCCTTTTGTACTAATCAAGAAGGACCTTAACAGTGTGTAGTCACTTGCAATCATCCTCAGTGGCCAGTCTTCTGGTAAATGCTTTACGATGGACTCCTGGCTTGGGCTGCCTGCTCCCTGGGGAGGAGGGCAACAGCATACAACACCCCGCTTAAAGCCACCAGCAGCAGAAAGTGAAGGCCAGCCTCATTTTCCCAGGATCCACCAGGCTCCTCTCTACAACCTTCTACCCCGCCTTACACCCCACAACTCAAATGCCAGCATGGCTACCCGGGACCTCACAGGCAATTCCCGCAAAACACTGCCAGTTAAGTAAACCTAGATGAGAGTAGACAGGACACCTAAATACATAAGCTTTCTCTACCAGACATTAGAGAACAAGAAGCAGTCCATATTTTTGAAGGTATAGCATCACTGCTACTCTCAGCAAAAACCAGCAGTGAATTTAGAAATTATTAACCAGTGAGTTTCCCTTCCCCCATCTCTCCTAGGTCCCCAAAAGCACAATGTATCTTACAGTCATGATATAGGTCTTATCCTATGCCCCCCAACATTTAATCGGTTTTAAAATATTTAGCCTTAGACTTTAAGAACTAAATTCAGTCAGACCCAAACTCTCTAAGTGCTACCTGCTTTAGGCGTTTAAAATAAATAAATAAAAACAAAATAAGGCTGCTTAAGCACAGGACCATCACGGTTAATTACTAAAATTTTTTGAGATCGAAATCAGACCCCAGACCTGGCAACCAAATGGGAATACTGACGCTGCAAAAGAGGCAAGAAAAAGCTTTTGGTTTTTTTTTTTTTTTTGGTTTTTTGAGATGAAGTCTCATTCTGTCACCCAGGCTGCAGTGCAGTGGTTGCTCACTGCAACCTCCGCCTCCAGGGCTCAAGCAATTCTCCTGTCTCAGCCTCCTGAGTAGCTGGGCTTACAGGCGCCCACCACCACACCCAGCTAATTTTGTATTTTAGTAGAGACAGGGTTTTGCCATGTTGGCCAGGCTGGTCTCGAACTCCTGACCTCCGGTGATCTGCCCACCTTGGCCTCCCAAAGTGTTGGGATTACAGGCGTGAGCCACCGCCCTGGCCAAGAAAAAGCTTATTAATGTAGCATTCATTACAGGTCAAAATCTTCAGGGAAATTTTAATTAATTCAATTTTGATATAGTGACTTTAATAAAGTCTAAAAATCAGACTATTTACATGGAGAACTCCTTAACACCACACATATAAATCATAAAAGCATCTATGAATTGTAGCCTTTCCTCCAAAAGTACATCATCATTTAAGCAGTGACAACAACAATTAATATTTGTGGTCACTGCAATAGTACTCAAGAGATTCACATACTTAGCAGTTCAAAAAATTCAGGCAGTTAACACTTAGTCCTGCTTTTTAATGTTAGGCAGTTGAAATTTATCCTTTATTTGTGCAAATTGATATAATATCATAGACAAATGTAAAGCAGGCTATCCACCTGTCCAGCGGAATAAGGATAATAACTCACATTTATTGAATATACTGGGTACATTTATTGGGCACTTTGTCTAAGCACTTATACATATTATATCTCCTTTAATCCCTTCAATGGCCTTCTGCAGTAGGTACCATTTCTAATTTTACAAATGAGTAAACCAAAACACAGATCCAGTGACTTGCCCATAGTTACACAGTTAATAAGCAGTGGAGACAGGATTCAAACCCAAGTGGACTGGCTCCAGAGCCTGGACCCTTCACCACTGTGCAATGCAACACTGAAACACAGTGAAAGACCAGAGTAATACCCTATTCCAGAACACAGCGTGTGTGCAAAGACAGAAGAGGAGGAAGAAAGCAGACAAAATGAACAAATGACTCCCCATTCATAAAGTATCATGCTACACCCCTTCCCTATCTCCCCTCTAGCTCATGCCCCAAGGATTCACACATAGAGCAAAAGCTGTGATTTGTCCTTTATCATAGACTAAATTATTTCTAAAATGACCTACCTTCATTAGATTAAAAAACTTACACAGTCAAGATGAACCAAAAGGGGGTTCTTAAAGAGGAATTCCCTTATGGTAACAATTCAGGAAAGTTTTATACATGTTAAAGGATGACCAGTCCAAACAAGAGGTTCTTCCTGTAATGTCTGGGCCTCAGACTGTCCCACATAGTAAGACTGCTCCCAACCTCCTCCCTCATCTACCTAGTCGCAGGGGAGTGTGAAAAGGTAGAATGGGAGAAGGCAGGACAGGCCAGAGATCAGAGAAGGAACAATCTCTGAGTAGTGCAGAAGGTTTCCACTATATAAGAAAAGTTTAGTGTCTATGTAAGCAGTCCCCGAAGTAGATCCAAATATTCTTTTTAAAGAAACAGTTATTAAAAGGATTGCTTATGAAGCCATAAAGAGAATCTCATAAAAAACAAAAAGATATCATAAAGGCAAGAATTCTGACCACAATACAGTAACACTAGATTTTAACAAGTAAAAGCTACCCACCTCCAAAATCCAAGTCACCTGGAAATCTAAAAACTTCAGAAGTCAAGACTGAAGAAAAAAACAAATTATAATCATCAAGAAATAAATGTGAATTAGGAAAATTAATGGTCATCTTAGAACCCCAAAGCAGACCAGGCAGTGGATGCTTCTGTCATCTATCTTCCAGTGAAAACCTCTGGCCAGCAGAGGCCATCCCTGCTCCCAGGAAAGGGATCCCACAGAAGCACAGCCATAAATAATGAGCAATCAATAAGCGATTATGTAATACTGTGAAGGTCACTGGCACAATGACTCCTCCATCCAAGGTTAGTATGTGTTCAAAAGAGAGAATAATTGATCCCATTATCACAGCTTGATAAGATCTCATAAGGTCAGATTCCACTGCTCTGGAAGAATTCTTAAAATTAAGTTGGTTTCCAGAATATGTTTCTCCACCAAGAAAAGAATGCAATGACCAGCTAAACTGTATTTCTCACTGTACTGTACTTCTCTTTACTTTTTAGCAGTAGTCATTCTCCCCGTATGTCTTTATATCACCGTCTCCCAGTATTCTCCTATCAATTTTCATCAATAAGCAGGGGAAAATGACTACTCCTACCTCCAAGGTGTTCATTACCTCTGAAGAATTTTTAAATTTATGAGTGTGACATGTAATGGGAAAATGGACATAAAATTCAACATAAAGTGAGGATGCAATCTCAGATTAAGACAAAGATTCTTTTTGTATCTAAAGAAGTCAACAGGATCTATATACAGTTTAGCTCTTGCTGAGGGGCAGTCCCCTCACCCTAATCATGATTTAAAGGGAGGGTGGTTTACAATTTGCAGAAGCAGCTCATTCTTCCCTACTAGTCTGCTTCCATCATTCCACCCTATCTAATGTTTGGGGCACAGAATCATGGATCCAATATCACCCCACATTTTCTTCAAGCCTAGCTCATCCAGCACTTTGGAAAGCAAAAAGTAACAAAGGTAGAAGAAATAAAATATGTGCCCAATCTCCTGGGTTTGGTACTCTGGGACTCCAATCAACAAAAGTTGTTAAAAACCAGAACGTTAAATTCACATTTGCAAATATGCCAGCCAAGTAAATAAAGGGGGCCCACATCATTATATCTATTACCCATGATATCATAAAAATAAGGTTAATTGTTTCAAAAAAATAAGTTAATAAAGAAAATGTGGACTGGTAAATTATTTACACATAAACTATTGAAATGCATGTGGAAATAGAGTGAACAAATATTTCTATAAAACGTTCATATGTCTGCATTGGAAGCTAAACTATAACATTACTTGAGCTAATGAACAATATTTATAATATTCAATGAATATCTATAAATTATATTTATATTTCCATTCAAAAGATCTAAAATAAAATTCATCTAAATTAACAATACTTCTTACCTGAAAATGTCCTAAGGTATTAATCACTTAGCCCTTTTACTTCTATTTCTCCAACTTTCACAAAAAAATAACAGGACCAGCACATAATAAGAATAGTAAGTATGGTCTCTGATCCCACAGAACTTTCTCTTAAGGTGTACAAATCCTCATCTATGTATTCTCTGTCCTTCACGTGCAACTCTCCATAAACTTCAACAAAATCACTGAGAATTTTACTTGCATAAGACATATGAGTCTATATTTACAGAAAACTAACAGTGTCTCATAGTTCTAAGGAGATGCTTAATACTAAAACATTATCATAAATAAAACATTATGAAGTAGATTGAGCCACGATAGACTGAAGCTAGGTACACTAAGAAATGTGGTAAAATGCCAAATTGCCTGCCCATGTAGTCTGTCCAAATCATTGCCATCAATTTTACCTCTACCTTTTTGGAGCACGTATTCCAAGAAACCTAAAAATAATCCTATTTTATTAGTAGAATTAAGCTTCCATTATAGGAATTGCTTTTGACACCAGTAAATCACAGATATAACCAACAATATTTACTCAAAACAAGGAGACAACTATAAGCCTTTATAATGAATCAAACAATAAACTTAGACTTCATGTCCTATGAACTGGAGCCAAATATAACATGTTGATTACACAGGATATTTCAATACACATAAGCAAATAAGAAACTAACCCAGAACCAATCTGTAAACTAAAATAAGCATCAAACACTTGACCATTCCAATTACTTTATTATTGTATTCAAAGAAGTGAGTTCAAAGATGTTTGTTGTTGATGATGGTGGTGATGGTGGTGATGGGATATTTCACTGCTAAGCATTTGTATTTTATAAAAGTGACTCTGGTGATTTCAATATGTGGCTCCGGTTAAAAAGCACTGTTTTTAAAGTAAGCACTCTAAAATCCTTCTTTCACTCCCTCCTCCTTTAAATTCTTTCTCTCCATTATTTAAAGCTAGCAGTGAAAACTTTTAGTTTCCAAGCTAAGGAAGGTCCCTGGAAACATTTACAACAGTGAAAGCGTTCTTTCTTGGCCTTGGCTATACTAGGTGAATGTGGAGTTGGCAGCTTTTAGAAATCTTGCCAATCTGTTAGGAAGCTTGAAAAACACTTTGCTGATTATTAGCACACGTATTTTTTAAAGGTTCAAAACATGTGTCATAGAATGACTAGCACAGATATAAGAATGTCAAAAGGATGAAAGGATGAGATCAAGGTGTGGTACTGACTGAAATTTCCAGGTGAAAAGAACAGAAACAATAATAATCATGAACACTTACTACTATAAAGCACTGTACTAAGCTCCTGACACACATTATCCCTTTTAATCCTCAAAATATCTTAGGTGTGGCCACTATTAATATCCCAGTTTTTCAAATGAGAAAACTGATGCCCAGAAAGGCTAAGCCATTTGTCCAACATCACACACTAGGAAGGGCTGCAGCTAGTATCTGAACCCCAGTAGCTTACTGCCCCAGCAGTCTTACTGCAGGGGAGGGAAGGAGCATCCCAATAACGATGATGATAATGGTGATGATCATACTAAATAACAGCAACTAACTCCCATTAGAGCTGTAGATATACTTCCATTGTTATGACTAGTCATTTAAGAGAAGTTGCAATATAAAAGTAAAAAAAAAAAAAAAAAAATTGGTTAGCTTTTCTATTAAATACAAATGTTCACATGTTTTAAAACTTGAAACAGTATAAAATCAGCCTTAAGCTAGTGAACAAGTACACACAGGTAAGTTTAAGTTTTAGATAATAACATATTAATTATTCTTCCCAAATTAGACAATCAACACGTATTTATTATTATTGTGTCATGAAGCTCTCCAGTTTCCCTTTCCCAAAAGCTAACAATACGCTCTCCAATTTATAAATAAAACCCAAAGGTCACCACCACTAGTACAGACTAGTATGGCTTCAAGCAGCAAAATTACATGATTCAGGGCTTTCATGTTATTTTGACACAATGATCTAATCAGAAGAAAAAGAAAATACGCTCACATGCACACATGCACACATGCACACAGTGATAAATGACACAAAGTGATAAATGTACACAATGATAAATGACACAGTGTTTCCAACACTGCATGTTATCCCCCATGCTTTATCTTCTAATGCCAAGGTGGTTACTGAAACTTGTCAACACAGGAAAAAATATTTTAAAACTGATCAACTCCTAATTAGAGGTTTAATTATTTTCCTGCCACCAAACTCACCATAGGACAGATGCCACCAAAGGTTCTGACAAAGTCAATGTCTTTAGTATTAATTCATTTTCTAAGGGCTTATTTCCAGGGCAGTGATGCCAGGAGGAAAAGAACCGAGGCCTTTTGAATATGAGGAACTCCTGGAGCTTGATAGACTTTATTAAAAAAGAGCTACAAGAATTATACAGTATTCTACAGTATGCATGTCAGTGGTTCCCTCTTTTGAGGATGTCCAGGTGGCCGAAGTAAAAAATTACAAAAAAAAAAAAAAGGCATTTTGCTCCATTTTTCTTCAGGTAAAAAAGGCCATTAAAAAACATAGCCACCAAATTTATTTTCACTATAAATTTCATAAAAAAATAAAGCTCCTCTTTATAATAAAACACAAAAAGAAGAAGAAAGAAACAAACCATAGAATAAAAAGGAAAATCCTTCCTTTAAAAAAAAGGAGGGATGGTGCTAGTGGCACGTTGGCTTCCCAAAAATTCCAGCACTTTGGGAGGCCAAGGTGGGAGGATCATTTAAAAGCCAGGTGTTTGAGACTAGCCTAGGCAACGCAGCGAGATCACGTCTCTACAAAATTAAAAAAAAAAAAAAAAAAAAAAAATGCTGGGCTTGGTGGCATATGTCTGTAGTCCCAGGTACTTGGGAGGCTGAGGTGGGAGGATCACTTGATCCCAGGCTGCAGTGAGCCCTAAGTGTGCTACTGTACTCCACCCTAGACAATAGAGTGAGACCTTGTCTCAAAAAGATATAAATAAAAATAAAAAGGAGGGTGGGCAATCATCCCTCATACACAGACACATACACATACACATGTATGTGCACACATACACACACAGAGTTGTATATTCTCTCCCTTGACCTTCCTCTCTCTTCTTATTTTTCACCTTTCCCAGTACAGCCAACAACTTTTCCAAGGGCCTGTATTTGGGGATCTCTGAGCCATATTACTTCTTTGTTCCAACATTTTTCTAGAAACACAGAAAACAGAATTCTAGCTGTAATGACAGTACTGATTTCAACTGTATTTTTTTTTTTTTAGACGGAGTCTCACTCTGTTGCCCAGGCTGGAGTGCAGTGGCGTGATCTTGGCTCACTGCAAGCTCTGCCTCCTGGGTTCAAGCCATTCTCCTGCCTCAGCCTCCTGAGTAGCTGGGACTACAGGCACCAGCCACCATGCCCGGGCAATTTTTTGTATTTTTGGTAGAGGCAGAGTTTCACCGTGTTAACCAGGATGGTCTCGATCCCCTGACCTCGTGATCTGCCCGCCCTGGCCTCCCAAAGTGCTGGGGATTACAGGTGTGAGCAACCACGCCGGGCCTTCAACTGTATTTAGATCATCATAAAAGCTGAGAGGATAAATCATACGTTCTGCAATTGTAAAGGAACAGCAGCCATGTGAGTCCTTAAAACTCTTAACACAAAATTCCCATGAAACTGCACTTACCTCCATTCAAGCACTTGCTACATTATACTGCAACTTTTTTTTTAACCAGCACTACACCTGCCTTGCACGTTTTAATAAACTGTTCGTAGCAGGCGTTTTAGAATATAGTAGGTACGTAATGTTAGTTGAGTAAGTAAATTCTACATATTGCATCTTATTTCCCCATGTTTTCATTTTTAAATTATAAGTTTATTCCTCTAGAAATAAAATTAGACTAAAGAATAAAGGGAAAGGCTTGATATAATGTATTTAATAAAATAAATTATTTCCTAGTATATTAATAATATCAAGTCATGAAATGCAAATTTTAAAACTAAGATGGTTTTATGGCCAGGCACAGTGGCTCATGCCTGTAATCCCAGCACTTTGAGAGGCCGAGGTGGGCAGATCACCTGAGGTCGGGAGTTTGAGACCAGCCTGACCAACATGGAGAAACCCCATCTCTACTAAAATACAAAATTAGCCGGGTGTGGTGGCGCATGCCTGTAATCTCAGCTACTCGGGAGGCTGAGGCAGGAGAATCGCTTGAACCCCGGAGGCGAAGGTTGCGGTGAGCCAAGATGGCGCCATTGCACTCCAGCCTGGACAACAAGAGTGAAACTCCGTCTCAGGGGAAAAAAAAAAAAACTAAGACGGTTTTTTTGTTTTTGTTTTTGTTTTTTGAGGCAGAGTCTCTCCCTGTCACCCAGGCTAGAGGCAATGGCACCATCTCTGCTCACTGCAACCTCCGCCTCCTGGGTTCAAGAGATTCTCCTGCCTCAGTCTCTTGAGTAGCTGAGATTACAGGCATGCGCCACCACACCCGGCTAATTTTTTGTATCTTTTAGTAGACACGGGGTTTAACCACGTTGGCCAGGATGATCCCAAACTCCTGGCCTCGTGATCGCCCACCTTGGCCTCCCAAAGTGCTGGGATTACAGGCAAGATGGTTTTTAATGACCCAATATGTATGACTATAAGAAGGAGTGAAACAAGCCAGCTTATCTGAAAGAACCTAACTAAAAAAAAAAAAAATGCACAGTTCCTCAGTTCCCTGAACTATGTTCCCCTATTAATATCCAGTAAGATAATGTCTCGTTTTTTTAACAATTTATTTAAAACTCGGAATTGACTTTTTAAAATAAACAGAATGGTTTATATTCAAGGATAAGAGAAAAATAGGGGAAAAAATTCAAAATGAAGATGAGTACACAACATTAAGTAGTATAATTTGGAAATGCCCTCTACAGCAAAATAACCTGAAAAATTTGTCATTTATCATTTATAAATGAAAAATGGGAAGGTCTAGTGCAAAGGGCATGGGCTCCTCTATTCATTCACTCACTCTATCATTCACTGATTCGCCAAATATTCATTGAACACCCACCAACAGCCAGGGACTACTGTGATTAATATAACGAAGAGGAGACAAAAGTCCTGAGCTTTACATTCTAGCAGGAAGAGGCAAATAATAGAAACTAAAAATAATAAACATGGTATAACATGTATACTATGGGGAATAATAGTGTGCAGGGCAAGGGGGACTAGACACACTAGGGTTGAAGGGTACAATGTTAAACAGAGTGTTCACCTGGAAGATGACATTTGAGCAAATACTTGAAGGAAGTGGGGTAGTCAGCCGAGGCTGTCTGGGGAAGAGGGTCCAAGGAGGGAAATGGCAAGTGCAAGGTACTCTGGCAGGAAGAAGGCGCATGCTGGTGAATCGGATGATCAGCAAAGAAGTGAATGTGGCTGGAGCTGGAGTGGAAAGTGGGGAAGAAAAGGATAGAAGAAAACACAAGCGGCTGCAGAAGATCATCCTGGGTCTTGTGAGACACGGTAAAGACTTTGGCCTGGAATCTGGTTCTGAATTAGAATCACACTTTTCCTGTTTACTGACAATGGACAAGCCACTTACTTCTTCTCTGAGCATTAGTTTCCTTGCATGTAAAATTAAGAAAACATACTTTGGCTGGGCACGGTGGCTCACGCCTGTAATCCCAGCACTTTGGAAGGCCGAGGTGGGCCGATTACCTGAGGTCAGGAGTGCGAGACCAGCCTGGCCAACACGGTGAAACCCCATCTTTACTAAAAATATAAAAATTAGCCAGGCGTGGTGGCGTGTGCCTGTAGCCCCAACTACTTGGGGGGCTGAGGCAGGAGAATCACTCAAACCCGGGAGGCAGAGGTTGCAGTGAGGTGAAATTGTGCCACTGCACTCCATCCTGGGTGACAGAGACTCTGCCTCAAAAAAAAAAAAAGAAGAAAAAGAAAATGTACTTCACAGGGTTGAG
The DNA here is from genome assembly GCF_001698545.2 of Rhinopithecus bieti. NCBI lineage: Eukaryota > Metazoa > Chordata > Mammalia > Primates > Cercopithecidae > Rhinopithecus > Rhinopithecus bieti. The sequence continues at coordinate 691,215 of NW_016811902.1, forward strand.
TAAAGATTAAACGAAAAATCACTTCTAGGGTGGAAAGTGCTTTCCACAAAAAAGTCATCATTCATTTGACAAATATTTATCAAGTATCTATAAATACTGTATGGAATCGATTTCCTATTTCATAACTTATTAAAACTATCTTCTGTGCAGAAATACTTATATTTGCTATTTCTGGCACATCTTCAAAATTATTTTTAAACAATTTTTAAAATTTATTCTGAAGGGTTTCTAGAAACATTGAATTTTTGACCGGGCATGGTGGCTCACACCTGTAATCCCAGCACTTCGGAAGGCTGAGGCAGGAGGATCGCTTGAGTCAAAGAGTTCGAGACCAACCTGGGCAACATGGTAAAACTCCATCTCTACCAAAAAAACAAACAAACAAAAAAACAACTAACAAAAGATTAGCCAGGCCTGCAGTCTCAGCTACTTAGGAGGCTGAGGTTGGAGGATGGCTTGAGCCCAGGAGGCAGAAGTTGCAGTGAGGCATGATCACACCACTGCACTCCAGCCTAGGTGACACAATAAGACCCTGATTCAAAAAAAAATTTTTTTAAAGACACATTAATTTTTTGTTAAAATTGTATTCTAGTAATATCAAACTTGAATTAAACAAAGGCCATCTGTTTAGAACTCTCAAATAACCATAACTTGTCTTCTCTTCTGCACTTGTCTTTTAAGACAAGGAGCAAATCATAAAAGCATAATTTGACAAAAAGGAATTATGGAACAAACTTCCAGGATGTGCCTGAGAGTCGTCAGCATCACTGAAGCCCAATTTTCAGTCAGGTTCAGAAGTATGAGAAACAAAAATCTTCAAGAAAAAAGATTATTTTTTATTTATGCCATGCTTATAAGGTAAGGAAATAAGTTAATGGAACTAAAGATTTTCAGCAAGCACATAACATTCAATTGACCTCCCCTCTTCCAAACCCGGGCCAAAAAAAAATAGCAATAAAAGGAGACATTATTTTCAAGCATTTCAAGGATAAAATGGCCTATCTACTTTCCGTTTGTTTTGAAGATTAACGTTAATGCCAATTATTTCAGAATAAAATGAACCTGCAACTATTTTAACAGCCCACTTATCTGTTAATTCATAATTTATAGTTGATCAAAGTCATCATGAAACTTAAAAAAAAGTTATAAAATCCAAAAAAAAAAAAAAACAACAACAACAACAGCAAGAGTTAATCCAATGTTGCAATGCCAGCTTAGAGATGCTATTTTTGAACCTCTGTTGGGAGTTTTAAAGTATAAGAGCTTAAGCTCCTGAGATTGACACAGGACTGAGTACAGTGGAATAGCTTCTAATCCCAAGAGTAATACAGAGTGTACATTTATAATTAAAGTCATAATCTCGGCAGTAAAATCCAGGGATGGCATGTAGTACACAGTCCCCTAATTGTGAAGCTCTCCCATGCTTCATACAAAGGATACTACTTAATTAATATAGTTAAATACAAATGTAAGCCCACATAAAAGAGTTGAGGAAAACCAAAATTCAAATCTGAAATACCATGCCAAGAGACATGAAACCCATTTCAAAGCTTTATTTCCTAGTGTGTATAAAAGCAAAATTATTCAAGCATAAAACAATAAAGATGGAGAAACTTCCAAGTGTGTACTTATGTACGTATGTGTGTATACGTTCATGTACAGTTTTGCGTATATGACTCCAAAATAAAAATTTGGAGAATAGTAATGCAGAGAGTTTAAAAAGGACAGCGAACATGTCTGGGCAGCTTAACACTTTCGGAACAGAAAAGTATTTTAAAACACTATTGGCCAGGCGCAGTGGCTCACGCCTGTAATCCCAGCACTTTGAGAGGCCGAGGCGGGCAGATCACGAGGTTAGGAGATTGAGACCAACCTGGCTAACACGGTGAAGCCCCGTCTCTACTAAAACCACAAAAAATTAGCGGGGCGTGGTGGTGGACGCCTGTAGTCCCAGCTACTCGAGAGGCTGAGACAGGAAAATGGCGTCAACCTGGGAGGTGGAGCTTGCAGTGAGCCGAGATTGGGCCACTGCACTCCAGCCTGGGCAACAGAGCGAGACTCCATCTCAACAAAAAGAAAAAACACTATTTACAACATGTTCCTTCTATGCTTCTGGTTTCTTGGCCACAAAACATCCATCTCCAAGGGTAAGACAGTCACTGAAACCTAAAGATATGCATGCCTACAGTGCAATTCTAAGCACAGCCTTTTTCTGAATCTTGATATAATTCAGCATTCTATGTCTAATATTGCAACCCAGAGTTTAGCTAAACGTGCCACGGGGTAGTACAAACATTTTCTCTTCAGATTATACTGAAAATGACTTTCCCTTTCAGAAAACATATTATATAACTCTATCTTCCACTTAAGGAGCCAGATCACATGTGAGAAATAAGAGTTGGCCTTAATAAGTATAATAAAGTTAAAACTAAGCTCGGCAACTAGGTCCACGATCTCAAACGTCTGTCAGTTACAATTCTGGAAAAACATCACAGAAACGTCTAAGATGTCCAATGAATTCGATTTCTTTCAGCATAATTGGGAACTTGAAAGAAAAATGTAAGCCCATTCTGCATTCCTCCAGATGGTTGAGGTTGTCCTTAGGGTCACACACACCCGGACTTTGAAATCGGGGGACCTGGGTTCTAATCAGGCTCCAGCTGGGCAGTTTTGGGCAGTAGAGTGTGACAGCTAAGAGTTAGAGTTAGACTGCCTGGAGTCCAAGGTCAGCTTTGCCACTTCCTAGCTGGGAAAGCTTAGGTGAGTCTCTGGCCCTTAGTCTCCTCATCTATAAATGAGGGGATAATAACAGCATCTACCCGACAGACTTTACTTAAGAATTAAGTGAGTACATAAAAACAAAAACACATAGAAGAGTATCTGGGACACATTTGGTGGTCAGTAAACTTTGGCTGCTCAATTAATGTTGTTGTTAAAAAGCACCGCTGGAGCTTTAGTATCTTTTACAAAATGAGCCTAGAAACAGTAGCTCTGTCAGTGATAGCTCAAGTGTTTAAGACATAGAATGTTTATTGAATATTTTCCATATTCTAGCCAGTTTTGCTTTTTTGGTTTTTTTTTCAAAAATGAACAATATAAATTGTTGATACATATAGATTTCCCCTCCCTTTTTGGTATGTCTGGTTGTGTAAAGCATATTTGAAGAAAATAATATTGAGCTTGACCTACTAATACCCAGTGAAATAACTTCAAAATAAAGTTGTAACTTGATTAGAGGAAAGGTAAGATGCTGACTCAATAGGTGAAATGAGTCAGCTGTGAGTACATGCATCAGCAACATGTCAAAATACTGAAGGGTGAAGAGAGTTAGCATTTGGATGGAAGAATGAATGACAAACAGAGCATTTGGGACAGAGAAGCAAGAATTTATGAAGACTGCAACAATCTGGATGAGCACTGCCAAAATAAGGACACCACTTGGGTCTCACACATCAAGGCTTCCTCTTATATAATCAGGTTTATGCTAAGTGTGCAAAGGAAATAAGCAAGCAATGTTTGACAGCTTTGTCCTTGGAGTCAACATTTTAAATTAGCATCATACTCACAAATATTAATACTTATACATACTAACTAAAAGTAGTAATAGTAACTTACACTTAAGAGTTCTTTACAACATATTCAAAACAAACAGTATTAACCCCCCCCCCCCACTAAAATAACATAAAATACTAAACCACTTCAAAGTATTTCTAAACCTTTCTTTTCCCCACACACTCTGTTATTTAGAGATCTAAGGTCTTAACTAAAATTTTGCAAACTTTTAATTGCCTCCTAGAAGGGTTCAGACTAAGTCTGGAAGGGATATGATAGGTGATTTCAACCTTCCCACAACACGAATTTGTTTAGAATCTACCAAGTTTAACTCAATCATTCATTCACTCATTCCACAAATATTTACAGAAGACTTTTTACATTCCATGCACTAGTCTAGGCTATAAATATACATTATTAAGCAAAACCAAACTTCATGTTCTTAGCCTTCATGAAGCTTACAGACCAAATGGAGAGAAACCCTAATTAAATGACCATATAGATAAATATAAAAGTTAAAACATTTAACATTACAAAAAAAGGTACAAGAAGATATTATAAGAAGAGCATATATTGTAAAGAATGAAAACAAATGGATCTACTCTCAAAAAAAGTACAGTCCAGGTGGAAGCAAGATTTGCACATATTAATAACAGCAAAAAATACAATTAAAGCATCTAAATCTCATGGACCAAGTTGAGAGACAGAAAAGAAAAAAGCACCTCACAAGGAAATGGATCTCCAGCTTAGGTCCTTCATTATGTCCTCTCATTAAAATCTTACAAAAATCCTGCCTAATACATGTTAATATTCCCATTTTACCTATAAGAGAACCGAGGCTACAATATATTCAGTTTTATTATTCTGGGTCAATGGCTAACGTGTAGAAACAACTTCACTACAAAGAACCAGAAGGAATAATTTTACACCAAAATAAAATACTTCCGCTCCACTTATTTGGACAGATAAATGTGGCAGTAGGATTATAAAGAATAAACAATGATTTTTGTCCTCTTCATCTCCTACCTCCTCACCACCCCTACTTTTTTTGAGACAAGGTCTCACTCTGTCACCCACGCCAGAGTGTAGTGGCATGGTCACAGCACACTGTAGCCTCAACCTCCCTGGCTGAAGCAATCGTCCCACTTCAGCCTCCCAAGTGGCTGAGACTACAGGCATGCACCACCACACCTAGCTAATTTTTGTAGTTTTTGTAAACATGGTGTTTCACTATGTTACCTAGGGTGGTCTTGAACTGCTGGGCTAAAGGGATCCTGCCGCCTGGACCTCCCAAAGTGCTGGGATTACAAGCGTAAGCCTCTGCGTCTGGCCTCCTACCTCCCTACTTATAACCCACTTCCAACTCCCGAGGCACACAGTATTCCACAATCACACTCTGCACTCATAACCTTTCCATACTTTAAAAAAAAAAAAAAACTGACTTGCCCTCTGACAATGTGGTGGTTGATTATCCTGTCTGCTAAAGGGTTAAGGGATTATCTCTAGGAAGAACATATTTATATTATTAAAAAACACTTCATAGTAACAATAACAAAATGGCTTCATTCAATTGCATAATTTTAATAGGAATTTCCAGCATAAAACAAGCAAATTATCTGAAGACTCTACTGACATCTAATCTACTTTCACAGGATCATAAAGACAAGCCTTTATCAATAGATTTTTTTTTTTTTTTTAAAAGTGGCTGAGCACAATGGCTCACACCTATAATCCCAGCACTTTGGGAGGCTGAGGTGGGAAGATCAACACAGAAAGACCCCCATCTCTACAAAAAAAAAAAAAATGAAAG
>NW_016811902.1:697098-725342 GCF_001698545.2 Rhinopithecus bieti
AAAAAAAAAAAAAAAAAAGCATCCTAATAAAAAAAGAAAATGTCTAATTCTGAAATTTTGATAATTCACATTGCTTGTACCATTAATGCACCCTGATATTACAAAAGTGACCGAGCAACAGCTTCTGAGCCATTTCTTACACCACCCCGAAGTCCAAAGACATGCAGATGACAACATTTCTTTGAAAAAAACCAAGTGGGGCAAGTTCAAGAGAGACCACTCTGAATGACATGCATCTAGATTCCAGAAACTCTCATATTACATAAATCTGCAAAAACACGCACCAGGCTCTCTTTGGGAATGGCGAGTACACACAAAAATGTGTATGTTTCAAATTTCTGATAAAACCAGATGTCTTATGTATAGATTGTTCATAGACCCAGATGGGCCAGAAGAACCTCATTCATACAACTCTCACAATTTTTCAGAATCTATCCTCTATGGAAAATATCATGATCTCCTACAGATAATATACTCTTTTAGGATCTTGACTATAAACAATGTCAAAATACACTTGTTAATGAATGAATAATCCAAAATAAACAAGAGTCACTGAAGACAGGTCAGGTATTAGAAAAAGATAACACATTCTAAAGAGCCATTTCCTGTTTCACAATAAATAGTTCTTTCTGAAAATCTTGAATGAGTCATCTTTTCCCAGTCATATCATGTATACATAATAATAGTAAAAACTTAGTAAGCACTTACTCTGTGGCAGTCACTGTTCTAAGGAGTTTACATGTATTAACTCCTTTAACCTTCTCTACAACGCTGTGAGGTAGGTTTTACCAATCTTATTTTTACATATAAAAAATTGACCCAAAGATATTTAGTAACTTGCCCACCATCACACAGCTGAAAAGGGGGCCCTGCTGAGCTTCAGACCTCCACAATCTGGTACCTGTACACTATCCCACCTCTGCTAAAGACTAATGAGAGCTGGCTTATCACTACTGATCATTTTTGTTTTCATCTAATACCTACAACACATACTGGAGGACCATCTGGAAGGGTTAATCTTCCTAAGAGACTCCTTAACATAGATTGAGGCAGACAAGCATTCTGTCATCTATCTCCTCTTTGCACCAAGCAAAATGCAACTACCAGGGGTTAGAAAGATTCTCCAGCTGGCCTGTTATTTCTGTTAATATTTAAAAGCTCCCTCAGGCTGGGCACAGTGGCTCGTGCCTGTCATCCCAGCATTGTGGGAGGCCAAGGAAGGTGGATCACCTGAGGTCAGATGTTCGAGACCAACCTGGCCAACATGGTGAAACCCCACCTCTACTAAAACTACAAAAATTAGTCGGGCATGGTGACAGGCGCCTGTAATCCCAGCTACTCAGGAGGCTGAGGCAGGAGAATCGGTTGAATCCAGGAGGCGGAGGTCGCAGTGAGCTGAGATCACACCATTGCACTCCAGCCTGGGCGACAGGAGTGAATCTCCATCTCAAAAAATAATAATAAAATAAAAGACCCCTTCACATTAGTGTTAAGTCTCTCAAAAGATTCGAAGCCTTCTCTAACCTTCCAGCCTTCTCCTTTGCACTAAAGCTGGCTTACTTCAAGACTTCAACCTTCTTTGTTTGGATTTAATTTACTGTTCAAGAAAATGTAATGGCACAGAGGTTTGGTCGTTTCATTTTGTTCTGAACACCTGACATCTGTTGAACTCGCATACAATTTGGAGTCTAACTGAGAGTTCAAACCTGTATTATCACCAGTACAGCCTAAGGTCAAGAAGAAAGTCAGTTAGGTTGAACTGCTTTCAGCTAGTGATGGGACCAAAAGGAAGCATGAATAAAACAAGGAATAAACAAAGGAAAGGTAGAAGATATTTTAGGCAAGAACAGCATGGAGGTGAGAGTGAGCACATTACGGAAGAAATTATGAGACGAGACGCATGTCTAGGGCATGGAAGACAGGTGACTAGAAAGAGTGGGAAACGAGAGGGAGGAATAAGGACACACCTGGCCAGCAAGGACTTTACAAACTGCAGGGTAACCTGGGTTTCATGTGGCTGACCACACAGAAATGTTGGACAGGAGCAAACATAATAAGAAGGGTTTTAGGGGGGTTGATGGGAGGCAATCAAATTAGCCAAAAACAATGTCATCAAACCAAGCATGAAGAGTTATGAGGGCTTATACGAGGCTGATGGCCGTGGAAGAAGAGAAAAAAAAAGAAGACTAAGATACCAGAAGGTAAGAAACAAAGGGATTTTTTTAAATTACATTAGATATAACAGAAAAGAAAGACAGTCAAAGATTACTAATGTTTCCAGGTTGGGAGAATGATGATACTGTCGGTAAAAATGAAATAATCAGACAGAGAAGTTAGTCAAGGAAGTTCATGAACTGTAGTGGCAACAATGGAATGTGAGGTAACTCCAAGGGAGAAAAAGACTCGAAATAGAACTAGAAACAAGGGACTAAATTAAACGGTAGAGATTCCAGAGTTTTCCCATAAAGGTGTAAGCTGAAATCAAAGGAACAGATAGCTCAATGACTGAGTAAGTGGAAAACTAAGAATAGAAGATTAAAAATGGAACCATGGGGCAGCTAGAGACAAGATAAAGAAAACTCAACAATGAGGCAGAAAACTCAGCATAGAAAGGGACAGAGAACCAAGATGAAGTGCCCGCAAAAACGAAGTAAAGCTCTGAGACATTTTCCAGTGCTAACAGTGTACTAAAGATATACAAGAGTAAAACCTTCTGTAATTTTAAAGAAATGCCTCTAAATGCTAATGAAACAACCAAAACAGCTCTCTAAGAAGTCTGAGAAATGTCTGATGCAATCAGACTCAAGAGGCTGGGACAGGGCTAATTGTAATTTGGTTTTGGTGTGGATTTTATTAAATGAAGAAGAGTAACAGGAAAGGGGGATGAGATGGAGAGAGAAAATCAAGTCTGTTAAAGTTTTAGAAACTTGGGAGTTTTAACCCACATGCATTTGACTTTAACATTAAATTCTAATTAGTGATTTCAGAAAAAGTGCAATAGAAAAGCCAAGGTGAAAAGAAAATAGTGAAAGGTAAAGAGAAGGAACCTGGATTTAATTCCAGATTCAGTAAAGAATCATGATAGTCTTAAAGTTGGAGTGAGCATATGGTTTGTATTATTAAAACCTAAGGGAGAAACATGAATATGCTTTGTATTGTTAAAAAGATCACTCTGGTCACTATGAGTTGAATGAATGGAAAAGAAGCAAGATAAGAAACAGGGACACCAGTTAGGAGACTACAGCTACACAGGAGGCAACTGTTATAGAATCATGATAAGGACTGGAGACAAAGTAGACAAATAAGAGATAATTTACTGTAGAAAGAATTGGTAGAATCAGTTGTGCTTGCTGATAGAAACTACTCTGGGGGGAGAGTACAGAGGTGAAAAGTGACTAAGACAGAGAGGGGTCAAAGGTGACTCTTGGCACTTGCCCCACTTCTCCATGGTTGTCTGGTTTGAGCACCTGGGTGAACAGCGGAGTCAGCAGGTAAAAGAGGGAAGAAATAGTTTGGTAGGGGAAATCAAGTGTTTCACTGACAATGTGTTACATTAGAGATGTTTATAAAGACATATACATGGAGATGTATTGTATATACAAGACCAAAGTCTGAAAAGGGTGAGGTGGAGATAGAAATGTGGGCACCTCAGCTGGGCGTGGTAGCATGCTCCTGTAATCCCAGCTACTTGGGATACTGAGATGGGAGGATGGCTTTAACCCAGGGAGGTTGAGGCTGCAGTGAACCACAACTGCACCACTGCACTCCAGCCTGGGCAAGACAGTGAGACCACATCTCAAAAAAAATAAAATAAGAAAAGCAAAAGGAATGTCATATTTGGGGGGAAAAAAGTAAGAAAAGAAATGTGGGCACCAACCATATATAAATGGTAATATATAAGTGGTCTTAAAGCCAATAGGACGGATGAACTCACCTGTGGCAAGAGTGCAGAAAGTGAAGCAAAAGGAGCTCTGAAGAAACCCAACACTTACAAGTTGAGTAGAGGAGGAAGAGCCAGCTAAGAGAATAAGAAACAGCCAGAGGCAAAAGGAAAACCTGAGCAGGGTCACAGAAGCCAAAGAAGAGCATGTTTCCACAAAGAAAATGTGGACAAGTGTCCAATGTTGCTGAGAGACATGAGACATGGAGGTGGCCCTGACAATAGTAATTTAAGTGAAGCGATGATCGAGGCAGATCAACCCACACCTCACCCTCCCTGCCCTATCAACATGGCTTATCACTTCTTTGCTTCTTTTTCTTGGGTCTGTCAGCATCTATTCCTGCCTTCGACAACTCTTTCTCAAATTCAAACTTCCCTAGAGAAAGGTTCTGCTGGAACACCATTTCACTCTCATCTCTGTTGGGTAGAAGCTCTGGGCCACATTACCCCTTGTCTATAGATTGGATGGTCTTGGATCACGGAGCCACCCAATCCGGTCATGTGAGACCAGAACACACGTACCACATGACACCCATTAGAAGGGGGTGTTCTGGATATAAAGGGGCAGTCTAAGTCCTGGCCTGTTTCCAACATACTTTACAAATATTTAAATCAAAGACCAATGAAAAATTTTAGTGATGAAAGTCTAAGGAATCTTATAAATTCTAGGCAGTTTACTTTTTCTTAACTTGGGATGGGTATCCAGATGTTCAATATATGACTGATTTTACATCTTACAATTAGTTTACAAAATTATTTATAATCTCTCATTTAGATAATACATTGAAGACTGACAATTTTAGAGGAAAACTACAAAGGTAAAGAAAACTGTTTATAGAAATGAAGTCACAACATTTAACACAATGATTTAAAGAAAAAAGCTGCCTAGAAGTGGCTTTTAAAACTTTTATGATAAAATGTTTTAAAAATGTAAGAAAAGATAGTTTTTTTTAATAGCATGCATTCATTCCCTATTAAAAGAAGGAAAAGTTTCCATCCAAAATATTCAGGCCCTATAATTTTAACCCACAGGAAAGCCAAACTAAAATGAAAAAACATTCAAAGGGAAGTTTACAGTGGAAACTCTGACAAATCCTTAACTACAGGGTCATGAACAGCACTGCTATTGTATGCATGTCTATATATTCAAACTTGAATACATACATTCTTCATTTCAAGTAATGGCCATAAAAATAGAGGATTATGATACTCAAATCTTGTATATGTCATTGATAAACCTAAACAACAACAAAAAAAGTAAAAGCATTAACACAAGCTGGAGTCAGAATATTCCACAAACGATGCCCTCACATTTGAAAGTAGGAAGAGGCTGGGCGCGGTGGCTCAAGCCTGTAATCCCAGCACTTTGGGAGGCCAAGACGGGCGGATCACGAGGTCAGGAGATCGAGACCATCCTGGCTAACACAGAGAAACCCCGTCTCTACTAAAAAATACAAAACTAGCTGGGCGAGGTGGCAGGCGCCTGTAGTCCCAGCTACTCGGGAGACTGAGGCAGGAGAATGGCGTAAACCCGGGAGGCAGAGCTTGCAGTGAGCTGAGATCCGGTCACTGCACTCCAGTCCGGGCGACAGAGCGAGACACCGCCTCAAAAAAAAAAAAAAAAAAAGAAAGAAAGTAGGAAGAATGCTAACTTAAACCTGTATAATGCTCAAGGTTTTCAAGCATCCTCAAAATGTATTATTTCTTCTTTTTTCCCCCTCCTTTTGCTTTTTGTTGTTGTTGTTGTTGTTGTTGTTGTTCTCATGGAAGGCACAACACTGGATTAAAATGAGTTATTTCATGTAATGATCCTATCAACCCAGTGAGCTAGGCTGGCTAGGTTTGATACTTACTTTGCAACTGAAAAACCCAAATTCACCAAAGATAAAGGATTTGCTCAAAATTACATATATTTCAGTAACAGAGACTATATTCAAGCACATATCCTATAGGCTACAAAAAGACCACTCCTCCTTCCACTAAAGTTTATATTATTAACAGCATATCCTCTAATAAGGAGACTTTCAAATCCCTGCTGAATCAGTTCAAATATCACATACCATACTCTGACTTCTAAATCAGACTGTACTATCCACCCAAGTAATAGTCATATTAATCAATCAATGGTTAGCAGTTCTTAGGCATTCAATGCCCTACTATGTGGGTGTATTACCAGCACACAGAACTCATACTGCTAGTGGTCACTGTTCTTCTATCCTTAAAATTTTAAGTGCCTTTAGATCCATTAACAATTAGTAATCATAAAATAATCTATAAATTACTTATTCATGACATTCACAAATAAGATCATATATTTAACACAAACTTAACTGAATAAGAAGTTGCTTTATTATACCTGACTAGTGTCCACTAACAGCTGAAAACTAAGAACAAGATGAATCACTTAGACTTAACTGAATAAGAAGTTGCTTTATTATACCTGACTAGTGTCCACTAACAGCTGAAAACTAAGAACAAGATGAATCACTTAGACTGTAAAGTAGCCGGGCGCGGTGGCCTCAAGCCTGTAATCCCAGCCACTTTTAGGAGGCGAGACGGGCCGGATCACGAGGTCAGGAAGAATGGAAGACCCATCCTGGCTTAATACGGTGAAACCCTGTCTCTACTTTAAAAATACAAAACACTAGCGGGCGACGCAGGCGGGCCGCCTGTAGTCCCAGCTACTCGGGAAGGCTGAAGGCAGGAGGAATGGCGTAAAACCCGGGGCGGAGCTTGCAAGTGAGCTGAGATCCGGCCACTGCACTCCCAGCCTGGGTGGCAAGGAGCAAGACTCCGTCTCAAAAAAATATAAAATAAAATAAAATAAAAAATAAAAAAAAAATAGACTGTAAAGTAGTACAGTCTGTTTTATGACTTTACTATACACAAAATATGAATCCAATACATCTCCATTTCTAAACGGTGATTTACAAGGACCAAATCTCCACACCTCCCATTTAATTCATGGGCTGTTCTCGGGAGTAGGCTTATAAAGGCCACAATACCTACTAAATATTTGGATTACAGCCATGTAGTATCAGCATCTGCACCATTTCATAAAAAAGAAATCCATTATCATTAAAAAATCAGGACAGCATATAATACTACTACTACACCTACTATACATCTGCCTCAGCCAAACACAATAGACCATCTAAAAGCAAATGTGCAACGTGGTAATATTAAATAATATAAATAACCACCATTTATTGAGTACTCAATACATTCCAGGAACTGCCAACCTGCTTTAATGATAACAACAACAAAAACTGCAGCTAACATTTATTGAGCCTTGATAATGAGCCAGGCAATGTTCTATGTGGTTTACAGAAATTATTTCACAACATCACACATTACAAATGGAGAATCCAAGATACACAGAGACTAAGTATTTCACCCAAGGTCATATTGGCAATTAAAAGAGGGGAGGGGAGGAGAGAAAAAAAGCAGCAACGGAGAAAGGAGATGGGAAGGAGAGGGGAAGAGGAAATAATTTAAAAAAGGGAAAAACAAATTAGATACATTACCTATAAAACTTAATTGCCAAATAAATGCAAATATTAATTTTAAGAAAGGTCCTTGAACCTTTTCAAAGAAAAGTGTAAGGCAGCCATAAGGTTAAGGGTCTCTTATCTATACAATACAGAATCCTACTGAAAAGCTCTTAATAAAACGTACACTGAAGCAGCACATATACTAAAATTGGAATGATACAGAGAAGATTAGCATGGCCCCTTTAAAGAGAAAAAAATTAAAAAATATATATATACAATTTTTAAATGTATACTGAAACTACAAATCCAAAAATCCATGAAAGAAACAATGAAATCCAACTAATATTGCTCTTACGCAAAACATGGACAAACAATTCAGCTTGGAGATCCTTCAAATATTCACTTGAGATTGCTTTCCCACTTCAAATGGGGAAATAAAAATGACACAGCTTAGTTTCAGTTAATACTTGGTTACCTGCTGAAACTACATATAAGGAAACCAAAGAAGGGCAAATTGAATAAAGGTTTTTATGATGTGGATATCTATCCTGTAGAACTGAAAACAGACTATTTTCAAATGACTTGGAACACATCGAATGACAACTTGTGGTCCTCTACAACCTAACATCTGGCCTCTTTTTGAGAATGATGAAACTGAAACCCAGAGTTCTCACTGAAAGTTTTGGTTTCACAATTATTGAGGATCTCAAAGAGCTTTTTAAAAATATGGATTATATCTACCAACATTTACCACATTAAAATTAAAATGGGAAAACTTTAATATGTATTAATTCATTTCAATACAATTATAAATTTTTTTTTAAACTACATTTTCCTCAAAAAAATGAGTGAGAAGAGTGGCACCATGTTATACTTTTATACATCTCTTTAATGTCTGGCTTAATAGAAAGCAACTGGATTCCCAAAACCCACTTTTGCTACAATTTCTTGCAACGGTACAGGTTACGTAGATTCTGGAAAACACAGTATATTCATGAGAGAGGGAAAAACATATCATGTCTTAGTATTACTATAAAATTAGTTTTGACCTCACAGACCCCTGAAAAGGTCTCAGGAACCTTTGGGGATCCCCAAAGCATGCTTTGAGAACCACTGATCTAGGATATGAAGTACACACTGAGAAACTATGAGACCTGGCTCCAATGCTGACTCACCCTGAGAGGAGATTAAGTCACTTAACTTCTCTAGATGCCAATCTCCTTCCCAAAAAGAAAAAATTGGCCAGGTACAGTGGCTCATGCCTGCAATCTCAGCATTTTGGGAGCCTGAAGCGGGCAGATCACTTGAGGCCAGGAGTTCAAAAGCAGCCTGGCCAATATGGAGAAACCCCATCTTGTACCAAAAATACAGAAACAAAATTAGCCAGGTATGGTGGTCCATGCCTGTAGTCCCAGCCACTCGGGAGTCTGAGGCATGAGAAATGCTTGAACCCAGGAGAAGGAGGTTGCAGTGAGCTGAGATCATGCCACTGCACTAAACCATGGATGACAGAGTGAGAGACTGTTTCAAAAAAAAAAAAAAGAAAGAAAGAAAAAAATCATTAAGAACAATACCTATCTCCAGTCTGTTAATCCCAGGTTTCATAATAAAGATGAAAACATACAGAGATACACTCTGGGGTCTTTGGAAGATTAACTTCTATATAAAGCCAACTTCCAGGGCCTCTCTCACATGGTGCTGTGGGTGGGGAAGGGAGGGTGCTTTTCTCCTGAGGGAAGACTGGAGGCTGACATCAGCCCTCAAGGATCATCCTCAGAACTGCCACGAGCTGGGCAGCCTTGTTTTCCTACCTCACACATTTATAGTAAAAATAAATAAATAAATAAAGTCAACTTCTCAGGTACTATTCAGGTGGAAGCTTCACCTGCCTGTCCCCAAACATTCTAGTTCCGTTCACTTGGCCCTTGCTAAATGAACTGACTGATTTGTTTGTCCACACTTAGAATAGACACTGAACAAAACATAACTTAACTCTTCAGGGTTAAGAAGTGGCTGCCTGTTTAATTCAGTCTATATAGCACCTAACACCATACTGACAACAAACTAAAATTCTTTTCAACAAATCTTAACTGAAAAGGATACCTCTGAGAATGGGAGAGCCTAAAAAAAAATTCTCCCTGAGCCATCAAGTTGAGTCCCAGTTAGTGAAACGAAACTGATGGAGAGGGAAGAACCAATATATGCAATAAAAGATTAGGTTAAACCATATGCAAGTGCCAATTTTATACATCAAGATGGTCAAATATTGGAAATTTCATCTAGTTCAACCTAAAAGAATGCCTTATTTTGTTAACACTCAGACTAATGGTGTTAGTGGCGCCAAAGGTCACTACTCAAATTTGAATGCATACATGGTGAAACTTTCCACAAAGAATTTTGCTTTGTTTTCCTTTTGTAACATAAATATTAAAATATACTCAAAAGTAGAAAGGACAGTATAATAAACCTTCACATACTCATCACCCAGGATCAACAATTACCAATCTTTTACCAATCTTACTCCACAGATAATTTTAAGGAAATCCATTTCCACAGTCTCAATGTTCTTTTTCTTAAGAGTTGGGGTCTCGACCAGGTGCAGTGGCTCATGCCTGTGTAATCCCAGCACTTTGGGAGGCCAAGGAGGGTGGATCACGGGAGGTCAGGAGTTCAGAACCAGCCTGGCCAACGTGGTGAAACCCCATCTCTACTAAAACTACAAAAATTAGCCGGGTGTGTTGGTGTGCCTATAATCCCAGCTACTCGGGAGGTGGAGGTGGGAGAATTGCTTGAATCTGGGAGGCAGAGGCTGCAGTGAGCCGAGATCGCGCCACTGCACTCCAGCCTAGGCAACAGAGCGAGACCCCGTCTCAAAAAAAAGAGGTGGGGTCTCACTCTTACCCAGGCTGAAGTGCAGTAGAGTGATTATAGTTCAATGCAGCCTCGAACTCCTGAGCTCAAGGGATCCTCTCACCTCAACCTCCCAAGAAGCTGGGACTATAGGCACAAGCCACCATGCTCTGCTATTTTTTTTATTTTTGGCAGACACGGGGTCTCATTTTCTTGCGCAGGCTGGTCTCAAACTCCTAGCCTCAAGCGATCCTCCTTTCTCAGCCTCTCAAAGTGCTGGGATTACAGGCATAAGCCACTGTGCCTGGCCAAAGACTCCATTTTTTTATGTATTCCATCCTAAAACCACCAGCCTGAAATCTTGTCTGTGATGGCACTGCAAATTCTCCTTTTTCAGCTTCCCTTTCAAAATCTTCCTTCTCTCACATTAAAAGGAGAAACACACCTGCTCACTGATCCCAAACCTTAGCACAGCTCACTTCCATTCTCTGTCACCAAACAAAGGGTCAGTTTGAGTGTTAAGAAAATAACAACTGGAAAACAAATTCTTTTGCAAATCTAGTAGTTTATCTGCTTTCAACAATACTGAAGGAGGATCTAACCAGTTGTTACCAAAAATAATTTTTGGAGATAGATTGATTTTTGACACATAACTCAGAAATAGTTCAAAGGATTGAGTGATGCTGCAATAACAGAACACTTCCCATTCCTATCTCTTACTTATATAATTAGGATTTATCAGTGCTTTATCACGATAAAAAAAGAAGAGTATGAAATAGAATTGGCCGGGTGTGGTGGCTCACATCTGTAATCCCAGCACTTTGAGAGGCTGAGGCGGATGAATCACCTGAGGTCAAGAGTTCGAGACCAGTTGGCCAACATGCTGAAACGCCACCTCTACTTAAAATTTAAAAATTAGCTGGGCGTTGTAGTGGACACCTGTAATCCCAGCTACTAGAGGGGGTGAGACAGGGGAATTGCTTGAACTCAGGGGGCGGAGGTTGCAGTGAGCCGAGATTGTGCCACTGCACTCCAGCCTGGGCAACAGAGGAAGACACATCTCGGGGGAAAAAAAAAAATGCTAAATCCCCATTCTGGCAATAATAAAATATTCACCCATGTATGAAGAGCTCATTTCTTTAATTTAAAACAAAAAAAAGCCACAGTCCTGTGTATTTCATTGAGATACATTTCCAATAACCAAATTTTTAACAATCATTTATCAAAACATAATACCTTTACATTAGTTTGAATTATGTGATAATGGCAATGGCAAATTCTGTTTACTTCTGAATTCAATTAACATTTAGAGCCTCATGGTCACAAGACATTTTAACTTTTTTTATTTTAAAATGATATATTTTTAAAGTATGAGAAGTATGAGAGGGTGAACAGTTAATAAGACTTTCCAGTCTAAAAATATTTTTTATTCTGACAAAATTCTGGAGTACAATGGAAATATAACTTCAACAAGCAAACAGTTAAAAGAATTCATTCAATTTTTTAGAAGATGATGGTAGGAAACAAACTGCTGTCCACAAGTATCATTAAATACATAAATAAAAGTAACGAAACAGTTTAATTATTAAATGTCAACATTTTAAAATATCCTAGAAATTACATGCTATGCAACTATGTAAACACATAGAAAAAAAAAAAACTTTTCAGAATCAATACAAAAAATACATTGTTTTACAAAATTCTTTCAAGCCTATATGAGCAAAAAGGTTTGAAAACTGGTGGCATGGAGGCCGAGCACTGTGACTCATGTCTGTAATCCCAGCACTTTGGGAGGCTGAGGTGGGCGGATCACCTGAGGTCAGGAGTTCAAGACTGGCCAACATGGTGAAATTCCATCTCTACTAAAAATACAAAATTAGTTAGGAGTGGTGGCACATGCCTGTAATCTCAGCTACTCAGGAGGCTGAGGCACAAGAATTGCTTGAACCCGGGAGGCGGAGGTTGCAGTGAGCCAAGATCACGCCACTGCACTCCAGACTGGGTGACAGAGCGAGACTCAGTCTCGGAAAAAAAACAACAACAACAACAACAAACTGTTGCCATGGGTCATGTGTGATTTTAGCCTCTATTTAGATGGTATTCTGAAAACATGACCTTTGGTGACATATTTATTTATTTAGTTGTTGGGTTTTGGTTCACGCAATAAAGGGGGGTAATACGAGAAGGCATGAAACACATCTGGCTGACTGGGACATCTGAAACTAATAAATAGAGTAAACCAGACTGTTAACAAAACATTTTGTCTGAATGCATAAAAATCTCAAAAAGTGTTTAATTATATTTACTTTTAAGTACCAAAACAGGGCATAGTCAGACACCTGCTAGAAAATCTAACAGAATAAACTGTTCATCATCAGTTTAATTTACCCAGTGCCTACTGTGAGCTGGGCCCTCGACATACAAGTACACATTCCTTCAATAGTTTGAGCATTTTCCAGGGCTCAGACAGTGTTCTAGGTACCGACAATACTGCAGTGAACAAAACTGACAAAGATCACTGTCCTGCTGGAGTTTACGCTCGGGCAGGATGCACAGATAATAAACATTACAAATAAGAACATAATACAGGCCAGGCCCAGTGGCTCACACCTGTCATCCTAGAACTTTGGGAGGCTGAGGCAGGCAGATTGCCTGAGCCCAGGAGTTCAAGACCAGCCTGGGCAACATAGCAAGATCTCGTCTGTACTTTTAAAAATAAAGTTTTTTTAAAAAATCATACAGTATGTTGAAAAGGGACAAGTGCAAGAGAAAAAATTAGCAGAGCAAGGAAAGGAACATGGGGAGAGGGGGTCACAATTTTAAATAGAATGCGCTCGCAGACATAAAGATAGATATTTGCCTAATTATGACATCACTGTGGTAAGTACTATAGGAGATTAAGGCTCTCAGTGGGAATGAGGAGGAGATATCTAGTTCTCCCTCAAAGAGGTAGTGATATATGAGCCAACTCTTGAGAGAGCAAAAAGATGTTGGCCAGAATCACAAGAGGAAGAAGGGCTCTCCCAGTCAAGAGAATAAATAGCCCGTGCAGAAAGGGCACAGAGAGGTAGGTGCACATACACAGCACATTCAAGGCAGGCAGTAAACCTAGAGGAGGTAAGAGGGCGCCACTATAGAGAAGCTGGGCAGGTTCAGATCCGAGAGCTTCCATTTCTGCTGTGGGGGCCAAGGGAGCACACTACCAGCTCCTGGAGGCAGCTCCCAAACGTGGGTCCACAGGGGCCACGCTAGAGACAGAGACCTATTGACACTCCCACAACAGGAAGAAAGGAAAGAGCAGAGCCGAGATCGGGGAAGGAGAGAGCAGCACAAACTCAAAAAGCTCCCGAGGCCAGGCGCAGTGGTTCACACCTGTAATCCCAGCACTTTGGGAGGCCAAGGCAGGCGGATCACGAGGTCAGGGGTTCGACACCAGCCTGGCCAACATGGTGAAACCCTGTTTCTACTAAAAATGCAAAAATTGGCCGGGCGTGGTGGCGCGCGCCTATAGCGGGGGGCTGAGGCAGGAGAATCGCTTGAACTGGGGAGGCGGAGGTTGCAGTGAGCCGAGATCACACCACTGCACTCCAGCCTGGTGATACAGTGAGATTCCGTCAAAAAAAAAAAAAAAAAAACCGCAACTCCCAAGCAGTTAGAAGCAGGGAGACTCAGGGCCCAAAGCAACGAAGCTCAGGCCACGACGGAGATGATGGGGCCACTCCCTAAAGGGAGGAAACCTATGAAAGGGACCGAGCAGTAGCTAGAAATACAAGTCTGGACTGGAGGAAATTCTAGCCTGGAGATACAGACTAAAAAGCCTGAGAAGGGAAACTAAAGGCATCAGAATGGATATGATCCACCTCTCTCTCTCTCTTTCTCTCTCTCTCTCTCTCTCCCCCTCTGACATACACACACACACACACACACACACACACAAAGAATAGTATCAAGCATAAAGAAGAGCACCAAGGATTTCTAAGCATTTCCTTTTTCAGAAAGAACTTGCTCACATGAACACTATTATTAATATTTTTTCATCTATCTTAAGTATACACTGTGTCAAACCCCCACAAATAACCAAAAGCAAAAAAAGCAGCTTCTTAAGAATGAGGCAATGACAAAACGAGGCTGTTACAGATAACTTTTGGAACCACAAGAAACAAAATTATAATTCAAACCAAAGAGAAGTATTCCGAACCTACTCAAAAGATCAGGAAGGCCAGACACAGTAAATTCTAAGTCTAGGCCAAGTATATTTTCAAAGTCCTTCCCAATTTCCTTAAGCTAGCAAAAGATACGGAGAGATTTAAAAACACTATCAGGGCACCACAAAGTTAGATTTTTACGGCCTAATATTTTAGTAATTCACAATAACAACATATAAGCCAATAATATCTTTTAAATTTACAGGAATCCTAAGCAGCAAAGAACTACCCACAAAAAACAAGTTCGCTCATCTTTCCTGAGAGGTTGCACTTTCAACAATGCTTCTATATTAAGGAACAATGCAACAGCACTCTTATTTTAAAATTAAATAGTTTTTCAGCACTTTAAGAAAAATAAATACCTCTGAAGCAATTAATATATTCAAATTCAACAATCATTTCTTTCAAGAGCTTTTTTACTTGTACTGTTTTCACAAAAGTAAACATTCTATCCAAATGAAACATCAATTTCTTTTATAGAACTTTAGCCTGAGCCGGGCTTGGTGGTGTGCGCCTGTAATCCCATCACTCTGGGAGGCTGAGGTGGGTGTATCACCCGAGGTCAGGAGTTCAAGACCAGCCTGGCCAACAGGGCGAAACCCTGTCTCTACTAAAAATGCAAAAATTAGCCGGTCATGGTGGCGGGCACCTGTAAACCCAGCTACTTGGAAGGCTGAGGCAGAATTGTTCCAACCCTGGAGGCGGAGGTTGCAGTGAGCCAAGATCGCGCCACTGCATTCCATCCTGGGCGACAGAGTGAGACTCCGTCTCAAATAAATAAATAAATAAATAAATAAATAAATAAATAAATAAATAAATAAAAGAATTTTAGCCTGTTAGCTAATTCACAAAAGAACTGGTACTGCTACACTCTTTTAAAAATAAAAATAAAAAGCATACTGGCAACAATATGAATTAAGATATATGAATGCCTTCTTCCATTTTATTTTATTTTATTTTTTTATTTATTTTAGAGATGGAGGTCTCACTATGTTGCTCGGGCAGGTCTCGAACTCTTGGCCTCAAGCAATTTTCCTGCTTCAGCCTCCAGAGTAACTGGCACTACAGGCAATAAGCCATGGTTTGTTTTTGTTTTTGTTTTTTGGGGGGTTTTTTTTGAGACGGAGTTTCACTCTTGTTGCCCAGGCTGAAGGGCAACGGTGTGATCTCGGCTCACCACAACCTCTGCCTCCCAGGTTCAAGCGATTTTCCTGCCTCGGCCTCCCAAAGTGCTGGGATTACAGGCATGAGCCACTGCGCCCCGCCAGCCACAATTTTTTTTAAGGTAGAGAAAAATAAAAGTCTGCAAGTGTTTTAACTTTTAGTAATTCATAAGAATTAACACTATTGTTTT
This sequence comes from Rhinopithecus bieti, assembly GCF_001698545.2. Taxonomy (NCBI): domain Eukaryota; kingdom Metazoa; phylum Chordata; class Mammalia; order Primates; family Cercopithecidae; genus Rhinopithecus; species Rhinopithecus bieti. The sequence goes on from NW_016811902.1 coordinate 712,942, forward strand.
TGTCATTGTACATATACTGACAACAAACACTTTTTTTTTTGACACTGAGTCTCCCTCTGTCACCCAGGTTAGAGCAGAGTGGTAAGATCTCTCAGCTCACTGTAACCTCCACCTCCCGGTCAAGTGATTCTCTTGTCTCTACCTCCCAAGTAGCTGGGAGTACAGGCATGAACAACTATGCCCAGCTAATTTTGGTATTTTTAGTAGAGACAGGGTTTCACCATGTTGGCCAGGCTGGTCCCAAACTCCTGATTTCAGGTGATCCGCCCACCTCAGCCTCCCAAAGTGCTGGGATTATAGGCATGAGCCACTGCACTGGCTGACAACAAACGTTTTTTGATGGTGAAGTGCCCTAAAGGCATTTCCTCTAAAAAAAATGTACCCTAATCACATTTTAAAGTTCTAGATCCTCTTTTCCCAATTCCCATTTCTCTCCTCCCCTCTCCTGATTTCTCCTCCCCCCATCTCACCCATCTATCTTTCCCCATTACACACACACACACACACACACACACACACACACACACAGATCCTTTAAACATTTCTACCAGGGAGCAATTTTTTTTCATGGTGCTCACAAGTAGAAACATTTGCACAAATGGTAGGTTCCCTAACAAATCCCAAAAGAAGCACTCTTTTCTGGTATCAGTTACACACACATTCATACATAAACACCTATTATGTATATAGGCCAGTATTCTTATTTTGAAATGTATACTAAATTATATACACACTAGATATAAAATCCCATCACAAGTGTTTACCAACAAAATCATTTGGGTTATACCAGAATATAAAGCTGCAAAACACACGTCGTCCACAGTACGCCACTGTTTCCCACCCTCCCATTTCCTTTCCTATCCTGTTTCTGCTTTCCTGCCTCCTTTTTCCCCACCATCCCGCATAAACTCTAAGTCCCAGTCTGTGGCTCAGCTAACCCCATGTCTGACCCCTGATCTGTTTACTTCAAAAGCCCCTTTCCGCTCCAGCCTCTCTCTCCACCCATTCTTAGAGGGTTCTCTCAAATGTCACTTCTTTCATGAAGACTTTCCTGGCTGATTCCCTGAACCTGATGTGATCTCTCCCATCCTTTGAGCCGCAGGGGCCCCTCACTCTCATCTCTCTTACAGCACTTAATTTGACTGTATCATGCAATCATATATAACCTCTTGAATTACATATAATTATATCTGTATCCCTGTAGTCCTATGAGACCAGCACATAACATGAATACAGCTGAACTGTCTCAAACCCACATGCTCCTGTAACAAATAGTGTATTTCCAATACAGCTGCCCATAAACCCACATCTATACCCAGGCCCTCTAACAAGAATATTTCCTACCTTAGGAAGAATCTAAGAAAGTTATCTGTCGAGAAACGTAACACAAAACCAGTATCCTAGTATTTTAACACATTGCCTCAATTTCCATAATGTCATATTACTTGAAAGTGAAAATAAACATTAGCTCAAGTTGTTAAGACATTTTAAAATAAGAGAAATGTGATACAGTCCAGTAGGAAATCAGATTTGGAATTAAAACTATCACTGTTTACCCCGCCTCTCTTAAATTCCTCTTGTCTTTTTCTCCAATGCTCCTAAACATTGTTGCTGGTAACATCAATAGATGTTTTGCTTCTTCAGGTGAGTAGTTTGGAGAATAGAAGCTTGGTTAAAAATAAGGGAAGTGCAAAGTGTGGATAAAAGTCAGTGCCAACGATGTAGGCATTTTGAAATCAATCTAATGATTTCTGAAAAGCATTCAGAGACTGCTATATAAGCCTGAGAGGTACATCTATGTTTTGAGGGTCTTAACAAATTTGTAATTTTAGTCCTTTCTAAACGAGTTAGTGTTTCACCTTTCAAAACATCTTTAAACCCAGTAATAATCCCAACAGTATATGCTGTATGTATTTACTCTGTCAAAGAATACTTCCTCTTATTTCTACAGCTCAACAACACTTAATTTCAGGATTCCATCCTCACATTGATCATCTCAACACAATCACTTTTTCTTAATTTTCCTCTCAGATTCAGTCCAAATATTCTTTTCTCAGGTGACTCCAACTGCTTTATTACAGTACCATCAAGGTTTTAGTAACTTCCTCTTCTTTATTTGTCTTTCACACAGTCTCAACTGCTTCCTTATATTCTCCCTTATGTCTCCAATATAAAAAATGACATCAAATGAGACACAAAACCAGGAAGCACCTTTTACATTATACTGTATTACATAAATATTTTATTTCTATTATTCGTTCTCATGTTTTTGCTTCTTTCCACCCCCATCTCACCCGCACACCTACTTAGGACAATTTCTTCCAAATGCTTTCCTGCCAAAGGGCACTGCTTGCTACTTAGCAGGCATTTATGTGAATGACTCTTTTTGAGACAGGGTATTGCTTTGTTGCTCAGGGTGGAGTGCAGTGGCACAATCATTGCTCACTGAAGCCTCAAACTCCTTGTTCCAAGCAATCCTCCCACCTCAGCCTCCCAAATAGCTAAGACTAGAGGCACACACCACCATGTCCACCTAATTTTTTGTTTTATTCTTTTTGTAGAGACGGGGTCTTGCTATGCTGCCCAGACTAGTCTCAAACTCCTGAGATCAAGCAGTCCTCCCACTTCGGCCTCCCAAAGTGCTGAGATTGCAGGTGTGAGCCACTGTACCCAGCCATGTGAATGATTTTAGGAGAATCTCCTAGACTCTCTAATTCCTTCTAAAGAATTCCCAAAAAAAGGGCCAAGCATTATGGTTCACACCTGTAATCCCAGCACTTTGGGAGGCAGAGTCGGGCAGATCACTTGAGGTCAGGAATTCGACACAAGCCTGGCCAACATGGTAAAACCCCATCTCTACTAAAAATACAAAAATGCCTGGCGTGGTGGCACATATGTGTAGTCCCAGCTACTCAGGAGGTTGAGGCAAGGGAATTGCTTGAACCCAGGAGGCAGAGGTTGCAGTGAGCCAAGATCGCACCACTGCACTCCAGCCTGGGCAACAGAGCAAGACTCCATCTTAAATAAATAAAATATAAATATAAATAAAAAATTCCCAAAAAGACTTTCATGAAAGCTATCATGGAACTGTGTTACCCAACTGTATGACCAAAAAGACCTAAAGAATCTAAGCAACTTTAATTTCTGGTTTTATAGATGAAGAAGTGGAAACCCAGAGGGGTTAACTGACTCATCCAAAATCACACAGATGGTTAACAACAGAACCAGAATTAGAATCCAGGTCTTCGAACCTCTTTACTTTTGTGTACTATTGGTGGTATTGGTTTTTTGGTTTTGTTCTTGCTTTGATTTAATTACTTTTTGCATTAATTTGGGGGGGTAATTTATTTCTGATTATAAAAGTAATGTAGGCTCACCAAAGAAGATTTGGAAAGTAAAAAAATGAACTTAAAAAATTGCTAATTCACTTTTCAAGTATCACTGCCTCTCACATACCCTCACTCAATACAAACTATTTGTCCCAAAACTCTTCTTCATGGATTTATATAGCCCCATACTCAATGTTGGTCACCAAATACCATAATTTTTGTTGTTGTTTTCCTTTTTTTTTTTTTTTTTTTTTTTTTTGAGATAGAGTCTCACTCTCACCCAGGCTGGAGTGCAGTGGCCCAATCATGGCTCACTGCAGCCTTGACCTCACAGGTTCAAGTCAGCCTCCCAAGTAGCTGGGACTACAGGTGCACACCACCACTTCCAGCCAATTTTGTATTTTTTGTAGAGATGGGGTTTTGCCACATTGCTCAGGCTGGTCTTGAACTCCTAAGTTCAAGCAATCTGCCCTCTGGCCTTCCAAAGTGCTGGAATTACAGGCATGAGCTGCTGCACCTAGCCAATACCAAAATTCTTAATTTCAATTATCAACAAGTTTCCTGATNCTTCTTCATGGATTTATATAGCCCCATACTCAATGTTGGTCACCAAATACCATAATTTTTGTTGTTGTTTTCCTTTTTTTTTTTTTTTTTTTTTTTTTTTTTTTTTTTTTTTTTTTTTTTGAGACAGAGTCTCACTCTCACCCAGGCTGGAGTGCAGTGGCCCAATCATGGCTCACTGCAGCCTTGACCTCACAGGTTCAAGTCAGCCTCCCAAGTAGCTGGGACTACAGGTGCACACCACCACTTCCAGCCAATTTTTGTATTTTTTGTAGAGATGGGGTTTTGCCACATTGCTCAGGCTGGTCTTGAACTCCTAAGTTCAAGCAATCTGCCCTCTGGCCTTCCAAAGTGCTGGAATTACAGGCATGAGCTGCTGCACCTAGCCAATACCAAAATTCTTAATTTCAATTATCAACAAGTTTCCTGATGACACCGAGATTTAGAATATTTCTGGCCGGGCGCGGTGGCTCAAGCCTGTAATCCCAGCACTTTGGGAGGCCGAGACGGGCGGATCACAAGGTCAGGAGATCGAGACCATCCTGGCTAACACGGTGAAACCCCGTCTCTACTAAAAAAAATACAAAAAAACTAGCCGGGCGAGGTGGCGGGCGCCTGTAGTCCCAGTTACTCGGGAGGCTGAGGCAGGAGAATGGCGTAAACCCGGGAGGCGGAGCTTGCAGTGAGCTGAGATCCGGCCACTGCACTCCAGCCCGGGCGACAGAGCGAGACTCCGTCTCAAAAAAAAAAAAAAAAAAGAATATTTCTACCATGGTATATCAGACTTTAATTCAAGTACAAGTCATCTTCCTTTTCTTTGAGTGATGCTTTTCTCAGCTACATATCAATGTTTAAAGAATACATGTAACTAGAAAAGTGGCACGCATACAGCCACAAATCCAATGAAGTCCAGGCCAATTTATATCATCACCTACAATGCTGAAACATGATATATTTTGTGTATCTTAAAAACAAGTAGCTGAGGTAAGTAACTATAAACATACTTTTTTCCTTAAATTTTATGTATATGTTAGTATATGAATACCTAAGTCTGAATGACCTCTAGCTAATAAGTAGTAAAATTCTTGCAGAGTAGAAGAACTAGGCCAAATAAAATTGTGCTAACCAATATAGCAGCCACTAGCCATGTATAACTACTGAGCACTTGAAATATGATTAGTCCTACCTATTCAGTAAATGGTGTTGGGGAAACTGGCTAACCATATGCAGAACAAAACTCGACCCCTACATCTTTCACCATATATAAAAATTAACTCAAGATGGATTAAGGATTTAAATGTAAGATCTCAAAACTATAAAAATTCTAGAAGAAAACGTAGGAAATATCATTCTGCAATGCAATAAAATCAAGAGTTGACAAGTGGAACCTAATTAAACTAAAGCACTTCTGCACAGTGAAATTATCAACAGAGTAAACAGACAACCTACAGAATGGGAGAAAATATCTGCAAACTATGCATCTGACAAAGGACTAATATCGAGAATCTAGAAGAAACTCAAGCAAATCAACAAGAAAAAAACAACCACATTAAAAAGTGGGCAAAGGACATGAGCAAACACTTCTCAAAGAGGACATACAAGCAGTCAACAAGCCTATCAAAAAATGCTCACTATCACTAATCATCAGGGAAATGCAAATCAAAATCACAAGATACCATCACATACCAGTCGGAATGGGTACTATTAAAAAGTCAAAAAATAACATGTTGGCAAGGTTGCAGAGAAAAAGGAACGCTCATACACTGATGATGGAATTGTAAATTAGTTCAGCCCCTATGTTAAGCAGTTTAGAGATTTCTCAAAGAACTAAAAACAGAATTGCCATTTGACCCAGCAATTCCATTACTGGGTACATACCCAAAGAAAAATAAATGGTTGTTCAACCAAAAAGACACCTGCACTCTCATGTTTATCACAGCACTATTCACAATAGGAAAGATATGGAATCAACCTTCAACAGTGGACTGGATTAAAAAAAAAAAATGTGGAACATATACACCATAGAATACTATGCAGCATAAGAAAGAATGAAATCATGTCCTTTGCAGCAACGTGAATGCAGCTGGAGGTCATTATCCTAACTGAATTAACACAGGAACAGAAAGCCAAATACCGCATATTTTCACTTATAAGTAGGAGTTAAGCATTGGGTACACGTGAACATAAAGATAAGAACAACAGACACTGTGGACTGCAGAAGGGGGAAGCCAGGTGGCAAGGGTTGAAAAACTACCCACAGGATACTGTGTTCACTATTTGGATAACAAGTTCAATTCAAATCCAAACCTCAGCATAGAGTGATATATTCATGTAACAAACCTGTACATGGACTCCCTGAATCTATAATTTTAAAAAACAGCAATATGACTAGTCCTTATTGAGGTATGCTGTAAATATAAAATACACATGAGACTTCAAAGATGTAGTGTGAAAAAAAGAATCTAAAATAGCTCATTTTATATTGGTTACATGTTGAAATGATAATATTTTAGATATACTGAGTTAAAGAAAGCATATTATTAAAATTAATTTCAGACCGGGGACAGTGGCTCACGCCTATAATCCCAACACTTTGGGAGGCCGAGGTGGGCAGATCACCTGAGGTCAGGAGTTCAACACCAGCCTGGCCAACATGGTAAAACCCCATCTCTACTAAAAATACAAAATTAGCGAGGCGTGGTGGCACGCGCCTGTAGTCCCAGCTACTCAGGATGCTGAGGCACGACAATCACTTAAACCCGGGAGGCAGAGGTTGCAGTGAGCAGAGATCGCACCATTGCACTCCAGTCTGGGTGACAAGAATGAAACTCCATCTCAAAAAAATTAATTAATTAATTAATTAATTTCTTCTGTTTCTTTTTACTTTTTTTAAATCTGACTACTGGAAAATTTAAAATTACATATGTGTCCCACATTTGTGGTCTGTATCATATTTTTATTAGGGAGCACTAAAGTAAGACAATAAAGGAAACAAAGGGGACAAAAAAACACATCAAGAAACAAAGGGGAAAACTTTCCATTCCCTAGGCCCTGGAAGAGCCCAGAAACTTTCTACTCTGTGTTCACAAAAGAAACCTAATCATTCTCTGTTCTTCAATAACCTGACCTACAGCTTACTACCTCCGAACAAGAATTACAAGTGTATCTTAAAGGCACACTGATTTTTTTACATCTTTATAAATACCTAATACGCTTTGCTTTATATATATGCTTTATATACACCTAATACAACCTAAATTGTCATGATAAAGGAAGAAAAAATAATAATGCTTTATTTTCTAATGGGACAGCTTCCTTTTATTCATAAGGAGACTTACTTCATGAGACTTTCTGCACCACGCAGCTGTTCTTTCCAGTTAAGGACTCAAAAATTCCTGACTGACTCTTACATGATGGTTGACAATGTAAAAAATTAAACCAAATATAAAGGTGCTCTTTAGGAAGACTTTCACTAAACAAGCAGTATTCCACGTTATTATGGCTCTAAGGCCTCTTATAAAGATTTTTAAAGGGTCATAACAGGTTTAAATTAATCCCATGGAAAGAATCTGACATTTTAAAAGGATCTGATGACTCAAAACATTCTTTTGGACTCTCCCAGCCTCTTCACTGGAAATGCACTCAGGACAGTCATACCAGTTGGGTTTCTTGTATGATAGCACAGATCAAGCACAAACTTGAAATGTGGAATAAGAAGAGTTATCTTAGGCTCTCCTTGATCATCAAGTGTTTTGTTTTTGTTTGTTGGGTTTTTTATTGTTGTTGTTTTGGTTTGGTTGGGAAGGATGGTGGCATGTGTGTGTTTTACTTTTACATCTGAGTGGAAAGGGGTACTTAACAGCAAAACAATGACAGCCAAGTCTTCCAGTCCAGAAATTACCAGGAGCCTTATCAGAACCAGACATGGAGTCTTTAGACAACTTTTATACCCTCATAGAAGATACCAGGCTTCACTTTGCCAAGCTCTACTAAATTGGCCTGCCTGTCCCTACCGCTGAGCAAAACATGAAAAAGCTAGAAACAACAACACAAAGTCAAGAGCAGCCAGCCGCTCTAGGCAAGAAATTCTGATCTACTAAAGGTGAGTGTGGCATGCAGCCATAAGAAATAGGGTAGAATCGGCCGGGCGCGGTGGCTCACGCCTGTAATCCCAGCACTTTGGGAGGCCAAGGCGGGCGGATCACGAGGTCAGGAGATCGAGACCATCCTGGCTAACACGGTGAAACCCCGTCTCTACTAAAATACAAAAGTTAGCCGGGCGTGGTGGCAGGCACCTGTAGTCCCAGCTACTCGGGAGGCTGAGGCAGGAGAATGGCATGAACCCAGGAGGCGGAGCTTGCAGTGAGCCGAGATCACGCCACTGCACTCCAGCCTGGGTGACAGAGCGAGACTCCATCTCAAAAAAAAAAGAAAGAAATAGGGTAGAATCGGTTTAAGCAAAGGAATCATCAGATAGATGTATGATAGAGCACCCTAACTCCTTTGTGTAAAGCAGGGTTTCTCAACCTCAGCACTGTTGACAGTCAGGCCCAGATAACTATTTTTTGGTTTTGTGGATTGTTTGTTTTTTTTTTTAACCCCAAACTCCCGTGCTCAAGTGATCCTCCTGCCTCCACCTCCTGTGTAGCTGGGACTACAGGCACTCGCCACCAAGCCAAGCTAACGAGATAACTATTTATTGTGAGCAGCTCTTCTGTGAACTGTAGGATATTCAGCAGCATCCGTGGCCTGTCTGCCACTAGATGCCAGTACCAAGTCCTTACTGTTTCCGACTTCATTCCTCACTCAAGTGTCACAACCAGGTATCTCCAGACATTGCCAAATTGCCCTGTGTTGGGGGGGGAGCGGGGGTGCAAAAGAACCCCTAGGTGAGAATCATCAGTAGAGAGCAAAGACACCGAAAACAGTTGCTAAATAAAGGCTGCTTACACTGTATCCAGCGTGACAAACTGTACTCAAGCTGTTTTGCACATGTGGCAAAACGTATTTCTGACAAAATTTCTGATATTACCACACATGAAGGATAACAATATAATGAAGTACTCTAGGAATATTAACCAGGTAAGCTTCAAATGACACAGGATTCTTAAATCACTGTGGAAGTAATGGTATCTGCCTCACTAATTTAGTTTGTAAACTTCTAAAAATCCAATTAACCAGTAATGATGGTCAAGTATTCAGATGATGTTCCAACTCCTAAAGTCAGGTTACTTGTTCTTTTTAAAATTATAGTTTTAAATTTTAGCTGTTTAAATTAAACTGTAGGAAGAAGGTATTCTCAAATACTCTACTAGAAATGTAAAATGCAATGTATAAAGCAATGTAGCAGCACCTACCAAGGCTTTTATTTTTTACCCAGAATTCCACTTTTAAGAATTTATCTTATAGACATACTCCCCTATGTGAACACAGAGATATGTCTTAAGTAGTTCCCCACCAATGTTGTTTACAACAGCAGTAAAATAAAAATGCTCCAGATGTTATCAGTAAGAAAGTGGCCGTAAGTAAGTTACTACTTATTCACACCTTGGAAGACTGTACAGCCATTTATTTATTTATTTATTTATGAGACAAGAGTCTCACTCTGTTGTCCAGGCTGGAGTGCAGTGACACAATCTCGGCTCACTACAACCTCCACCTCCTGGGTATAAGTGATTCTCCTGCCTCAGCCTCCTGAGCAGCTGGGATTACAGGTGTGTACCACCACACCTGGCTAATTTTTTGTATTTTTAGTAGAAACAGGGTCTCTCACCAGGTTGACCAGCCTGGTCTCGAAATCCTGACTTCAGGTGATCTGCCCCCATCAGCCTCCCAAAGTGCTGGCATTACAGGTGTGAGCCACCGCGCCCAGCTGTACAGCCATTTAAAAAAAAAAAAGACGACAAAAAAAATGACAACCTTTTCAGTAGGAAATGAAACATTCGCAGAGGCCAAGATGGTGGATCGTGCCTGTAATCTCAGCATTTTGGGAGGCTGAGGTGAGTGGATCACTTGAGCTCACCAGTTCAGGACACGCCTGGACAACATGACAAAACTCCATCTCTACAAAAAAATACAAAAACTAGCCAAGCATGGTGGTGCATGCCTGTAGTTCTAGCTACTTGGGAGGGTGAGGTGGGAGGATAGCTTGAGCCCAAGGGGCGGAGGCTGCAGTGAGCCAAGATCACGCCACTGCACACCAGCCTGAGCAACAGAGCCAGACCTTATCTCAAAAAACAAAAAAAAAAAGGCCGGGCATGGTGGCTCATCCCTGTAATCCCAGCATTTTGGGAGGCCGAGGCAGGCAGATCACCGGATGTCAGGAGTTTGAGACCAGCCTGGCTAACACGGTGAAACCCCATATCTACTAAAAATACAAAAATTAGCTGGCCCAGTGGCGTGCACCAGTAATCCCAGCTACTTGGGAGGCTGAGGCAGGAGAAACACTTGAACCTGGGAGAAGGAGGTTGCAGTGAGCCAAGAACATGCCACTGCGCTCCAGCCTGTGCAACAGAGCGAGTCAGTCTCAAAGACCAAAAAAAAAAAAAAAAAAAATCATAGAAATATATATAGTGAGAGAGAAAGAGTACAGTACTATGTTTATAAAAATAAACATGTCTGGCCAGGCACGGTGGTTCACGCCTGTAATCCCAGCACTTTGGGAGGCTGAGACGGGCAGATCACTTGAGGTCAGGAGGTAAAGACCAGCCTGGCCAACATGGTAAAGCCCCATCTCTACTAAAAATACAAAAAAAAGAAAAAAAAAAATTAGCTGGGCAATATGGTGACCTGTAATCCCAGCAACTAGGGAGGCTGAGGCAGGAGAATTGCTTGAAGCCAGGAGGCAGAGCTTGCAGTGAGCTGAGATTGTGCCACTGCACTTCAGCCTGGGTGACAGTGCAAGGCTCCATTTAAAATAAAATAAAATAAAAATGTCTACATATATGTGTATATATAGACAAAAAAGTCTAAAAGAATGCACACTAATTTGTTTTCATTTTTTTTGGCAAGCATTTTGGGTGTTTGTTTGTTTGTTTTCAAGATAGGGTCTCTCCCTCTCCCCCCCCCTCCCCTCCTCCTCCCTCTCTCTCTCTCTCTCTCTCTCTCTGTAACCCAGGCTGGAGTGTAGTGGTGCAATCATGGCTCACTGCAACCTCGACTTCCTGGGTGCAAATGATCCTCTTGCCTCAGCCTCCCAAGTAAGTGAGACAACAGGCACGTACCACCATGCCCGGCTAGTTTCTTTGATTTTTGTAGAGACAAGGTTTCCCTATGTTGCCTGGGCTGGTCTCCAACTCTTGGGTTCAAGCAATACTCCTGCCTCAGCCTCTCAAAGTGCTGGGATTATAAGCATGGGTCACCATGCCCGGCCAAGCATACGTTTTTTAAGCCATTTACAGTATTTTTCAAGACCAAGACTTAAAAATAATTTGCACTGTTCATTTTACAAATTAAGTGTTTAGGATTTTCTTTGGTAAATATATCACTACTTCTATAAATCATGCTTTGTGGATTATTCTGCATCATACACTGGGATGTATTGGTGTTCACCGTTTATCCAGTAACATTATGCCAACACTGCTTGAGCCCTCAAGAGTGAGCCACTTGGCCAGGTGCAGTGGCTCATGCCTATAATCCCAGCACTTTCAGGAGGCCAAGGCGGGCAGATCACCTGAGGTCAGCAGTTAGAGACCAGCCTGGTCAACATGGTAAAACCCTGGGTCTACTAAAAACACACACACACACAAATTTGTTAGGCATGGTGGCTCACGTCTGTAGTCCCAGCTACTCAGGATGCTGAGGCACAAGAATCACTTGAACCTGAAAGGCGGAGGTTGCAATGAACCGAGATCAATGCCACTGCACTCCAGCCTGGGCAACAGAGTGAGACTCTAACTCAAAAGAAAAGAGTGAGCCACTTAAGGCTTAATGAAATTTGCCAAACCAACCTCAAAGAGTTGAGAAACCTCACCCAGCTCCCCTCTTGAACCATAACCCATCAATAACTAAGAAAATATACAGAGGGAAATAGTTCAATTTAGAACACTGTTTTAGTAAGTGTTTATTAAGTGCTTAATAAACATGTAATTTATAGTTCAATTTAGCAGAATTTCATCATATGCAGTCAAATTTAAATGATTCTAATTTTCCTTTTCAATTTATTGATCTGAGTAATCAAAACTAATGGATGTGATTTTTCTTCTCCAACTTAAATCTTAAAAGAATGAGCAAAGAAGCCAAATGCGGGGGGGATAGCATTAGGAGATATGATGAGTTAATGGGTGCAGCACACCAACATGGCACATGTATACATATGTAACAAACCTGCACGTTGTGCACATGTATCCTAGAACTTAAAGTATAATAAAAAAAAAAAAAAGAAAGAAAGAAAGAAGCCAAATGACTGAAAGACTGACAGAACTAACAATAAAAACTAAAATCTCAATTCTAGATTTGGAATAACACACTATTTTATCTGGGTACACACTTTTTTTTTTTTTTTTTTTT
>NW_016811902.1:725704-734086 GCF_001698545.2 Rhinopithecus bieti
TACTAGATATGGAATAACACACTATTTTATCTGGGGACACAGTTTTTTTTTTTTTTTTTTTTAAGGTAGTTTTCAAGAATTTTCTAGTTCTAAAATACACAGGCAGAGAGACACACTTCAAATCAAAATGTCAGGCACTCACCATAATAGCTATGGCCTTTAAACCACCACAGTACCCCTCCCCCTGCCCACAGCTCTAGCCAGTTTAACTGCTTTTAAATGGAACATTCTAAATTGCTAAAAATAAACTATCTCTATTTCCTTCTGATTAAGTTTTCCTATTTTCCCATGACATTTTAACCTTTATTCAGGCAGTTATGATCCAAACATACAATACCTATATGATACCATTTCTAACCATTTTATATAGAGATATATCAACGTGTGATAGTATTTCCTTTCCCTTCAAACAACAATATGGCAAAATAACTTTGAAGATCTCTAGCCAATTAGAACCCTGGATCTGAAGACTGACTCTGTGGCATTTCATAAAACTTGGCTCCCCATCAAAAGGCCACAATTATTCTTTCTTGACTACAAGCATCATCTCTGGATTATCCACATCTCTTCCATCTCCAAAGATAACTAAAAAAATACAGGGTAGCTACATGAGTATAAAAACACATGGGCCGGGCGCGGTAGCTCAAGCCTGTAATCCCAGCACTTTGGGAGGCCGAGACGGGCGGATCACGAGGTCAGGAGATCGAGACTATCCTGGCTAAGATGGTGAAACCCGTCTCTACTAAAAAAAAAAAAAAAAAAAAAAAAAAAAAAAAAAAAAAAAAAAAAAAAAAAACACACACACACATGAACCTGGCCGGTTGCGGTGGCTCACTCCTGTAATCCTAGCACTTTGGGAGGCAGAGGTAGATCACTTGAGGTCAGGAGTTCGAGACCAGCCTGGTCAACATGGTAAACGAAACTCCGTCTCTACAAAAACTACAAAAATTAGCTGGGCGTAGTGGCACATGCCTGTAATCCCAGCTACTCAGGAGGCTGAGGCAGGAGAATTGCTTGAACCTGGGAGGCAGAGGTTGCAGTGAGCTAAGACTGCACCAGTGCACTCCAACCTGGGCAACAGAGGGAGACTCCATTTCAAAAAAATAAAAAACACACACACATGAAACTGCTCAAGGTTTTTGCAGAAAGTGGAAAGATAGATCAATGATGGATGCAAGATGTCATACAACATCCTCCTCTAATGGCCAGAAACATACTCATGTTAGTGGCATCACCAGGCATCACACTTCTCTACTGTTCCATATTTCTATTATGAATATCAATAAATCTCATTTTCTTATTCACTTAGAATATAATACATTTGGCATGTGGTGAACTTCTGGCAATAACTGAATTTAGTTCCAAAGCTTATGTATTATTTTAAGCATGATGTCAATTCAGTCAACAAAACTAACCATCTTATCAGAAATGAACTTAGTATCACTTCTTTATAATTTAGAGAGCTTTTTCAGGTAGTATCAACCAAGTGAGGGATTTTTTAAATGTTTGCTGTTTTTTTCTTGAGACTTAATGTCCTAAAGACAAACAGTGTGGTTTTATTCAGTGAAAAGCAAACGTTGCTTAAATTCTCTAAGTTCTACTTACAGAAGAAACTATGTAATATATGCATGCTTTTAAACAAATGTATACTATCAGGTTGACTTCTCTGTCCATTTCACTAACTTCTTGACATCCTTTTCTTTTTTCTTTTTCAGTCTACATCATGCTTTGCTTGACATGGTTTTAGAAAAGGATGTTTTTCAAGCTTTGTGTATATGAACCTTTGGAAGGTTTTTAAGTGTCTTGGATCTTTATTAATATCACTAAAGAAAACACAATAACAAAACATTTTTATGAATTCAGGAAGTACTTTTAAATAAATCTTTTCTTTCTTTTCCAGACAGGTCTCACTCTGTCACCCAGGCTGGAGTGAGATGGCACAAACATGGTTTACTGCAGCCTCGACTTCCCCAACCTTAAGTAATCCTCCCAACTTTGGCCTAACAAAGTGCTAGGATCACAGGCATGATCCAGCCTCGACTTCCCCAACCTTAAGTAATCCTCCCACTTTGGCCTAACAAAGTGCTAGGATCACAGGCATGATCCAGCCTTAAATAAATCTTCATTAGTCACAAATCCCTATATACATCTGAAAAACACCAGCACAAATCGGTCTGCAGACAGGGGTTCATTTGGATAATCAAATCCCTTATAACAACTTCATATACCTCTCCAGCATTCGTGGCCCAAAATTAGAAACCACTGGCAGAGACTATGAAATATAAAACTGCCTAGTTACAAGCAGAATGGCTCTTTAAAGTAAATATTAGGAATCGTAAGTGAAAATTTATTGTGTGTCAGGTACCAATGTTTTCCCCCTATAAAACTGTATTTCCAAATTTAAAATCAAAATTAGTCATGAAAATCATTTATATGTGCACATTTACTTCATCACAGGCATTTTTTAAGAAATGCAACTACTCATAAAAAGGCCCCAGGACACATTGGAACACAGAATGTGCCAGCTTCCATTTCCACCACCAAAGAGAGAAGGTTGGTTTTCGTTTGAGCTCCACTACCCAGTCAGAGTAACTGTATCTACAACCTTAATACAATTTTGAACGTATCACAGGTCAGAGCTGTCTAAAAGAGAGACAAATATATATGATAGCAGAAATGTAAAAATACAAATCATAAAATAGCCACCTCACTGTGAAACTAGAAGGGTTATGGCAGTAATAAGGATAAGAAAAAGAGCAGCAAAAACACAAATTTAGAGATTTCTCTAAATTAATCAATATTTGGTAGTATCTTGTTATTATGAGAAATAAGGCTGGGTACAGTGGCTCACACCTGTAATCCCAGAACTTTGGGAGGCCGAGGTGGATCACCTGAAGTCAGGAGTTCGAGACCAGCCTGGCCAACATGGTGAAACTCATCTCTACTAAAAATGCAAAAATTAGCCAGGCGTGGTGGTGCATGCCTGTAATCACAGCTACTTGGGAGGCTGAGGAAGTAGAATCACTTGGACCCAGGGGAAGGAGGTTGTAGTGAGCTGAGATCGCACCACTGCACTCCAGCCTAGAAGACAGACCAGGACTCTATCTCAGAAAAAAAAGAAAGAAAGAAACCATGGAATGTTTGTTCTGGATAAGCCCCAAGAGACCATCTATTCTAGTGCAATTGTCTCATTTTACAGATGAGGAAACTGGCCCAAAGAACTTAAGTGGCTTGCTCCGGGTCATTCAGCTGACTGGTAACAAGTCCTGATCCCAGACCTTCTGGTTCCTAGCCCAATATCTCCAGTTTTTTGTCTGGTGTTTCACAATCCCTCTGCCACGTCCTAATCTGGATTTGACTCATTATTTATGTTGAAAATTATTTTGACAATGTATAACTATTATAAACAGATTATTTCTCAAGCTTCATTTAACTATCCTGCAGATCACTCAAATTATACCTCAGCAGTTTTCCCATCTATAGAGGGGGTGGGGATGGGTATGTTTTGGGCACTATGAATTTCTCTTATCTCCTCTTTGATCTTGAAAGTCTATGAGAAATAAATGTGTTTTTAAAAAATTAGTTTCAAAAGCAACTTTTCTTGAAAGAAATTCACTTTAATGAAGGCAAAACTTGGGTTTTCAGAAACCAATGCCCTAGATTTATTTTGACTTTAACTAAATCAGATGGGTACATCACCTCTCATTCAAATAAATACACTAAGGTGCCAAATGAAGATGCATACTTAAAATGCCAAATGCTGCAGTTCTTTTTACCAACTAAGTCTTTGTGACAGGAAATAGTTCACATTGACTAAATTCTAAACTCAGGATTTAGGACAAAATACTAAAACTGATATGAATAATTGTTACATACTTGTATGGTTAACTGGTAATGACACAGAAACAATAAATACCAATATGGAAGACTATAAATGAACCAATTAAAAATATGACAGATCCCTGGGTGGGCACAGCAGGCTTTGGAAGGCCACGGCAGGAGGATCTCTTGAGGCCAAGAGTTTGAGACAATAGAGCAACATAGATAGGCAATATAGCAAGACTGCCATCTCCACAAGAAAATTTTTAAAATTTGCCTGGCATGGTAGTGCATCTGTGGTCCCACCTACTCAGGAGGCTGAGGTGGAAGGATCTCTTGAGCCTGGGACTTTAAGGTGGCAGCAAGCTATGACTGCACCTCTATACAATCAGCCTGGGTGACAGAGTGAGACTCCATCTCTTAAAAAAAATAAGAAAACTATGACATCCTAGTGTAACAACAGCTAAAATTTATAGAGTACAAATTGGAGCCAACTGCTTTTCACATGTTAACTCATTTAATTCTTACAACCCTACATCTACATACTATTATTATCTCCCACTTTACAAATCAGGGAACCAAGGCAGAGACAAATTAAATGACAAGGCCACAGTCAGATACTTGTAAGAGGGAGAGCCAGGACCTGCACAGAAAATGTTAATGAGATATAATGATGGTGGAAATTTTACATGAAATGTCCAGAATAGGTAAATCCAGAGATACATAAAGTAGATTAGTGGTTGCCTGTAGCTGGGGAGAAAAGGTAGAGAGAGGAATGAGGAGTGACTGCTAATGGGTACAGAATTTCATTCTGAGGTGATAAAAATGTTCTAAATATAGAGATGGTTATACAACTCTGTGAACATACTAAAAACTAATGAATTGCACACTTTTGAAGAGTGAACTGTATAGTACATGAATTATGTCTCAATAAAGCTGTTAAAAAATATGGTGGTGAGATATAGTCAAAACGGAACCATACTCAGCAATAAAAAACAATGGAAAAGATAGTTGCCAGTATTAGGGGAAGCAGTCTGAGTCTCTATTTTGCTACTTTAGGTCTAAAATTATTTCCGAATAAAATTGGGGTTTTTTGTTAATTTTATATTTTGAGATAGGGTCTCATTCTGTCGGCCTGGCTGGAGTGCAGTGGCGAGATCTCAGCTCACTGCAGCCTCCACCTCCTGGGTTCAAGCAATTCTTCCACCTCAGCCTCCCGAGTAGCTGGGATTATAGGCACACGCCACCATGCCCAGCTAATTTTTGTAATTTTAGTCGAGATGGGGTTTCACTATGTTGGCCAGGCTTGTCTCAAATTTCTGGCCTCAAGTGATCCACCTGCCCCAGTCTCCCAAAGTGCTGGGATTACAGATGTGAGCCACCACCCCCAGCTGGAAGTTGTTTTTTTAAATGGAACCATCAACACAGCATGAAGCAGAGGGCACCAGATTTAGAGGCAGGAGGTGCTGCCCTGCCTCCTGACACCCATAACTTCCCTTCTCCAAGTTCTGAGGGTGACAAGACTCATCCTGCTCAACATCTCACTTGCCATGAGGACCCCACAGAAGGTGGCATGATGAAAACACTCCCACTTGGCAGGACACGGTGGCTCATGCATGTAATCCCAGCACTTTAGGAGGCCAAGGCGGGCAGATCATGAGGTCAGGAGTTCGAACCAGCCTGGTCAACATGGTGAAACCCCATCTGTATTAAAAATACAAAAATTAGCCGGACATGGTAGCATGCGCCCATAATCCCAGCTACTCAGGAGACTGAGGCAGGAGAATTGCTTGAACGCAGGAGACAGAGGCTGCAGTGAGCTGAGATCCGGCCACTGCACTCCAGCCCGGGCGACAGAGCGAGACTCCGTCTCAAAAAAAGAAAAGAAAGAAAAAGAAAATACTCCCACCACAATACTCAAATGCCATCTATAGGCAGAATAAATATTACCATGTTGAAATTTTATAAAATTTTATAAAAGCAAAATTATCAATAGAAAACTATCAGAAAAAGGTGTCTGAAAGCTCATGAAATATAGTAATAGTCAATAGCTAGGCCAGGTGCAATGGCTTACGCTTGTAATCCCAGCACTTTGCGAGGTCAAGGCGGGAAAATCACTTGGGCAATATGGTGAAACCCTGTCTCTACAAAAAATACAAAAACTAGCCAGGTGTGGTGGCACATGCCTGTAATCCCAGCGACTCAGGAAGCTGAGGCAGGAGGATTGCTTGAGCCTGAGAGGCAGTGGTTGCAGTGAGCCAAGATTACACGACCGCACTCCAGCCAGGGAGATTGAGCGAGTCTCTGTATCCAAATATATATATATATACACACACACACACACACATACATACATACATATACAGTAAAGAGCTAATTCTTAAGTGAGCACTCTCTATGTGCCACACTGCTCTCCACCCTACTCATCTATTGGGTCACTTAATTCTCACAATAACACTATAAAATAAGTACTATTGTTACTAGCCCCACTTTACAGAAGCAGCAACTGAGGCTCTTGTCAAAGGGTACATGCTAAGCAGGGGTCTAAACTTAAGCAACATGGCCCCAGAGTCCATGATCTTAACGCACTTTGGATACTGCTCCTAAATCAAAAATTATGTGCTTTTCTTTAGAGCTGCCATTCACCATTCATTCAACTCATTAACCTAGGCCCTGCACAAGGTAAATGAAGAGACAATCTTTGGCCCTCAGGGAGCTTACATTGTACTAGGAAACCAGGCAAGTAAACCTCAAAAGCCACTGTGAGAAGAGTGCTGTAAGAGTGCTGGGGACAGGGTACCTCCCTGAAGCCGGCGAAGTCACAGGAGGCTACCTTCCTTCAGGTGACCATGTCAGATCAATAAGAGTTCACCAAGAAGAAAAGAAGGACAAAGAGAGCCAGGATAATCAAAAAGAGATCACCCATAAAGTGAAGAGGCAGCAGAGAGAAATCCAGGAGACAGAAAAATGAATTTAATAAACAGGAAAAGGGATATCTTCTCCACTTAAATAGAAGTGAAAATGAAGGTCAAGATAATTCATGCCTGCTGGCCATCATAAAGGTGGTAGTTCATGGTAGGCCATGTGGAGAAGTAAGGAATTAAACAGGGCGGGACCTTAAGACTTTATCCATCAAATTAATCTTTTGTGTTTGGGCTTACTCTTATCTTACAGATAAGCTTAACTGTGACTCAAAGCGGTTAAGAAGGTCTTGCTAAGGGTCACGTACAGGTAGAAAGCCGCATATCTCCAAGGCCTGTTCTCTTCTACTATACCATACTCCTCCTATGAGCTGGTGTCACTGTGTAATGGCACTAGTCAGCAGTTACATGGATTCTAGTCTGCCTGGAAAATGGGACGGATGAAAACGCAACTGGAGAAACGTACACATTATGTTGTGTATCATTCTCCAAAATGCAGAGAAGCTGAACATGAACACTCTCCTTCCTCAAACTATAAGCAAAACTATTCTGGCTCAGTTTTCAATACTTTTTAAAAAGCAAATTAACAAACAAACCAACAAAAAACACCCACACCTCAGTGGTTCTCAAAAAGGATACACAGTTTATTAAAGCAGAAGCACATACTCCCTAATACACTAGAAGACTGCTTTATATTCAAAAGTTTTGTCTTGTGGGTCAACCAGGCACTGATCTGACTAGGAGATGTACTACTACTACTAATTAGATAAGTCAATTACTCAATTTGACTTGATAAAAAGGCATCATCATAAATTACCACAGTGATGACTTATTAAATTTTTATCAGACTAATTACTCTATTGGGATAGGCTAGAAGTAGTCCTCCAAAAAAAATTGTTTTGGTCTAGTAAGACCATGAGCCCATACAAACACAGCTGCCGCCACCACTACCCCTACAAAAAAGCTTGAAGAATACACACCAAAATGTTTGAAGTGGTAATCATCTGTTCATCTGTATTTTCTACAAAAATACATGCATGACTCTGGTAACTTTAAACAAGTTTTGTTTTTTTGTTTTTTGTTTTAAGAACACCGAAAACCAAATTGGAGGGTGGGAGGGCTGGCAGGGCAAGATTCAAAAAACTTAGCTCAAGGCTTCTAACTAGAATCTTTACATCAAAATCTTTAGCAACATTATATTCTACAAGACGATATTCAATGAACAGTACCTTAATGGTTCTTAAAACATTACTTGTCGCCTACTTAGAAAACTGTAACAGAAATGAAGCTCAGGTAGAAAATGAGCTCTAAAAATTAAAAAAAAAATTCAACAAATTTCAGATTCTGTGGCCGAATCCTAAATCATTTCCGTTAGTGCAGTTCTACTCTCCCAAATAAGACAAAAGAATACCACCATATTTCCACTATATGAAACTGATTTTAATTTTTTTCTTTTTTTTTTTTTGAGAGTCTTGAACTGTCGCCCAGGCTAGAGTGCAGCAGCGGGATCTCGGCTCACTGCAACCTCACATCCCGGGTTCAAGTGATTCTCCTGCCTTAGCCTGACAAGTAGCTGGGAGAGGCGCCCGCCACCGCACGTGGCTAATTTTTGTATTTTTAGTAGAGACGGGGTTTCACCATC
>NW_016811902.1:735031-739697 GCF_001698545.2 Rhinopithecus bieti
AGCAAGAAACCTCATCTCAAAACAAAATACAAAGACAGAGGAACAGCACATTAATACTATGCACTGCACAGTCTCTGAAGTTGTACATGGGAACCTTGAAAGATAACCAAGACAGGCCCGGGCGCGGTGCCTCAAGCCTGTAATCCCAGCACTTTGGGAGGCCGAGGCGGGCGGATCACGAGGTCAGGAGATCAAGACCATCCTAGCTAACATGGTGAAACCCCGTCTCTACTAAAAATACAAAAAAAAAAAAAAAAAAAACTAGCTGGGCGAGGTGGCAGGTACCTGTAGTCCCAGCTACTCGGAGGCTGAGGTGGGAGAATGGCGTAAACCCGGGAGGCGGAGCTTGCAGTGAGCCGAGATCGCGCCACTGCACTGCAGCCTGGGCGACACAGCGAGACTCCGTCTCAAAAATAAAAAAATAAAAAAAAAAGAAAGATAACCAAGATAACCAGTAAAGCAGTGCAATATACAGGAATGGTCCAACGAGCAATACAGACCATAAATAAAAAATTACATAATACCTACAAGAGCCAAACAGGGAAAGTTAGCCTTTTTTTTTTTCGACTACTGCATGTACAGAGGGGTTCTGGGAAAGGCATCATCAGAGTGAGCTAGACTAGACAGAAAGCTTCTTGGGAAGGCCTCCTCTTGAGCTGAGCCTTAAGGAGACAGAAGATGAATTTCCATCTTGGGAGGAATGAATAGAGCAAAGGCACTGAGGTCATTGAAGAATGCGGGGTGTGAGGTGACAGGCAGGAACAGGCCACTATGTAGAGGTTAGAAACGAACATTATGACACTTCCAAAGCAATATCCAGTCTGCTCAAAAAGCATTTGAACCATCTGGACTGCACATCCCCAGGTAAAAGACAGCAAATCAACAACTCCAACCAATTTCTCAGGTGATTCTTATGCACACTGAAGTCTGAAAACAACTGTTCCAGAGCAAGGAGGTAACATAAGGCAAGCAGTAAAGACAAAAAACACCACATTCATATCGTATGTTAACACTGCAAGGAAAACAATTGTTTTAGATGTTCTGTTTCAATACTCCCTACCATTATCCTTCCCCAAAAGCACTTTAATTTATTATATAGTTTAATGAATTTCACATCTGAAAATCATTAATAATCTGTCTTCTCTTAGATATACTGAAACTACCAGAATTGCATGAGGGCCTTGAAAGTCCTTATTTAAGAGACTCGGATGTCAGGATGTGAGGAAAACCATTTGGAAAAATCCCAATCAGTATGCCTCTCCGACCCTCAATATGCTTTACTAAAAAAGGGCAGAGTCCTAGTTTTAAAAGCAAAGCAAAGCAAAACAAAAACTCTTTCAAGTTCTGATTAAGCGTGCAGTACCAAAATCACACGCCAGTGTCCTGAGTGCAAAATTTGAATACATCACTTCATTATTCAGAAATGAAATATATTAAAAGAGCTAGGGAATATGAGAAGTTCTGAATCACTCTCTAAGTTACTTCCAAATTTTTCTTCCCAATCAAGAATCAGGCACAGGTATGGATTATTTCCACCATGACACCTGAGTATCCACTTGCCCAAGACCTATACGTATTGTATAGATTATAAATTTCAAAGTTCCAAAAACCTCTCACATTTTCTCGGCAAGCAAAACTTTTCTTGGCAATCAAAACAAAACAAAAGCAAACACATCTAAGAAGTCAATTGGTCAGGCATGGTGGCTCACACCTGTAATCCCAGCACTTTGGGAGGCCAAGGCAGGAGGATCACTTGGGGTCAGGAGTTCAAGACCAGCCTGGCCAACATGGCAAAACTCCGCCTGTACTAAAAATACAAATACTAGCCAGGCGTGGTGGCTCACGCCTATAGTCCCAGGTACTTGGGAGGCTGAGGCAGGAAAACGGCTTGAACCTAGGAGGCAGAGGTTGCAGTGAGCTGAGATCTCACCACTGTACTCCAGCCTAGGCGACAAAGTGAGACTCCACCTCAAAAAAAAAAAGAGGGAAAAGGAGTCAATCAAGTACTGCTTGAGAAACTACTTACGCATCGTGTTATATGTTTGGGGGAATGAAATACAAAAAACAAGGCTTACAGTCTAATTGGGAAAAGAAAACCTACATCCATGAAAAGCAATGGCCTGTAGAATGCAAGCGCCTCGCAAGTCTTAGTCACCCTTTACTCCCAGGGCATAGCATAAAATATGTGTTCAATAAACATCATTAAATAAATGCTGTCTTGGTCATCTTTGTTCCTCCAGCATCTAGCCAAGTTCCTAATGCAATGTTTGCTGAATGAATGAATGATACCGTGCTGTTCACATAAATATGTCTTGCATGACTTAGGTTAAGAAGATGGGGATCATTAAGGACTAAAGTAATCAGAAAGATTTCATGGGGAAGACAAAGTTTTGAGTCATGAAATCTTAGAGCTGAAAGAAATCTTAAAGTATTACTAAGACCGGCCAGGCGTGGTGGCTCATGCCTGTAATCCCAGCACTTTGGGAGGCATAGATGGGTGGATCATTTCAGGTCAGAAGTTCGAGACCAGCCTGGCCACCATAGTGAAACCCTGCCTCTACTAAAAATACAAAAATTAGCCAGATATGCTTGCTTGAACCCAGACAGCAGAGGCTGCAGTGACCCGAGATCGTGCCACTGCACTCCAGCCTGGACGACAGAGTGAGACTCTGTCAAATAAATAAATAAATAAATATTACTAAGATCATCTAATCTGGTAGCTCCAAAAGAAGTTTCCAAAGATGCCAAAAGCAGCTTTACACCTCTAATAGAGGTTAAGAAGATAATTCACCTTGGTAGTGACCACTTTAAAATTAAAGAAATTCACATAAACACAGTGGTTATTATAATACATTAATAATGACAACCTGCTCACACACTGAACGCTTTGCCATTCACTCTGCTCTCCCAACCCCTTCCCCACACTTAGAAGCCCATGCAAGGAGGCTGAGTTCTTTGAGCTCATCTGCCTCCAAGCAGTCCCTGATAAAGTATGGACTGCAAGCTGGAGAATCACAGCCTTCTGCATACACTCTACAATCTGAATCTAAGCTGGTTCATAAAAACTGAAGACCAACAATCTGGACCAGATGCACCCCCTCTTTCACTTGACAGGCTTCCACAGAGAAATCCATGCATTCACTCAGGCAACATTCAGTGACCACCACATACTACCCTATTACCCACACCCGAAACTCAGGAACATAGTAGACACAGCATCTGCCTCCCAAGGTATCACTGGGTGAGGGAGAAAATACTACAAATAAATTACAAAGCAATGTGGGGAGTATTATAATCAGCACGAAAAAAGTATACACCCTAGGTATCCAAGAGACAAAATGACAACGTTGGGTAAAGTAAGGCAAGACTTTCAAGAAAAGGTAGTGTTTCTTTCATTCATTCTTTGACAAATATTTTCTGAGCATGTAAACATTTGCATGCTTCAAAGGGCACCATCAAAAAAAGGCAACCCACTGAATGGGAGAAAATATTGCAAATCATATATTTGATAAGGGACTTATACCCAGAATATAAAAAGAATTCTTCACCTTAATAACAAGAAGATAATCCAAAAGTAGGAAAAGGATTTGAACAGACATTTCTCCGAAGAAGATATACAAATGGCCAGTAAGAACATGAAAAGATGTTCAACATCATCAGCCATCCAGGAAATGTAAATCACACCCAGTAAGATGACTATGATCAAAAAGAGAGAAAATAACATGTGCTGGCAAAGATCTAGAGAAATTAAATCCCTCATGCCTTCCTAGCGGGGATGTAAAATGGTGGAGCTGCTATGGAAAACAGTTTGGCAATATCTCAAAAAGTTAAAACAGAGTTACCATATGACCCGGCAATCCCACTCGTAAGTATAATATTTACTCAAGGTAACTGAAAGTATGTCCACAAAAATTGTACATGAATGTTCATAACAGCATTATCTATAACAGCCAAAAAGCAGAAACAACCCAAATGTTCATCAACTGATAAATGGATTTTTAAAATGTGGCACAATGGAATATTATTCAGCCATAAAAAGGAATGAGGTGCTGACACATGCCACAGCATAGAGGAACCTTGAAAACCTGGCCTCAAGTGATCCGCCCACCTCAGCCTCCCAAAGTGCTGAGGTTACAGGTGTGAGCCAAGGCGCCCAGCCTGGGACAAGAGTATTAAATGTACCTTACTTCCTGTCCTGGGCCACTGCTGCAGTGGGCACAAGGAAGAATCTCAGTAGCTTGGGTAAGCAGTGAGCACTAAAGGACCATCAGTGGGACTTCAAAAAACCACAAGTTGCCTTACGGAAAGGATTTGGGGCCGCAGAGGCCTAGAAGAAGCAATGAGGGAATACCAACTGCCTACCTGCTATGAGTACAAGGCCCCTTCTAAAGACCTCTCTCTTTCCTGGCATCCAACTACCCTAACTGTTAATTACCTTGCTCCTGGATTAATCTCAGAAGGGCAGTGTGGGTTTCTTTTAGAAGCCATAAGATAAACATGGCACTTCTCCCTTGGTGCGATTAACTTTACTAAAAACACCAATGTTTAGAATGAAAAGAAACAAATATGAAATGCAAAAATCTCTGAATTTTAAAATAAAAAATAAAAAAAACAAACAAGACTTCAAAAAAACTGCAGCAAGGGTAATTTTTTTTTTTTTTTTTTT
>NW_016811902.1:740274-744764 GCF_001698545.2 Rhinopithecus bieti
TTTTTTTTGAGACGGAGTTGCGCTCTGTTGCCCAGGCAGGAGTCCTTGCAGTAGCGCGATCTTGGCTCACTGCAAGCTCCGCCTCCCGGGTTCACGCCATTCTCCTGCCTCAGCCTCCTGAGTAGCTGGGACTACAGGCGACCGCTACCACGCCCAGCTAATTTTTTGTATTTTTTAGTAGAGATGAGTTTTCACCGTGTTAGCCAGGATGGTCTCCATCTCCTGACCTCGTGATCTGCCCACCTTGGCCTCCCAAAGTGCTGGGATTACAGGCGCGAGCCACCGCGCAGGTCCCAGCAAGGGTAACTATCTTATGCCTAGGGGCACTTGATTAGATAAGTTTGAGAAGCCTGACCCTAGGAATCTAGCATAAACCCACAGAAAGAACTCTTTTCTTCTGGAGCCTCAGTTTGTGTGATTCCCCTTTGTAGAGATCTAGCCTGAGTGGCACCTAATGCCTTTGGGATCCAACATAATAGCCTGATCCAAGCCCATAAATCCTTACTCCACCCTCCTTCCCACCCCCACACACACTTCTATACACACCAGTGTTATCTTCCAACCCCTGCAGCTCTCAGGCCCCCATTACCAGGTGTATGCTCTTCCCTCCTTGCACACCTCACACACCTCTTTGGAGCCACTGTGCACACAAATGCTTTCCTCTCTAGACCACGCCGCTCACTTGTTTACCCCAATGCTATGGCAACCCCCTCCCTCTGTCACTCTTTGTTCTGTCACTCTCACAAAACAACTGCATATATTCACTAGTTTCATAGGGACCACAATGGCACATAAAACTGTGTCCTGGGTGCCCATTTAAGCCCTTCTGGTATAATTTTCGTGAATTCATAAGAAAATAGGCCTTCTATATATATTAGCTAACATTTCCTGAGCATCTACAATAAGCCTTTCCCACATATCACTGCATTGAATCCTTACAACTCTAAAGTATGAGCCCTCTCATTATCCCCCTTTTTACCACCAAGGAAACTGAGGCATAGAGGTTAAATTACTTATCTAAGATCACTCCAATAGTAAACGGCAAAACTGGACTGAAGTCCTAGCTTGTCTTCCCCAAAAGGGGATGTTCTTAACCCTTCCTATCATAAGAACCATGAGTCCAGAAGAGCCAGCCCCACAATCCCAACTGTCATTATCAGCACCCTCTTTCCACTAAATATTTAAAGCTCTTGCTTTGCTTTCCAGCTTTCTAATTCAACCAGCTTTGGGGCAGCAAAACATAAATGTCCACTTCTGGAATGGGAGACATCTCCAGTGAGAGTTACCTTAATGTCCAGAAGAAGCCAGGCAGATAAATCACATGTCTCAGCTTTTCCACTGCAAAATTTCTATTTTACACTTGAAGAATGTGATTCTAATTAAGTACAAGTTAATCTGCACCTGAACATCTTCAGGTCCATTAATATAAAAATCAGTAACTTTTCTAAATCAAAGGTTTCAAGAAATTAGATTTATCTGGTTCTTTAGCCTTCAAAGTCTGAGTCAAATAACTCTTACACAGACTTTGCTGCTTAAAATCCTTTACTTCTTCTCTAGGCCTGTGTAGACTGCAAATATTTCCATTACAGTTGCTTATGGGACTCATATCCCAGTTGTATCTTAGTCTATGACGTGCGCTATAATTTAAAAATCATATAATTAACATAATTGCCTTTATTTTAAAATATTCCTTTCTTTTTTTTTTTTTTTTTGAAACAGGGTCTTGCTCTATCACCCAAGCTGGTGTGCAGTGGCACGATCTCGGCTTACTGCAATTTCTGCCTCCAGGTTCAAGCGATTCTCGTGCCTTAGCCTCCTGAGTAGCTGGGATTACATATCTACACCACCACACCCAGCTAATTTTTGTATTTTTAGTAGAGACAGGGTTTTGCCATGTTGGCCAGGCTGGTTTTGAACTCCTGACCTCAAGTGATCCACCCGCCTCGGCCTCCCAAAGTGCTGAGATTACAGGCCGCGTGAGTCACTGTGCCAGGCCTATTTTTAAATATTCTGTGCATCAGATATTTCACTAAACCAGGCTGCCCTTCCTCCTACTCATTCCCATCTCATCTCATTATTCCAAATGTTAGAGGTTTGACTATATGTTACAAACACACACCTGCAAATGGAGTCAATGCCTGTGGACTAACAGAATCCATATTCAAAGCCTGAGAATCAGCTATGGGAAAGCCATCTGAGAGACAAATTATACTTGAAGGACAGCAACTCTATCCCTGAGTTAGCTAACACTCAGTGGAAGTCTGGCCCACTGGGACCTGAGCAATTTGGTACATAGATCTGAGTATAAAAAGGTTTGGGAGCTTGCAGAAATTTCAAGAGTATACAAAGAAGGCATCAACACCACTACCTGAGCATCCATGCCTAAGTAAAAAGTGTTTGCTCCATGTGCCATCCTCTTCAAAAAAACATACATATGAATATTTATACACTTATGTAAACCATAAGCATACAATGATTATACATTTAAATCCATGAAGATGGGTATTTATAAAGAAAAATGACCACAAAGTCATCAAATTAAAATTTTGTTGGCAAAAGGGGATAGGATGAACCTTTCCTTAAATATCACAATACTGGTCCAGCTGAGCATCAAAGAATGGGAGGAAATCAGCTGCCTCTAGCCCAGCAACAATGGGACACAGACCTCACCTCACTTCTAGGGATGAGCCAACACTAAGACCAGGTGATGAATGTCACTGGACAGTGATTCTGCTGAGGCTTAAGTGGCATACACCCTGCACTAGGCACTGTTCTAGGTACTAGAGATAAACAGCAAACAAAATACTCAAGGTCACTGCCCTCATGGAGCGCACAGTCTAACTGGAGGGGATAGAAAATAAACATTGTCAGGTAGTGATAAATCTAAGGAGTAAAATACAGCAAGCCAGAGACTGGTAAGCAAGAATGTTATTTTATGTAGTGTATCATTGACGGCCTCTCTGAGAAAGTGACATATAAACAGAGACCTTAAAGAAGTAAAGGAAGGAGACATGCTGAGTATCTGGTAGAGAAAACCACAAATGCAAAGCCCTACGGCCTGTTAGTGTGTTTGAGAAACAGCAAGGAAGGAGTGTGGCTAAGAGCAGTGAGTTAAGATGAGGTCAAAGAAAGAGCCACATCATGTAAAGTTTTGTAGCCTCAGAGGTAATTTAAATTTTATTCTGAATGAAATGAGAAGCCAGTGGAAGGTTTTGAACAGAGGAGTGACATAATCTGACTTCTATTTTTAAAAGCTTGCTCTGGCTGCTGTGTAGAACACAGGGGAAAAGATGGAAGCAGCAGGGAACCTGTTGGGAGGCAAAAGATGATAGTGGTTTGGACTAAGAGGTAGCAAAGGAGGCAGAGAAGATAGTGAGAAGTGGTTGGATTCTAGACATATTTCAAAATAAAGACAATATCCATTGAACCAAGGTGGGAAGTCCCGAGTACATTTATGGCAGATTGTAGAAATGGCCACAAATTCTTTCCCTCCTTGTGTTCATGCCACTGCAGTATAATTTTAGAGCTCCTTCCACAAAGAGGTAGAGTCTTTCTCCATCCTTGGAATTTCAGCTGGCCTTGTAACTCACTTTGGCCAATGGGACAATAGCAAACATGATGCAAACAGAGATTTGAAAAGTTCTTAAGCATTTGCATTTGCATTTGCATTTGCCCTCTCTTACTGCTTTAGAGAAACCCGTAAGCCACCACGTGGACAAGCCCAGGCTAACCTGCTGGATGACGAGACTCACAAAGCCCAGGTATCCCTGTAGCACTAGCCAACCATCAGATACGTGAGTAAGACTATCCATCTAACGGCATGTTCATGAGTGAGCCCAGAGGAAATGAGAACCATCACATAGCTGAGCCTAGCTGAAATTGCCAAACCACAAAATGGTGAACTAAATAAATGGCTGTTGTTTTAAGCCACCAAGTTGTGGAGTGGTTTGTTAAGCAGCAAAAGCTGACTCAAAATCTATTCATCCCCCAAATCAAATAACAAGCCACCTAACAGCAATATACAAAAAGTAAAATTTCAGTTCTAAAGTAAATTGACATAGAACGGTCTTGTGTTGATGAGCTGATTAGAAAAGGAAAGAGTACAAGTCATAAATTACCGTGTAGCTCATTAAAATGTGGTACGATAGGGAGCTGAGTTCTCTGTGCAAAAAATTACCAAGATAAGAATCTCGGCCAGGTGCAGTGGCTCACGCCTGTAATCCCAGCACTTTGGGAGGCTGATGTAGGTGGATCACATGAGGTTAGGAGTTTGAGACCAGCCTGGTCAACATGGTAAAACCCCATCTCTACTAAAATACAAAACAGTAGCCAGGCGTGGTGGCGCACCCCTGTAATCCCAGCTACTCAGGAGGCTGAGGCAGGAGAATCGCTTGAACCTGGAAGGCAGAGCTTGCAGTGAGCTGAGATTGTGCCACTGCACTCCAGCCTGGACGACAGAGCGAGACTCTGTCATTAAAAAAAAAAAAAAA
>NW_016811902.1:745359-747582 GCF_001698545.2 Rhinopithecus bieti
AAAAAAAAAAAAAAAAAAAAAAAAAGAATCTCAGAACACTGAAAATAAAAGATTTCACACCAATACAATTTATCTTTTCAATGTCCCACACACCATTTTTGAAAACTACTAAGTACTTTACCCTCTTGCCAAACATCAAAAATAATGCTCTTTCAAGATCATCTAGATAGAGGAGCAATTAAGCTCTTTCCTTACACAAAAGAAACCAAGCTGCACTTCTCTTTCTTAGCAGATACAGATAGATGGGTAGACAGATGTTGGGTGGATGGAAGGATAGAGGACAAACATACATACCACAAATAATACTTAAGAGTGAAAGCATTTATGCTGTATTGAAAGTCTCTGGTAGACTCTGTAACTGATCATACAAAGGCTTAATGTGATGATCACCAATGTTCATAGATATTTTTCTTCTCAATAGTTGTTACTTTCTATTAATTGGAAAGGCAGATTTAAGACACATAACTGCCATTCTGTTTTTAACTAATTTTTTTAATGTCAAGGTAGAAAGTGAAACCTTCCATTCCTATTCTCCAAAGATGACCAGTGTTAAGTTTCCTCGTATCTCCTTCCAGGCCATTTCTCTTTTCCAAATTAATTGCTGTTACTTATGATAACTAATGTAATATAAAAAATAAAAAAATTTTTAAAACAAAGTTAATTGTCACATACTGTAATTTTGAAAACTAAAACGTATCTTCCAAGCTACCCTTATAAATTAAGTAGAATCCTCCCTACCTATAAATGTTCTGTCAAGCTTTTCAAACTCTATAAAAACCTAACATTAGTATTATATATTGAGTTTTAAACAACTAGTATTAAGATGGCTTGATTTCTGAAACATCTCATCACCTATCACCAAAGAAAACCCAACAGCAGCAGTGGAAAACCCCACTCTCGGCCGCCCTGCCCCCTGCCAAGAAAAAAACAATAACAACAACAACAAAAAATACTCAGCTATTTAATGGCTGGGGGAAAAAAATTACCTTTTTTGGAACTGAAACAGAAACTGTTTGGATGGTTACATGAAACCACTCACTAGAGTTTATAGGCCTAGTTTATACTTGACATGTGGAAATGAGTCTTCAGGAAGAAAGAAAATTTCTGAAGATGGATCCTGATTCTGTTTCTGAAGACACACTCACCAAAGACAGGCCTCTCAGGATCATGCACTGGCGTATTCAAAATACACACTGCATCGCCCTCAAGTAAAAGGGACAAAGATAGGCTAAGTCTTATCAAATTATGCCCAGCAAAATGAAGAACTTGGAAAATGGGGTTCCGGTAAAAGAAAATCTCCCCTCAAATACTGTATAATCTTTCAAAAATATGAACCACTCACTAACTGTGCTTCTCATGTTGCATAAAACTTTAGAAAACCCAGGCCAGATTGAAGGTGAATATGGAGCGATAGCAGAAGCCTCATTCCAGAACCCATCTGGCCAGAGAAGAAGTAGCATCCTGGGGGTGGCCATGCATGGGGTGTACACTCGCTACAGGCACAGGCCTGGCATGGCTGTCACTGGACGCCAGCTGTGCACGCCCAGCCACACCTGCTGCACGCTGCGTTCGTGTGCGGCTCTGGGCCTGAGCATTCACAAAGCTTGCTTCTCCAGGGAGCCTCCCCTTGGCTTTAGAAAAGAGCCCAGGGACTCTTTTCTACGTGCTGCCTGTTGTACCCTGTCCCCTCATTACTTTTTTAGACACAGGGACTAGGACATCGACCACCCTCTGCCCCTCCAGCAGTCAGAACCTGAGTAGTGCAAGAAGGGCCACCCGATTTTGCCAGCGTTGGGGGTCTCTTTTCAGCAGCCTCACAGGCATTCCCATCCTTTCTGGTTGGTGTTGACTGTGTTTCAGCATCACTCTACCCTCCCATGTCCTTAGCATTGCTGTGCGTGTTTCCAGGCAGTTAGGACACCCTTCCCCATGTTGCCATCTTACTGACAGTTCAAATGACTCTCCTTTTCTGTTCGTTAGTAACAGTCTTCATTTGACACCTTAATATATTTCTGACTTCTTAAAACAGTGGGGATGCCTATATTTTCCTTGAGTTTTTGTGACTGACTTTGGCTATGTATACCTTTCTGGGGTTTTGTTTTTTTATTTTTATTTTGCATACCGAGGGTATTTGGGGTGGGGTTGTTTTCTGAGATGTGTAATTCTTTTATGGAGTTTTTAAAAAGAATTTTCATATTGTTTTTCTAACATGGCTTCATTAAA
>NW_016811902.1:750140-753518 GCF_001698545.2 Rhinopithecus bieti
AAACTCCTGACCTCGTGATCCACCTGCCTCGGCCTCCCAAAGTGCTGGGATTACAGGTGTGAGCCACCATACCAGGTCATAGCCACTTATTTTATTTAAATTCATTATGAAAGGAAAATTCCACAAGGGTGAATACATTTTCTTTTTTTTTTTTTTTTTTTGAGACGGAGTCTCGCTCTGCCGCCCAGGCTGGAGTGCAGTGGCCGGATCTCAGCTCACTGCAAGCTCCGCCTCCCGGGTTCACGCCATTCTCCTGCCTCAGCCTCCCAAGTAGCTGGGACTACAGGCGCCCGCCACGTCGCCCGGCTAGTTTTTTGTATTTTTAGTAGAGACGGGGTTTCACCATGTTAGCCAGGATGGTCTCGATCTCCTGACCTCGTGATCCGCCCGTCTCGGCCTCCCAAAGTGCTGGGATTACAGGCTTGAGCCACCGCGCCCGGCACATTTTCTTATCTCAACAGAAACTGAAGACATGTCAATGACAACGCTCATTATCTTGAGATAAGAATGAGAAATGAGTGTTTTGGACATTGTAATAACCATAACTTCCCATGGGGAAGAAAAAGAAAAAATCTAAGTTAGAATATAGACTAAATACAGGTTTCATTGCTAATCAAAATTGCATGCATGCAACAAACCCATAATTTCAGTTCATAAAAATAGCTTTAAGTAAAAGTTCACAGATGAAGAAAAAATGCTTAACATGAAATTCATATTCTAAGCCACCTGCTGCAAAGATACTTTTGCAAAACTCCTAGCAACTTCTTTGGATTTTGTTTAAAAGACTTTTCAATGCTCCCACTGAATGAAAGGTGTTAGGTTAATAGCTATTTCCTATCTGTCCACGTAGCATCAACCTCTTTCTTACATTCGGCAACCACCACCAATCCCAATGTTTCACAGGCAAGATAGCCGAGATCATCACACACATCCAATTCCCCAATCTCCAACCTCCCCAACCAGCTGGGAAGACAGGTGAACACAATGCTTTCACATCTGTCATAGAGCAAAGCAGCTTACATTTGGCTAGGCTAATCCTTCGTTTGAGAAATGTACTAAGTTTGACAGCTTCCAAATGTTACTTCACTCAAAATTCTTTTGAATGCTTTTAGAGCTCAATAGCAAACCTAATATATAATATATAGTGATATATTGTTTTGCTTAAACAATTTAGTCTATGGACAAACTAAATAGATTTTTAAAAACAAACACTCACTTCCCTAAACGTAGCATACAACGAGATCAACTTTACAGGATCCACTTGAAACCTAAGTCTTATGACTCAAAAAATATGTATTATTTAAGAGGCAGAGAATTGGTCAACTATCCTTGCATCTGTGGGCACAAATGAGTATCAGTTGTTAACTAGGCCACCCTGATGTGGTAAAATTATTCTGTTACGACAGTACATAATGATTACGTCTTGCTCAAAAAAAATAATAAAATAAAAATAGGATATCCTCCTAGTCAAGAAATGTAGGTGTAGTGCCCTACATTAACACACGAATGAAAAAGAATATTCCATTAAGTAAAACTGTGAAAAAACATAATTTTACCAAGAATATTTTGATATTAAATATAGATTTGGGCTCACAGGAATGCACAAAGTCTGACTAGCCATGAAATGACTAAAAACATTTTGAAATTAATTAACCATTTAGGTACAAGAGTGGTCATTTAAGCACTGACTATCAAAAGCCCCAAACTCTATAGTCTTTTATTTGTTTTGTTAGACTCTCTGTCAGGTCAGAGTCTGACATAATCATGGATGATGCCTTCTTCCTTATGTAAACCATCACAAATCCAGTTCCGCTTCAAGCACTGGTACTGTAAAGCACTCACTCCACTCAATTTTCACCACCCACAAAATGCAGTGCAGATAATTCTCAATAATTTAAATTATAATAGCTCAGGAAAATTTAAAATTAGCAAGTGACAAGGAGGTGGATTCAATTTTAACTTCATTCAATTTGTCAAATTTGAAATACTTTCAATTATTTATTTTCCAGTCTTCACAGTAACCATAACACCACCAATGTTAATTGCTTCACCTAACTGCGGTTTTACTGTTGCTTGCTTTCTCATTTAATGAACTTCAACTGGTACTGACGATAATACTAGATCTAATCTTCTAAACTTTTAATCTCTTAATGAATCAAATCTATTGCATTATGTTCCCCACTATTCTAAGCAGTAGTTCATAAAACAGTGAATTAAAACACATAAAAACTTAAGATTGTGTACTTTAACAACACAGTGGCATCCATAGAACATATAACTGAGCCTACAGATAGATTTTATTTTATTAATTTTATTTTTTATAGACAGGATCTCACTCTGTTACCCAGGCTGGAGTGCAGTGATGCAATCACAGCTCACTGCAGCCTCCAACTCCTGGCCTTAAGCGATCCTCCTGCCTCAGTCTCCTAAAGCACTGGGATTACAGGCATAAGCCAATATTCCTGGCCCAGATTTGTTTCTTTGTTTATTTATTGGTCTCACTCTGTCACCCAGTCTGGAGTGCAGTGGTACAATCACGGCTCATTGCAGCCTCAAACTCCTATGCTCAAGGGATCCTCCTGCCTTAGCCTCTGGAGGAGCTGGGACTACCAGCATGCCAGGCTAATTTTTTTTTCTTCTGTAGAGACAGGGGTCTCACTCTGCTGCCCAGGTTGGTCTCAAGCTCCTGGCCTCAAGAGATCCTCTCACCTCAGCCTCCCAAATCACTGCAATTACAGGGGTGAGCCACAGAGCCTGCACAGATTTTATTTACAGTTTTTTTTTTTAAGAGATTTGATGTTTTTGTTGTGGTACATTTCATTTTATGGTCTAAAAGTAAATTAGCAATTTTTTTTTTTTTTTTTTTTTAGAGGGAGTCTCGCTCTGCCACCCAGGCCGGAGTGCTGTGGACGGATCTCAGCTCACTGCAAGCTCCGCCTCCCGGGTTCACGCCATTCTCCTGCCTCAGCCTCCCGAGTAGCTGGGACTACAGGCGCCGCCACCTCGCCCTGCTAGTTTTTTGTAGTTTTAGTAGAGACGGGGTTTCACCGTGTTAGCCAGGATGGTCTCGATCTCCTGACCTCGTGATCCGCCCGTCTCGGCCTCCCAAAGTGCTGGGATTACAGGCTTGAGCCACCACGCCCGGCCAAATTAGCAATATTTTTAAAAGTCAAGCAATGATGAAGTAACTTGTTTTCATGGAAACCTCAATATCAAAAAAATACAGTAAGCACAATGTTACCATGACAAGAGAACTTTTTAAAATTCCAACTCCAACAATAAGACTACCTCAAAGTGATCTTCCATCATAATGCTATTATAAATCATCACATGAAACAATAAAAACATAAGAATATGCAGGCTGCTCTGCCTACAGAG
>NW_016811902.1:756450-758056 GCF_001698545.2 Rhinopithecus bieti
GGGCGCCTGTAGTCCCAGCTACTCGGGAGGCTGAGGCAGGAGAATGGCGTAAACCCGGGAGGCGGAGCTTGCAGTGAGCTGAGATCCGGCCACTGCACTCCAGCCTGGGCGACAGAGCAAGACTCTGTCTCAAACACACACACACACACACACACAAAATTAGCCAGGCGAGGTGGTGGGCGCCTGTGGTCCCAGCTGCTAGAGAGGCTGAGGCAGGAGAATGGCGTGAAGTAGGGAGGCAGAGCTTGCAGTGAGCCGAGATCGCACCACTGTACTCCAGCCTGGGTGACAGAGCAAGACTCTGTCTCAAAAAACAAAAAAAAGAAAAAGAAAAACACATGCGTATAATTTATTTTATTCATATCTTGCCACAGTTCAAGAGTATGAGTGGAGTCTACCACTCCTAAGCCCAAGAGTATCTAAAGCATATACCATTTCTAGAACATCTCACTAAACCAATAGTTAAAATAAATTCCAGTTACTTGAACTGCCTTTTAAAATGTTAAGACATAAATCTAAATATAATACAATATAGCTCTATTCAACATAAGTTTTAGAACTTCATCTAAACTGTTTTTGATTAAAATATCTTTAAACTTTCTTAAAGTGAAATGAGCATTATTTCTGGATGACGGGTTACTGTTAAAAACACCAGTTAGTTGGCCGAGTGCGATGGCTCATGCCTGTAATTCCAGCACTTTGGGAGGCGGAGGCGGGCAGACCACGAGGTCAGGAGTTCAAGATCAGCCTGACCAACATGGAGAAACCCCATCTCTATTAAAAATGAAAAAATTAGCCAGGCGTGGTGACACATGCCTATAATCCCAGCTACTCAGGAGGCTGAGGCAGGAGAATCCCTTGAACCCAGGAGGCAGAGGTTGCAGTGACCTGAGATCACACCACTGGACTCTAGTCTGGTGAATAGAGCAAGACTCAGTCTCAAAAAAAAAAAAAAACACCAGTTAGTTGTATCAGTTGTAGCTTGAGTTGGAGAGACAAGTGCAGATGGATGTATAGAACACCTCACAGAACAGGGAGTACTGAAACTTCCTTCTACTTTAAAAAGTCCCCTGTGTCAATCGGCTTTCCAGTCCTTTTGATCTTTGCTCACAAATTGGGAGAAAACACCAGTCCTTCTGATGCATGGCTATCTTCCTGAAAAATTAATTTGATGGGATAAAGATCAAAAGTAGCCTTCTGGGCCGGGCGCGGTGGCTCAAGCCTGTAATCCCAGCACTTTGGGAGGCCGAAACGGGCGGATCACGAGGTCAGGAGTTCAAGACCAGCCTAGGGCAACATAGTGAGACTCCATCTCTATAAAAAATAAAAAATTAGCTGGGCATGGTGGTACACGCCTATAGTCCGAGCTACATGAGAGGCTGAGGCAGGAGGATCCCTGGAGCCCAGGAGTTCAAGGCTGTGGTGAGTTAGGATTGTACCACTGCACTGCAGTCCTCACAACAGAGTGAGACCAGAAAAAGAAAAAGAAAAGAAAGACAAAGAAATTATCATTGACAAGTGATTCTTTAAAAGCTGGTAAAAAATAAAAATGCTGCTACAAAGAAGTTTGAAATTAGATACAAGATCATGATTTGTTAATTTCAGT
>NW_016811902.1:758129-765137 GCF_001698545.2 Rhinopithecus bieti
GTAGCCTTCTGACCCTCAAAAAAACTCTTCACCTTTGCTATAAATATCCTTGCATTCAAAATACTCATTCATTCAAAAAGAGTGTTGTGTGCTTATGATGTGTAAGGCACACCACAGCTGTGATTTCTACACTGCTAATAGAAGACAGCCCTTAGGAGCCTGAAGCTACTCTGAATTCTCACTATATTTCCTCATAAGATATGGTGAAGGAGTATGCCCTACTATCGCCAGATATTGTTTCCTGGGGGCACTTCAGTAAAAGGTTAATTCGAGCCTGTATCTCCCTTATTAGAAGACAGTACTTTTCCTGAAATGGTGCCAAGTCTCAATTTGCTACATGTTCTTTTTAATGTTTTAACATTTTACTTTCAACAGTGTTCCAGGCACAAGCAGCCCTGAATTAATTAAATTAAAATTTAACATCACTGTGAGATAAAAGTCTTTCATGGTGCCTACATAACGGATAACTTTTGCCAGATTGCTTCTCTCACAACACTGCATATTCTGAAACAAGATCCGGGTCCACAGGGCTGACTTCAAGAAAGATCAATGGCAAACAGAAAGATGAGGGAATGCATATTTATTAAGCAGCCAACCACTATTCAGGCAGTTTACCAATAATGCCTCACTTACTCCTCACAACCACCTTGGGCAGCATGAGTCTCGTTTTACAAAAAGGGAAACTGAAGTTCCAAAGAGGTTTAAATAACGCATCTCAGTTCACAAAGCTAGGATTATCACCTAGACTTGAACCTAGACCCTTTCCTACAATAAGTTAGTTCCCCAAAGATGGAGGAATGAGTGTTCAAGGACACCGCAGCCAGAATGCTACCAGTTTACCAAACCCTTCCTTACTATTCCGTGACTGACATGACTGACATGGCTTCACCAGGACACAGCATGAGTTGCACAGGGGGGCCCAGGGAAGCGTCTTGTGCCCAGCTCCCCAGCCTGGCCAGCCTTCCTGAGGAGCCCAGAGCCCACAGCCGGCCACTCCGCCACACCTCTCCCCATCACCAACCACAGTGCTGCTGCAGGCCTGGCTGCTCCCCTCATTCTTCTCTTCTCCGCTTTGCTTTCTCACCACCTTCAGTCTCCTCGTAATTTTTAGAGTATTTGCAAAAACGTAAATCACCCCCAGCACAGCATGAGCGAGATTGTGGTTAGCTGTTCTCACCTGCACACATTTATGGCTAACGGCCACAACAAGGAAGTTACCAGCTTTAGAGCCAGATGGGCCTAGGGTCCCACCCCTGGCTCTCTCTGCTGGAGTGGGCAAGTTACTTTGCCCTCAGTTAAAAGTAAACATCTCTTGGTTTTGGTGTTGGGCATGTGGCTTAAATGAGACGCCATGTGGTACACTGCCTGGCACACCAAAAAACCAACAGACATCTCTTCTTCACTGATTGCTAACCTATTTCTTTACCAGCAGAAGCAACTTGAGTTTCTCCTCCCAAATTCTTCTAGGTCCACAGCCATTCCAGAAAGATGTTTCTTTACAGGCACACTCAATTTTATCACTGGTATTTCTATTCACCCAGCTGAATTTTTCAAAGGATGCAGATCAAAATTTTCCAGCCAACCACACACTAGAGTCATGTAGTAACTTCTCCCTTCAACTACCTTTTAAAATTCTATTTGGTATCAAAAAGAATTAAAAATCAGGAAAGGAATATAGAAGAAGAAACCTCTAGTCATGAGAGCTCCCTTCTACAGAGAGAGATGACAAATTCTCTGTTTCCACTCTGAGTGAGAAAACATGCCAACCACCCAAAGCAACTGTTCCTAGCCTTTGGAGAAACTCCTTTGAGAGCCTGATGAAAACTCTAAACCTTTGTCCAGAAAAGTGTCAGTCTGCACAGAAACACAAAATACTCCCTGGAATTTCAAGAGGGTCAAGGGCCCTCTAAAACTCACCCATTGACCACAAGATAAGAGCCATCAACAAAGAGCCATCTGGGATACTCTTTAAACTGGTAAAATCCTCAATTCAGATTGTTTCCTTAAGGTGCAATAAACTTAAAAGCCAATGAAAGACCTCAAGAAGGTACACTAAGAAAGAAGTTTCTCATTCAACTTTTCTTTTTTTTTTTGAGATGGAGTTTTGCTCTGTACCCAAGATGGAGTGCAGTGGTGCAATCTCAGCTCACTGCAACCTCCGCCGCGTGGGTTCAAGAGATTCTCCTGCCTCAGCCTCCCAAGTAGCTGAGATTACAGGCACCTGCCACCACACCTGGCTAATTTTTTTTGTATCTTTAGTAGAGATGGGGGTCACGCCATGTTGGCCAGGCTGGTCTCGAACTCCTGACTTCAAGTGATCTGCCTGTCTCGGCCTCCCAAAGTGCTGGGATTACAGGAGTGAGCCACCACGCCTGGCCCTCTTAACTCCTTTGCTGGTTCAAAATAAAATGCTGCAAAACTCACATGGCTCAAAACCCGAAGAGAAAGTTCTCTCTTTGAATCTAAATATCAAAACAAAGCTGTGTTCCAGACCAGTGTGTGTGCTGGGGAATGGGCAAGAGAAATGGAGGCACAAAAGTATTAGTACTCTATTTCATACTGTTCGATATCATTCTTTTTAAACATCTCTATGTCTGTATATGTTTTAATGTTGTATAATAGGACAAATATAAGGAGAGTGCTGAAGTTATATTCTCTGATAGAAATAAGCAATTACAAAAACGTTTGAAGATCCTGTCCTGGTAAACAACTTTCTCTCTTTCTCTCTTTCTTTCTTTCTCTCTCTCTCTCTCTCTTTCTTTCTCGATCTTTCTTTTTGAGACAGGGTCTCACTCTGTCACCCAAGCTGGAGTGCAGCAGCGTGACCTTGGCTCACTGCTGCAGCCTTTACCTCTCGGACTCAGATGATTCTCTCACCTTAGCCTCCAGAGTAGGTGGGACGACAGGAGCATGCCCCCACACCTGGCTAATTTTCCTAATTTTTGTAGAGACGGAGTTTTGTCATGTTTCCCAGGCTGGTCTTGAACTCCTGGGCTCAAGCGATCCTCCCACCTGCAGCCTCCCAAAGTGCTAGGTAGGATTACAGGTGTGAGCTACCACGCCCGGCCTAACAACTTCCAAATTAAGTTTACCTAGGCTGGGCAAGGTGGCTCATGCCTGTAATCCCAGCACTCTGGGAGGCCCAGGCGGGCGGATCACCTGAGGTTGGCAGTTTGAGACCAGCCTGACCAACATGGTGAAACCCCGTCTCTACTAAAAATGAAAAAATTAGCCAGGTGTGGGGGCACATGCCTGTAATCCCAGCCACTCAGGAGGCTGAGGCAGGAGAATCACTTGAACCCAGGAGGTGGGGGCTACAGGGGGCTGAGATCACACCATTGCTCTCCAGCCTGGGCAACAAGAGGGAAACTCCATCTCAAAAAAAAAAAAAAAAAAAAAGTTTATCTAATAATAATTTTACCTGGTAAGGCTCCATAAATGGAATTTCCCTTGAAAATAATTACATTAGCCACTTTAACTTCTGATTCCAGAAACAACAAATCTGTCTCAGACTGACATTAACTAAACAGTAATGCTGAGATTGTTCCATAAGAACTAGTTTCTCCTTTCTGCTTTAAAAGTATAATTCTCACAGTTGTATATACTCCATATTTTTCTTCCTTAAATGGAAAGAATCCATGTAATGTGTTAAAGGAACAAAAATCAACTAAAAGACATTAGTAAACATTTCCCATAGCGCAGTTTTCCTATCATTATAGTAGTTAATATTCTTCAACTCATACAATGTATCTAGCACTAGACTAAATGTTTTACCTGCTTTCTGGAATTTAATTTGAATCTATGATATGGCTTCTATTACTCTCCCAGTTTTAGATATAAGAAAACCAAGGCTTAGAAGTCAAACAGCTTCTGGCCAGGTATTGGTGGCTCATGCCTGTAATCCCAGCACTTTGGGAGGCCAAGGCGGGTGAATCACAAGGTCAGGGGTTCAATACCAGCCTGGCTAACATGGCAAAACCCCATTTCTACTAAAAATACAAAAACTTAGCTGGGCGTGGTCATGGGCACCTATAATCTCAGCTACTCAGAAGGCTGAGGCAGAAGAATTACTTGAACCTGGGAGACAGAGGTTGAAGTGAGCCGAGATAGCATCACTGCACTCCAGGCCAGGTGACAACGCAAGGAAAAAGAAAAAAAGAAAAAAAAGTCAAATGGCTTCTAATGGTGAACTCAGAATTCAAACTCTAGGTATGTGTGACCCCAGGGCTTACATTCTTACTGAAGGAAACTATGCTTAATTCTACTGTACCATAAAAATAAGATTCCATATAAGTTTTCAAAAAAATAATCTTCAGATACAAAAGGTAGAAAACCATTTCTAAGTATTAAAAGAGGATGTCATCACTTGCAAACGAAAGAACTACTTTAGTCTATTCGAAATATCTAGAACCTTTACTGATCTTTTTCAAGCACTACAAAATCTAATTACTATTATGAGCCAGTATTATTATAAAATGTAAGTTTTACAAATCAGAGAACATTTGCCCATAAAACCCTGCTCTGAAAGTCCATTATAATATTCAGATATGCTATTCTCTCTTTAACTATATAAAGTCTGGTGATCTGATTAGCCTATCAGTCCTCAAATACGCAGAACAGAAGGATTTCACTGGACTTAACGTCTTAACTTTTGTAAAATGAAAGCGATGAATTTGCAAACTAAAAGGAATCACTCTAAGTTTGTCATCTATAAAATCCACTCCATTCTCTCTATAGAAGATACCACTTATGTCTTTTTTTTTTTTTTTTTGAGACGGAGTCTCGCTCTGTCACCCAGGCTGGAGTGCAGTGGCCAGATCTCAGCTCACTGCAAGCTCC
Organism: Rhinopithecus bieti; assembly: GCF_001698545.2. NCBI lineage: Eukaryota > Metazoa > Chordata > Mammalia > Primates > Cercopithecidae > Rhinopithecus > Rhinopithecus bieti. The sequence continues at coordinate 762,969 of NW_016811902.1, forward strand.
GCCTCCCGGGTTTACGCCATTCTCCTGTCTCAGCCTCCCGAGTAGCTGGGACTACAGGCGCCGCCACCTCGCCCGGCTAGTTTTTTGTATTTTAGTAGAGACGGGGTTTCACCGTGTTAGCCAGGATGGTCTCGATCTCCTGACCTTGTGATCCGCCCGTCTCGGCCTCCCAAAGTGCTGGGATTACAGGCTTGAGCCACCGCGCCCGGCCACCCACTTATGTTTTTAACCTGAAATGTGCAGAATTACCAAAGCACAAACCCACTCAAGATTTTAAGTGAACACTCAGCAATGTGATCCTTTCAAAACAAAAAGTTTTCATTAAAGAAGTTTATAATTTTGTGTAAATTATAAGTTAAAAAATTGGCATTAAAATTTTATTTTGAATAAAATTGGCCTGGGTTTTGAAAACAAAAAAAAGGGGGCTTAAATATTTATGAAGGAAAAATAAAAGCCTTTATTACTTATTAGTCAACTAAGTCAACCTAAATGTGAACTAAAAATGTTCATTCATTTACTAAGAAATATTTATTGAATGCCAATTATGTACAAGGCATTGTTCTAAGCCCTAGAGATAATAAAAACAAGATTTCTACACGGAAGAAGACCATATTGTAATGGGGAAGGGGAGATATATCAGACAAGTGAATAAACAAAGATAAAATAATTACAGATTATAAGAAAGCAGCAGAGTAATAGAAACTTCAAACACTTTTTTTCCCAGGAGACAAGAGTCTTGCTGTCACCTACAGCAAGCAATCCTCCTTCCTGTCTCGGCCTTCCAAGTAGCCAGGACACAGGTGCATGCTACCATTTCCAGCTAATTTTTTTATGTTCTGGTAGGAACAGGGGTCTCACTATGTTGCCCAGGTTGATCTTGAACACCTGGCCTTAGGAGATCCTCCTGCCTCCTCCCAAAGTGCTGGGATTATAGGCATGAGTCACTGTGCCCAGCCAGAGACTTTTTTTTCTTCTCTTTTTGAGATGGAGTTTCGCTCTTGTCGCCCAGGCTTGAGTGCAGTGGCATGATCTCGGCTCACTGCAACCTCGGCCTCCAAGGTTCAAGTGATTCACCTGCCTCAGACTCCTGAGTAGCTGGGATTACAGGTGCACAGCACCATGCCCAGCAAATTTTTGTATTTTTGGTAGAGACGAGGTTTTACTGTGTTGGCCAGGCTGGTCTCGAACTTCTGATCTCAGGTGATCCATCCACCTCAGCCTCCCAAATGCTGAGATAACAGGCATGAGCCATCGCACCCAGCCCAAAGACTATTTTTTAAACTCATCAAGGAAGTCCCCAAGGACGTCCCACTGGAGCTAAAACTTGAATGATAAGGAGTTGGGAAAGAAAATTCTAGGTAGAAAAGGACCACCTCATTTTATGAGAACATTCATTTGGCACTTCAATATTTATATGCTCTGTCTTGCATATAAATATTGCATATAAATATCCAGGTTACATACTGGACGGATGCACATTATGATGAATGTTGTTTATGCCTTACAGTGTTTTATGGTAAGGGTAGATGCATATGTGCACGCATAGCAGCTAACACAATACTCAGAAAATAGTAACAACACAATTCCCATTTAGTCTAAGCCAAAAGTTCTTAACTATAGAGAGACAGCGTGAATGGAAGGGTTGAATCTTTGAGAATCTGATGAAAGCAATGAATTCTCTCCTCCAAAAAAGAATGCAGGCCGGGCGTGGTGGCTCAAGCCTGTAATCCCAGCACTTTGGGAGGCCAAGGTGGGCGGATCACGAGGTCAGGAGATCGAGACCACCCTGGCTAACACGGTGAAACCCCATCTCTACTAAAAAATACAAAAAACTGGCCGGGCGCGGTGGCTCAAGCCTGTAATCCCAGCACTTTGGGAGGCCGAGACGGGCGGATCACGAAGTCAGGAGATGGAGACCATCCTGGCTAACACGGTGAAACCCCGTCTCTACTAAAAAATACAAAAAAACTAGCCGGACCAGGTGGCGGGCGCCTGTAGTTCCAGCTACTCGGGAGGCTGAGGCAGGAGAATGGCGTAAACCCGGGAGGCGGAGCTTGCAGTGAGCTGAGATCCGGCCCGTAGTGAGCTGAGATCCGGCCACTGCACTCCAGCCTGGGCAACAGAGCGAGACTCCGTCTCAAAAAAAAAAAAAAAAAAAAAAAAAAAAAA
>NW_016811902.1:765803-786707 GCF_001698545.2 Rhinopithecus bieti
AAAAAAAAAAAAGAGAATGCACATACACAGAAACTTTACATATAATTTTAGGAGGGTCTAGAAACCCTGAAGCCCATCCAGATGCACACTGTCCCAACCAGAAATCCATGAACCCTAAGTTAAGAAATTTTTTCTTTTTTTGAGACAGAGTTTCGCTCTTGTTGCCCAGGCTGAAGTGCAATGGTGCGATCTCAGCTCACTGCAACCTCTGCCTCCCGAATTCAAGCCATTCTCCTGCCTCAGCCTCCCGAATAGCTGGGGCTACAGGCGCGTGCCACCATGCCCGGCTAATTTTTGTATTTTTAATAGAGAAGGGTTTTCACCATGTTGGCCAGGCTGGTCTCAAACTTCTGAGCTCAGGCAATCCGCCCGCCTTGGCCTCCCAAAGTGCTGGGATTACAGGCATAAGCCACAGTACCCTGCCAGAACGAAGTAATTAATTCTTAATGGGATGAATATGAATGCAAGCTTCTATCCTACTTTTAAGTGATGAATATATCAAGTACACTGACTCTTGATTTCTTTTTTTTTTTGAGACAGAGTCTCACTCTGTCACCCAGGCTGGAGTGCAGTGATGCAACCTCTGCCTCCCAGTTCAAGAGATTCTCCTGTCTCAGTCTCCCAAGTAGGTGATTACAGGCGCACATCACCATGCCTGTCTAATTTTTTTGTATTTTTAGTAGAGATGGGGTTTCACCATGTTGGCCTGGCTAGTCTCAAACTCCTGACCTCAAGTGATTCACCCACCTCAGCCTCCCAAAGTGCTGGGATTAAAGGTGTGAGCCACCATGCCTGGCCAGTTTCTTTTGGCCCACATAAAACTCTGTACAATAATTTTATCTATGCTACAGAAGCAAACTATTAGGGTATATTAAAAAATATATATTCCTGCCTAAAAGTGAATGAAATATCTCTTCATTAAAACAGGGAACGGCCGGGCGCGGTGGCTCAAGGCCTGCTAATCCCAGCACTTCTTTGGAGGCCGAATACGGTGCGCGACTCACGAGGTCAGAGCATCGAGACCATCCTGGTATAGCTAACACGCGTTGAAACCCCGTCTCTACTAAAAAATACAAAAACTAGCTGGCGGCGGGGCCCACCACCCCGCCCGCGAGATGGCGGGCGCCTGTAGTCCCAGCTACTCGCGAGCTGCAGGCAGGAGAAATAGCGTGAACCCGGGGAGGCAGAGCTTGCAGTGAGCCTGCAAGATCGTGCCACTGCACCCAGCCTGGGCGACAGAGTGAGACTCCGTCTCAAAAAAAGAAAAAGAAAAAAAAAAAAAAAAAAAAAAAAAAACAGGGAACACCTTCACACATAAAAATACCAGCAAGAATCTCCTGAACGCCAGGAGGCGGAGGTTGCCAGTGAGCCTAGATCGCCGCCTTGCCACTCAGCCTGGCGCAACAAGCAGCAAAACTCCCATCTCAAAAAAAAAAAAAGTAGAGGGCCGGGGCGGTGGCTCACGCCCTGTAATCCCAGCACTTTGCGGAGGCCGAGACGCGGCGGATCACGACGGGTCAGGAGATCGAGACCACCTGGCTAATACGGGGAAACCCCCCGTCGTGCTACTAAAAAAATACAAAAAACTAGCCGCGGCGACGGAGGCGGGCGCCTGTCAGTCCCAGGCCCTACTCGGCGAGGCTGGACAGCGAGAATGCGTGAACCCGGGAGGCGCAGAAGCTTGCGTGACTGAGATGCCGCCATCTGCACTCCGGCCTGCGGTGACAGAGCGAGACTCCGCTCTCAAAAAAAAAAAAAAAAAAAAAGGAAAGAAAACATAACATAGTTTGGCACTTGCTTTTGTGCAAGATCTTAAAATTGCTTCCCCAAAAAAAATTATTACCACACTTTTCAAAGGGTCTAAAACTGAACTTTAACATCTATTAACATATAGATGTTCTTTAAGTTCAAAAGTAAAGCTTATGGTTATTTTTTAAAAACACACACACACAGCCGGGTGTGTTGGCTCATGCCTGTAATCCCAGCACTTTGGGAGGCCAAAATGGGTGGATCACTTGAGGTCAAGAGTTTGAGATCAGACTGACCAATATGGTGAAACCCTGTCTCTATTAAAAATACAAATTCAACTGAGTGTGGTGGCACACACCTGTAATCCCAGCTACTTAGGAGGCTGAGGCAGGAGAATGGCTTGAACCTGGGAGGCAGAGGTTGCAGTGAGCCGAGATCGCACCACTGCACTCCAGCCTGGGCAACAAAAGCGAACCTCCATCTCTGAAAACACACACACACACAGACACACACCCCTTAGATGCCTAAAGAACACACATCATTAATCCAAGGTACAAACTAGATCAACAGATCTTAACCCATTTCAAGTCAGATACACCTTTGAGAATCTGAAAAATGCTATTGATTCCCCATTTTTAAAATGGATATACACATACAAAATATTCACATAATTTTAGGCTGCTCACTGCATTTTAAATCCAACCAAGGATTTAAGAATCTCTATATCTACTATACAAGAATATAATGACTGGTTGCTTCTGGGAAGGGAAACTAGAAGAAGGGATGGAAGGTTTTTCACTACACATCCTTTCGTAACCTTTGGAATCTGAACCATATGGCTGTATTATCTATTCAAAAAATGAATAAATAAAAAATAAAAAGCATTACACTAAATAACATGGCAAGATACTAATACAGTAGATGAAACTCTTCAGGTGAAGATATTTAGAATAGCTATTCTATTAAATTCACCATACTTAAAAACTGCTTCTTTCAATTTTTTTGGCTGAAAACATTTGTGGCTGCAAAATATGCTCTTCATAATTTTCAGAGAAATTTCCAATTTCCACCTTTTACTAGGAAAATATAAAAATTTCATATTATTCATATTCTAACTTCTGAAACCCCCATTAAATAACAACAGCTAGTATTTACTGAATGTAGCATTGTCACATCTATTGACTATTATCATCATCATCATTTTACAGACAAGGAAAACCAAAGCTTTCAGCAGTTAACTCATTTGTCCAAGGCAACACAGCTAGAGGTAAGCAAGGACTCTTGTGGACCAACAAAGCCCATGCGACACTGTACCACGACATGGAGCGTAGTAAACACTAAAATCGATGACATTATTCCTTAAGAGACTATTCTTTTTTGAGACAGGGTTTCACTCTGTTGCCCAGGCTCAAGTGCAGTGGCACAATCACAGCTCACTGCAGCCTCGATCTCCTGGGCTCAAACTATCTTCTCTCAGCCTTCCAAGTACCTAGGACTACAGGCATGTACCACCACACCCAGCTAATTTTTTATTTTATTTTTTTTTTAGAGATGGGCCTGCTATGTTGCACAGGCTGGCCTTGAACTCCTGGGCTCAAGTAATCCTCCCGCCTCGACTTCCCAAAGTGCTGAGATTAAAGGTGTTAGCTACTTACTGCACCTGGCCTCTTAAGAGACTATTCTTATCCTAACTAGGTTTTAGCGTATTCATTCGTTATAAAAATCTGGTGTTATATTGCATGTGCCTGCTTTACTATACACAATGCAGATATAGACGAAAAACAATTAACCAACCCAATCATTAAAAAGGCACGAAAACGGCCAGGCATGGTGGCTCACGCCTGTAATCCCAGCACTTTGAGAAGCCGAGGTAGGCAGATCACCTGAAGTCGGGAGTTCATGACCAGCGTGACCAACATGGAGAAACCCCGTCTCTACTAAAAAGACAAAATCAGCCGGGCATGGAGGCACATGCCTGTTATCCCAGCTACTCAGGAGGCTGAGGCAGGAGAATCGCTTGAACCCAGGAGGCGGAGTCTGTGATGAGCCAAGATTGTGCCATTACACTCCAGCCTGGGCAACAAGAGCTAAACTCCGTCTCAAAAAAAAAAAAAAAAAGGCACAAAATCTAGTTTCAAATTATAATTTTGAAGTTCTTACAAGTTGTCACCCTAAAAGTAAAATGTAAGCTGAACGTTAAAACTATGGTGGGTTTTCTTTTTTAAGTGTTTTCACTAGAGAAAGAGTATCAACACCAAAGAGGCAAAGGGTTTCTTTCTGCTAAATGGGACCTCTAGTCATCATAGTTGCAAGAATATCTAAAAGTGAATGTACAGACTATCTGCAAAATGCCTCGGAAATGTATAATGAATTGTGAGACAAGAAATAACAATAGCAGCTGAGCACAGTGGCTCACACCAATATCCCAGCACTTTGGGAGGCCTAGGTGGGTAGGATCACCTGAGGTCAGGAGTTGGAGACCAGCCCAGCCAACATGGAGAAACCCAGTCTCTACTAAAAATACAAAAATCAGCCGAGTGTGGTGGCAGACATCTGTAATCCCAGCTACTCTCAGGAGGTTGAGCCAGAAGAATTGCTTGAACCTAGGAGGCGGAGGTTGCAAAGAGCCGAGATTGAGCCACTGCACTCCAGCCTGGGTGACAGAGCAAGACTCTGTCTCAAAAAAACAAACAAACAAAAAAAGAAATAACAATGCTCCTTTCACTATAATTCCATCTTCAAAGAGGCAGTATTTTTCAAAAAACATTCACCCAAATTTAAACTTACAGAATCGCTTAAAGTCAATGCAAGGAAATGAGGCATGGGAGGTTGGGGTGAGGAGAGAACATAAATCACCCAACCAGGTGGTCCTACCACTGATTATTATCAACATAAATTTGTGTGCGTGTGTGTTTGTGTGTCTGCCTAAGTGTTCAGTTTGACTGTCATATTCAACAGCTTACCTAGGTAACAATCAAGGCTTGCTTCATGTCCTGCTGTGCAAGTGTAAGGAAAGTATCCAAGTCTTTACTTTCTTTTTTTTTTTTTCTTTTGAGACAGAGTCTATGTCTATGTATGTCTATGGTGGCACAATATGAGCTCACTGCAACCTCCACCTCCCAGCTTCCAGTGATTCTCCTGCCTCAGCCTCCTGAGTAGCTGGGATTATAGGTGCACACCACCACATCCACTAATTTTTGGATTTTTAGTAGAGATGGGGTTTCACCATGTTGGCCAGGCTGGTCTCAAACTCTTGACCTCAAATGACCCGCCCCCTCTGGACCTCCCCCAAGATTTTACTTTCTTTTCAAGCAAGTAAGGCACTAAACCTCTACTAGGTTTACCCTATCAGTGGATGAGTAAGAATCTTTTAGACTCAAAGAAAAAAATGTTTTTCTTTTGAGACAAAGGTCTCACTCTGTTAGCCACACTGGACACAGTGGAATGATCACAGCTCACTGCAGCCTCAACCTCCTAGGTTCAGGCAATCCTTCCACCTCAGCCTCCCAAGAAGCTGGGACCACAGGCGCACACCACCACCCCTAGCTAATTTTTACAATTATTTGTAGAGATGAGGTCTCCCTATGTTGCACAGGCTGGTCTCAAACTCTTGGGCTTAAGCGAGCCTCCCAACTCAGTCTCCCAAAGTGCTGGAATTATAGGCGTGAGTCACCATACCCGGTCTCAAAAATGTTAAGACTCTCTAAAAACACTTTCACGGCCGGGCGCGGTGGCTCAAGCCTGTAATCCCAGCACTTTGGGAGGCCGAGACAGGTGGATCACGAGGTCAGGAGTTTGAGACCATCCTGGCTAACACGGTGAAACCCCATCTCTACTAAAAAATACAAAAGCTAGCCGGGCGAGGTGGCTGGCGCCTGTAGTCCCAGCTACTCGGGAGGCTGAGGCAGGAGAATGGTGTAAACCCGGGAGGCGGAGCTTGCAGTGAGCTGAGATCTGGCCACTGCACTCCAGTCCGGGTGACAGAGCGAGACTCTGTCTCAAATAAATAAATNAAGCAGGAATTCATTAACTCACAATCTTCATAATAACTGCATAAGATAGTAACATTATCTTTGCTCTATACTTGAATAAATTGATGCTCAATGTAATATAATCATTGTTAAAGATGTGCAGCTACCATAAGCCAGAATATGACACTGAGTATTCTGCTTGTAACTGCTACATGTACTTCTCCTTGTTGAGTTAAACTGATTTTATTTATACCTCTGGACTAACCTTCCAAAGAGAAGATAACTTACTAATGAGATATGTGTTTTAAGACATTTATGATATTCAAAAAGTAAAATAAATAAATAAATAAATAAAAAATAAAACACTTTCACAAAAGCATACAAAGATGGAGAAAATGTAAATGTCTATCTTTGCAAAGTTCATCCTATAATTTCCTAACACACAGATACGGAAAAAAAAACAGGTATATTTATACAGAATTACAGGTGGTGTTGCTTTCTACAGGAAATAACATCAGTGATACGGATTTCAAAACCCCACCTATTAGACATAGGGCAAAATAGGCTGGGTGCAGTGACTCATGCCAGCACGTTGGGAGGCCAAGGCAGGTGGATCATCCGAGATCAGGAGTTTGAGACCAGCCTGGCCAACACGTCTTTAGTAAAAATACAAAAAAATTAGCCGGGTGTGGTGGTGGGCACCTGTAATCCCAGCTACTCAGGAGCCTGAGGCAAGAGAATCACTTGAACCCAGAGGCAGAGGTTGCAGTGAGTTGAGATGGCACCACTGTACTCCAGCCTGGGCAACAAGAGCAAAACTTGGTCTCAAAAAAAAGAAATAGAGCAAAACAAAAACTTCTCCTTCACATTATGTTGCAGTTTTGCAAGCGAACAGACTTTAAAATGCTAAGAATTAATGCAGTATTTATAAATCTGTCAAAGACTTTGATGCATATAATAGACAATCTGATAATGCATATGCACAAAACAAGTGGTTACTAATGAGTATCTGAGCATTCAAAATGACAAATTAAAAGACGAGTTATATAATCATTCTGTTTCTATAATTATCATATTTAAACTCCCCTGAAATTAAAGACCTTAAGGACACCTCTTTTACTTCATTATTTAAAACAATTCACAAAATTCAACCACATTTTATATTGTACCCCAAATAAAATTAACCCAATTTAGTCAAAGCAATACCACAGAAAATTAAATCAATAATTATCCTTTAGCATGCATATAGTGTTTATCCTGGTTTCTCTTAAGGCAATGGCCAAAAAAATAAAATCCTAGAAAAGAAATTCCTCCTATATTTTCTTTATATTCCATAAATTACTTCCTAAAAAATCAAGAGCAAATATACATTACTGAAGTCTATTGCTGATTATACTTCCTTATGTTATTCTATAGACAGAGATGGATACCTAATTTATAGAATACTTTCCAGAATATTTATCCAGAATGTGCTTACTACCTAACAATCACTGTTAGTCAATCTGGAATTAGGTTTGTGAGTATATAGTCCTGTTACTCTCCAATTCTCTCATGCTGGCAAAATATACAAGGTCAAAAAATCACACTCTTGGAAAGCAGAGTTCTTGGAAAACTGGCAATACTAGCAGACTTCACTTTTAAAAGTGAGAAAAGGATATAGAAATGGCCAATTAGCACAGGAAAAGATGCTCAACATCACTAATCATTAGGGAAATGCAAATCAAAATCACACTGAAATACCACTTCATACCCATTATAATGACTATTATCAAAAAATTAAAAAGCAGAAAATGAGTGATGGTGAGGATATAGAAAACTGGAACCCTCATGCATTGTTAATGGGAATGAAAAATGGTCCAGTTGCTGTGGCAATATGTATGGCAATTCCTGAAAAAATTCAACATATGATCCAGCAATTACACTCCTGGGTACATACCCAAAAGAAATAAAAGCCAGAACTTAAACAGGTATCTGTATGTCATGGTCACGGCAGCATTAGTCACAATAGCCTAAAGGTGGAAGCAACCCAAAAGTCCATCAATGAATTAATGGATTAAAAAATATACGGTATGTCTAGACACTGAAATTATTCAGCCTTCAAAAAAGAATGAAATTCCGACACCTGCTACAACAGAGATGAACACTGAAGACACTTGACGAAGCGAAATAAGCCAGTCACAAAAAGACAAATATTGCATGGCATCACTTACAGGAGGTACCTAGAGTAGTCAAATTCCTAGAGACAAAAAACAGAATGATGGTTGCCAAGGGCTGGGGGCGTGGAAACAGGAAGTGAGTGTTTAATAGGTACAGAGCTTCAGTTGGGGAAGATGAAAAGGTTCTGGAGATGGATGGTAGGGAGGGTTGCATGACAATGTCAAGGTACTTAATGCACGTTTAAACATGGTTAAAATGGTAAATTTTTTTTTTTTTTTTTTTTGAGACGGAGTCTGGCTCTGCCACCCAGGCTGGAGTGCTGTGGCCAGATCTCAGCTCACTGCAAGCTCCGCCTCCCGGGTTCACGCCATTCTCCTGCCTCAGCCTCCCGGGTAGCTGGGACTACAGGCGCCTGCCACCTCGCCCGGCTAGTTTTTTGTAGTTTTAGTAGAGACGAGGTTTCACCGTGTTAGCCAGAATGGTCTCGATCTCCTGACCTCGTGATCCGCCCGTCTCGGCCTCCCAAAGTGCTGGGATTACAGGCTTGAGCCACCGCGCCCGGCCCTAAAATGGTAAATTTTATGTTATGTATACTTTACCATAATTTTTAAAACTGAGAAAAAAGACATTAAAGCATTAAAGAAAAAAAGACATTAAAGCATGTGTCCACAGGAAGGGGAACATTACACACCAGGGCCTGTCATGGGGTAGGGGGAGTGGGAAGGGACAGCATTAGGAGATATACCTAATGTAAATGACGAGTTAATGGGTGAAGCACACCAACCTGGCACATGTATACATATGTAACAAATCTGCCCATTGTGCACATGTACCCTAGAACTTAAAGTATAATTAAAAAAAAAAAGAAAAAACAACAAACAAAAAAGCATGTGTCCAAATTCTTCTCATGCATGCTTTTCACTACCCACAAAACTAGTACCCTGACTATGAGTGATCAGTGAAGTCCTAATTTAATTGTTTATCATAAGATCCAAGAAATTAGTATAAGTTTTTAAATTCCTTCTAATCCTAAAAAAAAAGTTTAACTGGCTTCCTCAGAATGAAGTCCTTCACAGATATAGACGTTAACAGCTATTACATATCTACTTCAGATTAAATAAATTACTAAACATCAGTGTCTCCCAACTTTGTATTTCAAGCATAGTTCAATCTAGAGTGTTTCCTTCATTTTCTTTCCAAAGCCTCATAATGACTATTTTCATTTTTACCAGCAAAATCTCTAGTCAAAATTGTCTCCCCCAAAGTTCATAGGAGCTCATCTTTACTGACTGGTAGATAAATCATCTTTACAGTAATCGGTATTCAGTTTCCAAAAATTTTGTATAAACATTGGAATCTTATTCATGAATCTCTCTCCCTTTCTAAAAAAAAGTATTCATATGGAAAAAATAGAAGCTTGAAATACCCTAAGCTAAATTTTGAGGATCTTTTCCGGTTACATTCCAGTTTTTCTTATACCTTCTGAATTCACAAACTGTTACAGAAATAAGTCTCCAATAATGAACTAGCAAACTAGGTTGCCTGGTTTCCTCCAAGCCACTAAAGCTCATTGTGTTGTTCATATCCTCTTTCTCCCATTCTTCAGTATTAAGCACATAAATATCCACCTTCAAAGGTAAACTCTGATAGTTTCCACACTATAAAAGCTATGTTCTGATATTTTTCAAACAACACCTGTTCATGAACAGGAAGCAAACATGATGCAAATTAAAAGGGACAAAAACTAACCACATACCCAAACAAAAGTTGAAATGCCTAATTTAGAAAAACCTCTTCATATTAAAAACATGTTGGCCAAGCATGGTGGCTCACGCCTACAATCCTGGCACTGGAAGGCCAAGGCAATTCAAGACCAGCCTATGCAAAACCCCATCTCTACAAAAAAACGGAAAAATTAGCTGGGTGTGGTGGCATGCTCCTGTAGCCCCAGCTACTCGGGAAAGGAAGGATCACTTGAGCCTAGGAGGTAGAGGCCACAGTGAGCCTCAACCTGAACTTTCTTTTATTTTTTTCTCCCGAGACAGAGTCTTGCTCTGTCACCTAGGCTAGAGTGCAGTGGCACGATCTTGGCTCACTGCAACCTCCACCTCCCAGTTCAAGCAGCTTGAACCTCAGCTTCCCGAGTAGCTGGGATTACAGGTGCCCACCACTGCACCTGTCTAATTCTTGTATTTTCAGTAGAGACGGGGTTTCACCATGTTGGTCAGGCTGGTCTCGAACTCCTGACTTCATGATCCACCTGCCTCGGGCTCCCAAAGTGCTGGGATTACAGGCGTAAGCCACTACGCCCGGCCTCAGCCTGCACTTTCACTCTGTCCCCACTGAACTCTAGCCAGAGTGACAGCATGAGACTATCTCAAAAGAAAATTTTAAAAAAACCAAAAAACTTGTTTGTAACAAATTTCAGGCCAGGCGCGGTGGCTCACAACTGTAATCCCAGCACTTTGGGAGGTCAAGGAGGGCAGATCACTTGGGGTCAAGACCAGCCTGACCAACCTGGTAAAACCCTGTCTCTACTAAAAATACAAAAATTAGCTGGACATGGTGGTGGGCACCTGTGCTCCCAGTTACTCGGGAGGCTGAGGCAGGAAAATAAATTGAACCCAGGAGGTGGAGGTTGCCGTGAACCAGCCTGCGCAACAGAGGGAGACTCTGTCTCAAAAGATAAAAGTGAAAATTTAAAAATGAACAAATTTCAAAGAAAAGATCATACTAAACAAGTATGATCATCATATACCTTTTCTACTTGTACTATCTGAAAACAAGAGTGCATGTAAACAACTATAAATGGACAATGTTTTTCTTGATTTTTAAAAATGAATTCTTCCAAATACCACTTTCTATATGTAAATTAATGAATGGTACCATCTCCTCTACTAGGATCTACTTCCTAAAGCAGCATAATCTGTAGTTGTCATTGCATAAAATGTATCCACCTAAATGTTAACAGAAGAAAAAATGAAAAACACAAACGCAGATATCTTAAAGTTTTTCTAGTACTTAGTTTACCTACTCATCAATGTGAGATATTCTCCTGATAATAAGTTTCTTTTAACTTGCCCAAAGACAGACTAAATTGACCCTTTAAAAAGGAGAGTGGGTATATCTGGTCACACATTAGGAACTTCAATGTGTGTGAAGTATCCCATCCCTTCAATTTGCAATACATATAAAACTCTACAAAAAGGATATTATATATAGATGTAGAAAGATCAATTGAAAAAGAATGAATGCATCACCTGGTCATGAGCCTTACCTTTTAGCAGCGGCAGAGGTGTTAACTCAATAGGCTTGCCTTGAGACCTAAACTGTGAGGAACTTTGTGACCTCTTCTGTCTGGCTTTTCTGACGGACTTCCGAGAAAATCCGTCTACTTTATCCACTGATGGAGGAGTAGTTGGTGCTGAGGACATATCCCTACTGAAGAGAAAGAAGTATTATAAACCCATACATTCCCAAGGTGGAAGCATACATGTGAGTTACACAAATTCTAAAATTCCCATATACGATGTTCATGAAAATGCGAATATGTGCTAAAGAAAATAAAATCAGTTAAGAAAAGTCTTATCTTGGCCAGGTGCAATGGCTTACGCCTGTAATCCCAGCACTCTGGGAGGCTGAGATGGGTGGATCACTTGAGATCAGGAGTTCAAGACCAACCTGGCCAACATGGTGAAATCCCATCTCTACAAAATTACAAAAATTAGCTGGGCACGATGGCAGGTGCCTGTAATCCCAGCTACTCGGGAGGCTGAGGTGGAGTGGGCCAGGATCCTGCCATTGCACTCCAGCCTGGGTGACAGAGTGAGATTCTGTCTTAAAAAAAAGGGCTGGGCCCAGTGGCTCACACCTGTAATCCCAGCACTTTGGGAGGCCGAGGTGGGCAGATCACTTGAGGTCAGGAGTTGGAGACTAGCCTGGCCAACATGGTGAAACCCTGTTTCTACTAAAAATACAAAAAGTAGCCAGGTGCAATGGCTTGCACCTGTAATCTCAGCTACTCGAGAGGCTGAGGCAGGAGAACCGCTTGAAGCCAGGAGGCAGAGGTTGCAGTGAGCCAAGATGGCCCCACTGCACTCCCACCTGGGCCACAGACCAGGACTCCACCTCAAAAAAAAAAAAAAAAGGCTGGGCACGGTGGCTCACGCCTGTAATCCCAGCACTTTGGGAGGCCAAGGCAGGTAGATAACCTCAGGTCAGGAGTTCGAGACCAGCCTGACCAACATGGAGAAACCCCATCTCTACTAAAACAAACAAACAAAAAAACACAAAAATTAGCCAGGCGTGGTGGCGCATGCCTGTAATCCCAGCTACTTGGGAGGCTGAGGCAGGAGGATCACTTGAACCCAGGAGGCGGAAGTTGCAGTGAGCCGAGAGTGCGCTACTGTACTCCAGCCTGGGCAATAACAGCAAAACTCCTTCTCCAAAACAAAAAAAGAAAAGAAAAGTCATATGTTAATGGGAAAACATGAAAATTTGGTGAAAATAATATAAGTATCATGGAAACAATATCAGAACTCTAATGTATTGTGCCACTCCATTATAAGCATTAAAGATACTCATCGAGGCTTAAAGAAATCTATGCTGCCTGCCCATTTTCTAACTGCAAAGCTCTTCACATCTTCAAGTAATTTTTGGAGCTATTCTGTGGCTGGAAAACTTCCATCGATACATTTTCCCAAGATATTTAATATTATGAATGGGTTCTAGAGTTAAAACCCTTAGTGTACTTCAAGAATCTATACCAATGTATCAGAGCAAGGTGAAATTTACTACTACTGAAACTATCTAGGCATAACTTTTAATGGGATGTGCTATGTAAGCTGTGATAAACTATACCACACTGCAAATGAGGACAGGCTAGATTACTTTAAACAAAACACATAAAAGGCATAATTAAAACATTTCAAAGAAGTCTTCTTTTTGAATGAAGCCACCTTACGTTATTAAAGCTTAATAAAAACTATGAGGAAATCAAGCACCAAAGTTGAACTAAAAACATAAATTCACAGCCTACTGAAACAACCAAGTTGAGTTCCCTTGAGGTTTAGACCTTGAAGTTTAGTTCATCATCAAATACCAATTTTCATTCCATTAAACTTATGGAACCGAACAGCACTTTTGCATTGTTTAACCCTCTTGAGTTATTAAAATGAAGGCTATTTCCTGAAAGTAACAAGCGTTAAGCTTAATTTCATTCACCAATTTAAACAGATGCCATCATTTCCATGGCACTGAGGTTCCATGCAAGACTAATGGCAGACTCGGGATAGAAATAATGCATATGGGGGAAATGCTGAAATGCAATTACTCACCTGTCATTCCAATACACAAGACAAGCGGTTTTTAACTTCTAAATAAAAGAGTAAGGGAATTTCTTCGTGAACACGTGAGAATAAAAAGTTACCTGGATTACGTGGATTTTGACAATGAAAATATAACAAAATATTTAAAACACATACACACATATGATGTTGACGTTTGGAATTTGGAAGTCTTCTTTGGTTTTCTTAAAAAAAAATAAAGTTTTTAAAAATCCACCTAATTTAGCCTTAATATAATGTGATGGATTCAAAACAGAATCACAAACTATGAATGACTATAGATGTTAAGATCACTTTAAAATATCAAAATGACTGCATCAGCCAAAAGCTCCACATCTTATTTGTACGTTGTAAATTTAGGGGCTGATTTTCCAATCGGGTATGTGAATTATTTAGACTTCATTCTAACTCTTAACACTACAAAATTTCAGTAAATCCTCTTCCTCCATCGCTCTTTTTGTCTCTTCTTTATAACCTCATCTCTCATCCCTACAGACGATATATAGGTAGCTTTTTAAAAAATCATTTACCCCTTATGCCCGAGGCCCAGAATAAGTGTCAAGGATCGCAACCCTGAAGCATTGCAAAACTGAACGTAAGGTAACAGCGGGTCCGTGCAAAGCCCAGGGAAACAGGTTTCGTCCTGGGCCAGGGCGCCCAAAGCTTTATCATCCTCTAATCAGCAGGCACAGGGCATTTCCATGCCTCAGGATAATCCAAAGGGGGTAAGGGGAAGTAGGGAAAGACAAGGAAGGGGTTTGTCTTTGGGGATGCTTACATACACCCTTTGCTTCTAACCCACACCCCAAGCCCTGGAGAAGATAAGCTGCTAGAGAATCCTCCTCACACCAAACCCCTTTATTCCCCGCCCCGCCAGTGGATAAAGGGGGGCAAGAAAACGCCTCCAATCCCAGAAGGTGGAGAAAAAGGGGGGAGGGGGCAGAGTGAATGAGAGGTATCATCAGAAGCATTTGTAGGTAAATCAGACAAGTGGGACGGGCGCTCCCGCTCCTGCACCCCACCCCACCGCACCCCTCGCCTGCCCGGCCAGGCCTTCCCAAGGCCGGTGCCCCATAGGTCCCCCAGGAGGACCGGGAGGAAGAGAAGCGGGCGAGCCGCGGTGCTGGAGGGACGAAGTTACCTTGAAGCTTCTGGGGAAGAATCCGAAGATGATCTGTGGCTTGGAGGGGCGGGAGACGGGCGAGGGGGCCGCAGCGGGGGCGGGCGGCGGGACCGGGACGTGCAGGGGGAGGTCCGGGAAGCTGCGGGGAGCCCGGGGCGACGGCTGTCCGGTGCGGGGTCCCTCCGGTTCCGCGGCGGCGGAGCCTCTAGGCCTCACGGCCGGACCCGAACCTCAGCGTTCCGGTGGCGGCGGCGGCCTCACGATCCTCCCCCGCGGGCCCGTCCCATCAAATCGGCACCGACCCCGTTGCGGCTCCGCCGGTGGCTCCTCGCTCACATTCCTGGCGGGCGGCGCCTCAGCTCGTTGCCCCGGACCCGGCGGCGGCGGCGGCGGCGACGACGTGGGGAGGGGGGGAAGGGAGGGAGGAAGACTGGATCTGCAGCGGCAGCAAGAGAAGGGGACAGGAGAAGGAGGAGGAGCCGCAGGAGCTGGAGCCACCGCTGCCAGAGCCACCTTTCGCTACCCACGGTGGGTCCCCGTCAATGCCCCTTTCTCTCTCCTATTGTCAATATCACCGGGCGGCTGAGTCCATGGCACACGCGCAACCGAACCTTCTGGCCAGCAGCGCCCGCCTCCGGCGCCCGCCCACTGGAGACTTCAAACGGGAAGCGAGGCCTCATTGGCCAGTATCCGCCTTCACTCCCCTGACAGCACGTTCGGTTGAGACCTGATCAGGGATTGGCGGCAGGAGGGCGGAGAAACAGGAGAGTGGGAAGAGAGGAGGTCGAGGATTGGGCCGAAGCGTAAGGGACCCGGATGCAGCCGCGATCTCTGGCGGTGCGGCCGCCGCTTCCGCCCAGCGGTGGGGCAGGCTGAAGTGGGAAGCCGCTGGGCCTGAGAGGAGCTGTTAAATTCCGGGAGGTGTAAGACTAGCAGATCAGTTGGCTGGCTTTCCGTGCTGTGCGGAGGCTTTGGCGGCGGTCGTCTTGGACCAGAGGGTTCCAAGGGCATGGGTCGGCTAAGGATGGGAGATCCCCCGAGCCTTGATCCCGCCCTGCAGCTAGTGTGGCCCCTCAGGGCTTAGAGGAGCCCCACTCTGGACGGGACCCTGCTATGCGTAGACAGGAATAAGACCTCCGGCCCGCGCCGGTGCGCCACTGGTTGTGTAAATGGGTCCCTTGAAACCCCCAGCAGTCGCTCTCCGCTGAACCTTCGAATTCTCTCACCTCGTCTCCTTTTCCTTGAACGTCTGTTTTGAATATCAGACCCCTGGAGCGTTGAGGCCAGCGCTTGTTTAGTTAATGCAGGTGGAAAAACGCTGTCGCCACAGTTTGCAGTCTGTTCATTCAGAAAATCACCCCCCGCCCGGTCAGCCGACTGCTCAGAGCTCGGAAAGACCCAGCTCCAAACTAGGAGTTTCGAGATTTTAATTGGCAAGTTGGACTCGAAAGAGTTAATGGAGAAGACTACTTAAATCTATCTAGAACAAGTGATATTTGGAGATGTGTTTGTACGCTTGGTGAATGCAAACGGCCAAATGGTACATTTCCAGATAATATTCCTGGATTAACGTATTTGAATGCATCCTACATACATTTTTTGAGAGGAAAAAAGAAATTATTAATGCTAGCTACAAACGTCAGAGTACCAGTTGTTCAAAACTTACAAAATGGAGAGGGGAGGGAACAATAAAAATTTAACATTCATATTTTCTCAACTCAGAGATAACCAACTACAGTATTTGCATACTTCCTTTTAGTAGTTTTTCTTTTTATATTAATAATGTGTGTCGATCTGTAGCCTAGTTTTTTCTCTCAGCATTATATCATCTTTTCGATACGTTTAGGGAATAGAGCTATATATAAATAACTATATGTACCATATGTACAAGTGACAACGAAAAATGCATTTGCATTTCTCCTGTTTGTGTTGTTAAACACTAGAGTTTTGAAATTTTCTTTGCACACTCCCAGAAATGGCTCTTGAGTGGAAAAATAATTTTGTGCCATGAAAGATAAAAATATTCCTGCTTTGAACTGAAATGGAAAACGAAAAGATGACTCTTAGATGGAAGCAGGCTCCCCCTACTGACTCCAGATGATTGGCCACTGTTATGGCGAGTGCCCACGTTTCCCGTGATAAAGTTCATTACCACTAAGTATGAACTATGGAATACCAGCAGTCTAGTTCCTACCCTCAAGAACCTTAAATTTCCATATCTCAATATCCTGTACAGTCTTCATGAAAGTTCAGTGTCCCACCCAAGGACTTGTTTCTTCAATCTTTGATTGAGGGTAAATGCAGAATTAAAACCAAGGAAGATTTTGAAGCCAATTCAATTTCCCTTGGCAACAGTTGAACTGTTAAAAGCATAGTGCACGTTTGAAATTCTCACAGCTGTTGCTTAGAACATGTCACAGAGTGGGGATTTTGCTTGCAAATTATGGATCTCTATAAAGACAATTCATTTCAAAGTCATTTCATTTTCTATAAAATGGCTGAGCAACTGAAATGAGCAGGTTTTTTAAAATGGAAACATCCTTGCCTATGTGAGAAATTGTTCTCTGGACCAGTAATTTCTCCCATGTATCCCAGGGGTTTGGGTACTCCAAGAATAGCGCCAGACAATCTATTTGGGATGCAGTAAAAGTATTAGGAAATATATTTACGTTTAATTTTAATCTAAAAGGCATTACGGTCAGCTACTATTTTATATAGAGTGAATGGCTGTGCCCTCAGTACGTGGAATGGTGCTTTGGCCTAGAACAGCATAGGAGATGTCTTCAGGGTAAATGGGAGTTGCCCATTCCTAGGGATTGGCAGTGGTGGGCCCACCCAATCAGCCCCTGACAACATATGACTTATTGTAGTTTCTGGATTCAACTAAATGGACTTACTGATTATATTATCTAAATTTAATTAAACTAACCCTCATAAAACAGACAAATGACTCTTAAGAGTCCTTGGCAAAGAAAGCACAGGAGAACAAGAAGAAAATGTTAGAACTGACTCTTCAGTATCAAATCTTTTTTTTTTTTTTTTTTTTTTTTCGGATTTTAGTAGAGGCAGGAGTTTTACCATGTTGGCCAGGCTGGTCTCAAACTCCTGACCTTGTGATCCGCCCGCCTCGGTCTCCCCAAGTGCTGGGATTACAGGCGTGAGCCACCATGCCCGGCCCAGTATCAAATCTTTGACAGCCACTTTTCAAAAGTAAAATACCAATCAAATAAATTCAACCAAATTTTGACTAGAAACAAAAAAATCAAGGCTACTTGAAATGTAAATTTACATCCACTGTTTTTTTTTACTGTTGTTTTTTGAGATGGAGTCTCGCTTTGTCGCCCAGGCTGGAGTACAGTGGCACAATCTCAACTCACTGCAACCTCCACCTTCCAGGTTCAAGCAATTCACCTGCCTCAGCCTCCCAAGTAGCTGGGATTACAGGCATGTACCAACACGCCTGGCTAATTTTTGTATTTTAAGTAGAAACGGGCTTTCGCCATGTTGGCCAGACTGGTCTCGAACTCCTGACCTCAAATGATCCACCTGCCCCCCCCGGCCTCCCAAACTGCTGGGGGGGGTCCCCGCGCCTGGGCTACATCCACTGTTATTGAGAATTGAACTTCTCGCTAAGTGTATATTTTGATTTGAGTTAAGCTAATGATGGTAGCATATGTCTGTACTTTATGGGCAAATACACATATTTGGAAGAATCTTTTCGGCTGGGTGTCACAGCTAGTGCCTGTAATCCTAGCACTTTGGGAGGTTAAGGAGGGTGGATCAGTTGAGTCCAGGTGTTAGAGACCAGCCTGGGCAACATGGTGAAACCCCTTATCTACGAAAAAATATTTCAAAATTAGCCGGGCCTGGTGGCACGCTCCTGTTGTCCCAGCTACTGGGAGGCTGAGGTAGGAAGATCACCTGAGCCCAGGTGGCCCATGCTGCAGTAAGCCATGATCATGCCACTGCATTCCAGCCTGAGAGAGAAAGTGAAAACCTGTCTCAAAAAAAAGAAGTTTGGAAGCCAGGCACAATGGCACATACCTGCAGTCCCAACTACTCCAGAGGCTGAGGTCGGAGGATCACTTGAGCCCAGGAGTTGGATTCTGTAGTGTGACATGATGGAGGCTGTAAAGAAAAACATAGGCCAGGCGCAGTGGCTCACGCCTGTAATCCCAGCACTTTGGGAGGCCAAGGCAGGTGGATCACAAGGTCAGGAGTTCGAGACCAGCCTAGCCAATATGGTGAAACCCCATCTCTATTAAAAATACAAAAATTAGCCGGGTTTGGTAGCAGGTGTCTGTAATCCCAGCTACTCGGGAGGCTGAGGCAGGAGAATTTGCTTGAACCCAGGAGGCGGAGGTTGCAGTGAACCAAGATTGCGACACTGCACTCCAGCCTGTGTGACAGCAAGACTCCATCTCAAAAAACAAAGAGAAAAAAAAGAAAAACATTATAGCCATCTGAGAGGCCATTATCTAGTGACAAAATGTAGTTTATTGCTCTCAGATGAAAGCATTCACTTCCCAGATATCAAAACTGAGCTTATCATGAATCTACTAGTGAGCTAGCCATGTGATGAGACGAAGGCACTGACTATCAAATGATGGCTGACTGGTGAACTAAAGGAGGACTAAAATAGTAAGTAGAAGCATTGTCAGAACAATTGTCAACCAGTAGAGGAGGAAAAGACCTATGCTGATTAGATATCATTATCAGAGGTAGACTAGTCTAGTTTGGTGTGTGTGGAGTAGGGGGGCAGGGGAAAGTGTGTACATAAAGCTGGTCATGGACTAAAAGGAAAGAATGGTGAGGGTGAGAAAGCCTGAGGCAATAGCTGCCTCTTCGGAAAACAGTAGAAAGAGTATATACTGCAGGGGCTGTGGTTCACACCTGTAATCCCAACACTTTGGGAGGCCAAGGCAGGCAGATCACTTGAGAACAGGAGTTCAAGGCCAGCCTGGCCAACATGGTGAAACCCCGTCTCTACTAAAAATACAAAAATTAGCCAGGCGTGGTGGCTCGCGCCTGTAGTCCCAGCTACTCAGGAGGCTGAGGCACAATAATCACTTGAACCTGGGAGGTGGAGGCTGCAGTGAGCCAAGATCATGCCACTGTACTCCATCCTGGGTGACAGAGCGAGACTCCCTCTCAAAGAAAAAAGTATACACATGGCTACTGGAGACAAGGGATTTTGGTGTCATATTTCTTTGAGTTACATTTATCCACCAGGAAACATCCTCAGCAGTGACATTTTCTTGGGTCACAGTTTAAATACTCTGGTTACATTTTGAGATGTGCTTCAAAGGTTGTGGCTTATTCGTAGCTTTCCATGTGATTAATGTGTATAATTATTGCTTGAGATTTAAAGTGTTTAGGTGTTCCAGTTCCCTAGTTAGCAGTTTAAGCTGCATTCCAGAGATGACTATCAGAGGACCCTTGCGCTGTCCTTAGTGAGAGCCCTGTGTCACTGATGGATCAAGATGGAGAGACCTTATATCACCAACAGAGAAGCAGAGTTGGAAAAAAAACAGGAAGAGAAAGTCAATTTTAAGTGTCCTTTATTTCATACAGGATAAAATACAAAATAATGGACCATAAGCAATAATTTTGTTTGTAAAATAATCAAATTACACAATTAAATGAGCTTAAAGCTATACCTAATAATAAGCATGATGATGAGAACCCACTCTGAAATCCAAAGTTGTCTTAGCTCTGACAGTCAGGAGATAGGGCAGATTATTAACCCTTTCCTCCAGCCTTGGTTTCCTCACCTGTAAATAAGCAGACTAACAATTCCTAACTCAGGATACTCATCAAATTGAAATGAGGTTATGCATTTACTACAGTGCGTTGCATCTATTAACTGCTTGATAAATACTACTTATGACTACAGTCATCTATTTTCTTATTTTTAATACTCCTTATCTGGCCAGGTGTGGTGGCTCACACCTGTAATCCCAGCACTTTGGAAGCCCGAGGTGGGTGAATCACTGAAGCCAGGAGTTCGAGACCAGCCTGGCCAACATGGTAAAACCCCATCTCTACAAAAAATACAAAAATTAGCTGAGTGTGGTGGTGCATGCCTCTAGTCCCAGCTACTTGGGAGACTGAGGCAGAGAATAGCTTGAACCTGGGAGGTGGAGGTTGCAGTGAGCCGAGATAGTGCCAGTCCAGCCTGAATGACAAAGCAAGACTCTGTCTCAAAAAAAAAAATAAAATAAAACATAAAAAATAATTTTAAAATTCCTTATCCATCTAAAACTGAACTTTAGGAAGTTTTCTGTTGAGTTTTTTTTTCCCCCCTCAAAATTTTCTTCTGGCATACCCCCTGTGACAGGAAGAAAACAGGGAGCAGGGAAATCACAGGCATGCCTCTCAATCTACTTCCACACTAAATCAGACAATGTGTGGGGGGGGGCATTCATTAAAAATAGCAGGGATTTCCATTTTAGAATATCTTTACTTCTAAAATTGAACAAAATGGTTATTTGACTTCATTTCAGAGCTCTATCTTCATTCTAATTTTTTTTTTTTTTTTTTTTTTTTTTTTTTTTTT
>NW_016811902.1:788681-791330 GCF_001698545.2 Rhinopithecus bieti
GACGGAGTCTTGCTCTGTCGCCCGGGCTGGAGTGCAGTGGCAGGATCTCAGCTCACTGCAAGCTCCGCCTCCCAGGTTTATGCCATTCTCCTGCCTCAGCCTCCGGAGTAGCTGGGACTACAGGCGCCCGCCACCTCGCCCGGCTATTTTTTTGTATTTTTAGTAGAGACGAGGTTTCACCGTGTTAGCCAGGATGGTCTCAATCTCCTGACCTCGTGATCCGCCCATCTCGGCCTCCCAAAGTGCTGGGATTACAGGCTTGAGCCACCGCGCCCGGCCCAGTTTACTTTTTCGACCCTGAATCTGAGGTTTTCTAAATGTTGAGAACTAAATGAAACCTTTATGAATCTTAAGCATGAAAGGAAATAATTTAAAGTGACCCTGCCAGGAGTTCTTTCCTAATGTAATTGATCAAGTGTAATTTATTCCTGTTTTGTTTTTGTTTTTGTTTTTTTTGAGACAGAGCCTCATTCTGTCACCCAGGCTGGAGTGTGGTGGTGTGATCTCGGCTCACTGCAACCTCCACCTCCTGGGTTCAAGCAATTCTCCTGCCTCAGCCTCCTGAGTAGCTGGGATTACAGGTGCGCACCACCAAGCCTGGCTGATTTTTGTATTTTTTAGTAGAAAGAGGTTTCACCATATTGGTCAGGCTAATTTTGAACTCCTGACCTCATAATCCACTCACCTCGGCTTCCCAAAGTGCTGGGATTACAGGTGTGAGCCACCACACCCGGCTGATTTCTGTTTTTCTTAAAAGTTTAAACTCAAAGAAGATATTCTTAAGAGTTATGCATTTTTGGCCAGACATGGTGGCTCACACTCGTAATCCCAGCACTTTGGGAGGCTGAGGCAGGCAGATGGCTTGAGGTCAGGAGTTCAAAACCAGCTTGTGCAATATGGTGAAATTCCCTGTCTACTAAAAATACAAAAATTAGCCTGGCATGGTAGTGCATGCCAGGTAGTGCACACCTGAAATCCCTGCAATTCGGGAGGCTGAGGTGGAAGGATCACTTGAACCCAGGAGGCAGAAGTTGCAGTGAGCCAAGATGGTGCCACTGCACTCCAGCCTGGGTAAACAGAACAAGACTGTGTCTCGAGCAAAATAAATAAATAAAATAAAAAATAAAAACTATGCATTTGCTAAGTGACAGGGAGCTCAGGAAAAAAAATTGAAAAAGGAATTATGCATATAGAGTTAAATACTTCTAGAACACAAGGAAAGAATAGTGCAATGACCTACTAAACATGGAAATAAGCCTTATTTAGCAAACTGTATGCTGCTTTTCAATAGGTTATTTTTACTAAGTCTCTTAATACACCAAGGCCATGTTTTAGAAAATGCAACCTACGGTTGAGTGTTACATCTAGGCTTCTTATCTATCATAGAGAAAGAACATTGTTTTTGAGATATCAATATAATTGGGTAAAATCTATGAACATAGTACAAATCAGAGCTAACACATTCTAAGGGGCAAGACAACCAAAAGAGGGTGAAAACTGAAATCTGAGCACACTGTTATTGAAACAAAATAAACCAATAAGGACAATGCATAGTATGGTACTTGTAAAATCTCATATGGTACTGGTAAAAATAACTGCAAGCATGTGCATAGCAATTTAGTGCATTTTCATATGCACTTTTTAATTTAAGCCTTAACTCTGTAGATACATATTATTTTCATTTCAAAAATAAGAAAACTGAGGATCAAGGAGGTTGCCCAATGTCAGACAGCTAGTAACGAGTGGAACCACAGTTTGAATCCTGTTCATCCAAGGGTCAGGTCTTTTCACACTATATACCAAGTTATCTCTGTGTTTAAGTCATTTGCTACTAGTGTATCCAAGTAATTGAATATATGGCTACTATTTTCTCTGTCTTACAAAGGAAAGACTAATAAGATACAGAGGTTAACTGTGACCTTTTATGAGATCATAAAGTGAAGAAAGTAGAAACAATGGTCCAAGTCCTGCATCACTATAACTCCCATTCATTGAACACTATGAGCTAGGAACTGTGGCAGAGACTTTACTTGTATTATTTTGGTTTTCGTTTTGTTTTGTTATTTGGTTTGGTGTTTTTTTTGGGGGGGGGGGACAGAGTCTCAGTCTGTCACCCAGACTTGAGTGCAGTGTCACGATCTCGGCTCACTGCAACCTCCACCTCCCAGGTTCAAGCGATTCTTCTGCCTCAGCCTCCTGAGTAGCTGGGATTACAGGCACCCACCACCATGCCCAGCTAATTTTTATATTTTTAGTAGAGATGGGGTTTCACCATGTTGGCTAGGCTGATCTCAAACTCCTGACCTCCAGTGATCTGCCCATCTCGGCCTCCCAAAGTGCTGGGATTACAGGCGTGAGCCACCAAGCCTGACCGTATTATCTTGTTTAATCCTCAAAATAGCCTATTGATGTAGGCACTATTTTTTTTTTTTTTTTTTGAGACGGAATCTCGCTCTGTCACCCAGGCTGGAGTGCAGTGGCCGGATCTCAGCTCACTGCAAGCTCCGCCTCCCGGGTTCACGTCATTCTCCTGCCTCAGCCTCCCGAGTAACTGGGACTACAGGCGCCCGCCATCTCTCCCGGCTAGTTTTTTGTATTTTAGTAGAGATGGGGTTTCACCGTGTTAGCCAGGATGGTCTCGATCTCCTG
>NW_016811902.1:794089-803515 GCF_001698545.2 Rhinopithecus bieti
ATTTATTTATTTTGCTTTTTTTTTTTTTTTTTTTTTAGTAGAAATGGGGTTTTACCATGTTGGCCAGGCTGGTTTCGAACTCCTGACCTCCAGTGATCCTTTTCAGCCTCCCATTTCAGCCTCCATTTCAGCCTCCCAAAGTGCTGGGATTACAGGCATGAGCCACCGTGCCTGGTCATATTTTTAAGTTCTTGATAAAGTTATGCCACATTGCCAACACTGTTACTCACTTTCTCCTTTCATCTTGTTAATTACAGAGATAGAATACTTAAAATATTTTCCATGTATTTAAGTAGTCATTGGTATTTCTTTTTCTGCAAATTGACTATTGGTGGGTTTTGCTTATTTTTTCCATTTTAGTGCTTTTGTGATTTATCTACATGAATTTGCTATATGTTGATTTGACACAGAAGAGTATATCATGTCTCTTTTGAGATTTCTTTCATTACTAAGCATAAATTCTTAGAATGTCTTTCCCTTTAAAATCCCTCCCCCCTGGCCGGGTACAGTGGCTCACAGCTATAATTCCAGCACTTTGGAAGGCCAAGGCAGGTGGATCACTTGAGGTCAGAAGTTTGAGACCATCCTGGCCAACATGGTGAAACCTCATCTTTACTAAAAATATCAAACATAGCCAGGTGTGGTGGCATGCACCTGTAATTCCAGTTACTTGGGAGGCTGAGGTAGGAGGATCGCTTGAACCCAGGAAGTGGAGGTTGCAGTGAGCTGAGATCATGCACTGCCCTCAAGCCTGGATGATACAGCAAGACTCTATCTCAAAAAAGTAAATAAATAAAATAAAAAATAATCCTCCCCCAGAACTCTTTCATAAAAAATACTGCTAATGTTCACCAGGGATATTCACTGCAGAATTTCAATAACAAAATATAGAAACAGCTGGGCACGGTGGCTCATGCCTGTAATCCCGGCACTTTGGGAGGACGAGGCAGGTGGATTACCTGAGGTCAGGAGTTCGAGACCAGCCTGGCCAACATGGTGAAACTCCGTCTCTACTAAAAAGGCAAAAATCAGCTGGGCATGGTGGCGAGTGCCTGTAATCCCAGCTACCTGGGAAGCTAAGGCAGGAGAATTGCTTGAACCTGGGAGGTGGAGGTTGCAGTGACCTGAGATGGAGCCACTGCACTCCAGGCTGGGCGACAAGAGCGAGATTCTTCAAGATAATTAAATTATGGCTCATCCATACTATAAAATACTAGGCAGCCATTAGATATAAGGGAGATGTTTTGGGCCCACTCCAGAATGCCAAAAAAAAGAGAGAGAGAGAGAGAGAGAAAAAAAATATAAGGGAGGTGTATATTATATGGAAAAATTTGTGTGATGTCACATGAAAAAAACAGGCCACAGAACTATAAATAAAGTAGTATCCTATGTATACTAGGGAAAACTATGTTATGTACATACATACACATACACAAACACACACCTGTAAATACCTAGAAAAGTATTGGAAGGATATACATGGAACTATTAGTAGTGAATATCTTTGGGCATGTACTGAGGTAGATAATAAATATTAAATTATACAATTGGATAGTGATATGGTTTGGATCTGTGTCCCTACCCAAATCTCATGTTGAAACGTAATCCCCAGTGCTGGAGGTGGGGCCTGATGGTAGCTAATGAGATCATGGGGACAGTTTCTTTTTTAATAATAATAATTATTATTATTATTATTATTATTATTATTTTGAGACAGGGTTTCGCCCTTGTCGCCCAGGCTAGAGCACAGTGGCATGATCTCAGCTCACCACGACCTCCGCCTCCCGGGTTCAAGCAATTCTCCTGCCTCAGCCTCCCAAGTAGCTGGGATTACAGGCATGCGCCACCACACCCAGCTAATTTTCTATTTTTAGTAGAGACGGGGTTTCTCCATGTTGGTCAGGCTGGTCTCAAACTCCTGACCTCAGGTGATCCACCTGCCTTGGCCTCCCAAAGTGCTGGGAACAGACGTGAGCCACTGCGCCCAGCCTGATCTTAAATTTCAAAATACATACTTCCTAATCTGCTGACCACAAAGTTGTGTGGTTTTAATACTGACACGTTACATGATAAAGAAGTGAATGGACAGTGAAATGCACGAAACCCAGGCAGCACTAATATGCAGGAGACATAATGTATGAGTAATCTCAAAGTTAGACGATTGAGAGTTGGTTTATGGATCAGAGAGATTGATTTACCAATGGTTCAGTAATTGAATAGTAAATTGATTCAATGTGACATTGCTGATTGCAGTGGCAGAAGATTACATACAATTCGCCAAATGAACAACAAAAATCATCTGACACATTTTTTGGTTTCTCTTTCTTATTTTTCTGGGAATGTCATTTTTTTCTATTTGCCTGAACTATAACTAATTTTAAAGAAATCGAGCCCTTTATTTAGCAGAGGTGGGAGGGAATGAGAGGAGAGGTCAGTATTAACTAGGCACCTATCCTGTGCAGTCATGCTAGACTCTTACCAAGTTCTTCCAATAACCCCAGGAAGTAGGTGTAATATTATTTACAAATGAAAAAACTGACATTTCGAAGGGTAAAGTTAACTTTCTAAGACATACAAGAGGATTTGAAATTAGATGTGAATCTAGAATCGCTCCCCTTTCTTTCATTATCACACAACCAGATCAATTTCCCTAATGATGCAAATTTAGACAGCATGTTGGGTTTCAATTAATAAATGGAATGTATTCTAAAACTTGAAAAGCTTGTCAAATAGTAAAACTGAGACGCAGGGCTTTCCAGTGCACAGTATACAGTAAGAGTAACAATACACTGGTGATATTAGAAAGACTA
This sequence comes from Rhinopithecus bieti, assembly GCF_001698545.2. Lineage (NCBI taxonomy): Eukaryota > Metazoa > Chordata > Mammalia > Primates > Cercopithecidae > Rhinopithecus > Rhinopithecus bieti. Next base: position 796,900 of record NW_016811902.1, read on the forward strand.
AACAAGTTCCATGTTCTTCTCTAGAACTGTGATGAGCCTACAGCCATCCAAAGCATATAGAAACCACTAGGTATATCTTCCTTAGGTTCTGGAGTGTCATCAGAGGGAATGACAGAGTAAAGACTTTTGAAAAGATACTCTTTCATTAGAGCACTGAAAACACTGACAAAAATTGTCAAAATCAATTTCTTTGGAACACCGTACAATAACAAAAGTTTTGCAGCAATTCCAGGAGCATTTATTCAAGAAAAATGGCTGAATCTTGGTAAGAACAGTGAACTTTGTGACAATTTATCTTGTCCTATTCCCCTCCCCATCTCTTTGGGTCCACAGCAATCTTGAAAACCAGCTACTCTGTGTCATGGTGAACGAACAGCCTAGCAGCCACCGTAGAAAACCAAATGGGTTTAGAGCTCCCCAAAGCACCATTCACAGAGAATTCTCATCATTTGACCTGCCTGACAATTCCCTGGAAACTTCCACTCACAGGGCTTGTCTTTATTTGATCTGACTTAGAACTCAGTGCAAAAAGTCTTATCCCTGAGGGCACTGGTCAAAAACCATCAGTAACAATTATTTAACATTACAGTTGCTATGGTAATGTTAACAACTGGAGCAAACCGGAAGCTGAACAAAAAACACGAAAAGAAAATCTGGAGGCTGGGTGCGGTGGCTCACGCCTGTAATCCCAGTACTTTGGGAGGCTGAGGCAGGTGGATTACCTGAGGTCAGGAGTTCAAAACCAGCTCGGCCAACATGGTGAAACTCCATGTCTACTAAAAATACAAAAATTAGCCAGGCATGGTGGCACGTGCCTGTAATTCCAGCTACTTGGAAGGCTGAGGCAGGAGAATCGCTGGAACCCAAGAGGTGGAGGTTGCAGTGAGCTGAGAGCGTGCCACTGCACTCCAGCCTGGGCAAAAGAGAAAGACTCCAAAAGCTGAGGTATAAGATATCCACAGGGAGCTTTGGAAAACTCTTTAACACATTCCTTGGAATCTACAAGTCCTTGAGCATGTGCAAGATTGTGCACTTGCCCAGAAAATGCCTGAAAGTCCCTATATTCTCATCTCTGTCAGACTCCGAGGCCCTTCACAAGCATAAAGTAAAGGCTAAGGCAGAGTTGTGAAAATCCTGTCTGAGCATTGAAGGCAGGCCCCCACACGCAGTCTGTCAGGAAAGACTGCGAGACTTATTGGTTCCTGGAATTTGAGGAACTCTGGTCCAATAATCAGCTGACTACTAAGCTAACTGAACAGATTTCAGTGCCATACCCTTGAAAAGGAATACTGACTTGGCTGGGTGCAGTGGTTCATACCTGTAGTCTCAGGTCTTTGGAAGGCCAGGCATTTGAGACGAGGCTGGAAAACATAGCGAGACCTATCTCTACAACAATTTAAAAAGAAAAAGGAAAGAGACTCAGCTGGGAGCAGTGGCTCACGCCTGTAATCCTAGCACTTTAGGAGACTGAGGCAGGTAGATCACCTGAGTTCAGGAGTTCAAGACCAGCCTGACCAACGTGGTGAAACCCTGTCTCCACTAAAAACACAAAAATTAGTTGGGCGTGGTGGCGGGTGCCTGTAATCCCAGCTACTTGGGAGGCTGAAGCAGGAGAATCTCTTGAACCTGGGAGGCAGAGGTTGCAGTGAGCCAAGCTCACCCCATTGTACTCCAGCCTGAGCAACAGAGCCAGACTCCATCTCTCCCACCGCCCCGCAAATATAGAAAGAGACAAAAAGGCATAAGAATGATATAATGGACTTTGGGGACTCAGGGGTAAGGGTGAGAGGGGGGTGAGGGATAAAAGATTGCACACTGGGTGTAGTGTACACTGCTCGGGCGATGAGTCCACCAAAATCTCAGAAATCACCACTAAAGAACTTATCCATGTTACAGTCTTGCCAATGCACCACAACGTAGCAGTCTCTCCTTGCCTGAGGTAGTACCCGGAGTCCTTTGTCTCACGACCAAGAAAGTTAAGGAGTGCAGACACCCAGGATGAGGTTAGAGCAAAAGTTTAATAAGAGAAAGAAGAAAGCTCCCCGTTGCGGAGAGGGGACCTGAAGAGGGTTGCCGTTTTTCTACAGCTAAATGCAAAGGCTTTTATAAGAAACCAGTGAAGGCTGGGCATCTCATTTGCATAAGGCATGAATTTGTGGTAGCTTACCCCTGTCCTCCTAGTGCGCATGCTTTGTTCCCCTTACTACGCAAGTGTCGGAAGACAGAATTTTCCATTGTGAGCATGTCTGGGCAAGTCACCTGTGCAACCTTTCTTATCTGTGCGACTGTGGGCATGTCTTAGGCAAGCCCCTTTGTGCGAATTCCCTTATCTGTGCCTGCAGGCTGTTCCTTGGTTTGAAAGGATTCCACCGAGGACCCACCATAACTGGCTGCCGGACCGGGTTTTTTCTCTCTCCTCTCTCATAACCAAACACCATCTGTTCCCCAAAACCCTATTGAAATAAAAATCAATAATTAAATTAAAAGAAGAAAGTAAAAGAAAAAAAACTACCTGGGTGTGGTGGTGCCTGCCTATAGTCCTAAATGTTCAGGAGGCTGAGGCAGGAGGATTGCTTGAACCCAGGAACTGAAGGCTGCAATGAGCTAGGATTGATTACGTCACTGTGCTTCAGCCTGGAAGACCAAGAAAGACCTTGTCTCTAAAAAAAAAAAAACAAGAATACAAACTTTACAACATGGGTTCAGGAAGTCACTAAACAAATAGCATCAGCAAAAATCCTGGGGAAAGAAGGGAATCCAATTTCAATTATTGCCATGTTATATTATGCCATGTTATATTATTTTAAATCCTCAGTTTCCAACAGAAAATTACACAACATGCAAAGACCAAGAAAGTGTGTCCCAGGCACAGGGAGAAAACAGTCAACAGAAACTCCCTGAGGAAGCCTAGACTTTGTACTTACCAAACTTTAAGTAAGATATTTAAAATATCTTTAGGCCAGGCATGGTGGCTCATGTCTGTAATCTCAGCACTTTGGGAGGCTGAGGTGGGAGGATCACTTGAGTTCAGGAGTTCGAGACCAGCCTGAGCAACACAGTGAGACCTTGTCCAAAAAAATAAATAAATTGGCCAGGCACAGTGGCTCATGCCTGTAATCCCAGCACTTTGGGAGGCCAAGGTGGGTGGATCACGAGGTCAGGAGTTCAAGACCAGCCTGGCCAACATGGTAAAATCTCGTCTCTACTAAAAAGAAAATAATAATAATACAAAAATTAGCCAGGCATGGTGGCACATGCCTGTAGTCACAGCTACTTGGGAGGCTGAGGCAGGAGAATTGCTTGAACCTGGGAGGCAGAGGTTGCAGTGAGCCAAGATCGCACCACTGCACTCCAGCCTAGGCAACAGAGTGAGACTGTGTCTCAAAGAAAAAAAAAAAATAGGCCAGGCACAGTGGCTCACGCCTGTAATCCCAGCACTTTGTGAGGCTGAGGTGGGTGGATCACCTGAGGTCAGGAGTTCGAGACCAGCCTGGCCAATATGGTAAAACCTAGTATCTACTAAAAATACAAAAATTAGCCGGCATGGTGCAGGCACCTGTAGTCCCAGCTACTTGGGAGGCTGAGGCAGGAGAATTGCTTGAAGCCGGGAGGCGTAGGTTGCAGTGAGCTGAGATCACACCACTGCACTCCAGCCTGGGCAACAGAGCGAGACTCTGTCTCAATAAACAAATAATAAACTACCCAGGCGTGGTGATGCACGCCTGCTGTACTCCCAGCTACTCGGGAGGCTGAGGTGGGAAGATGACTTGAGCCCAGGAGTTCAAGGTTGCAGTGAACCATGTTCATACCACTGCTTTTCAGCCTGGGTGACAGGACGGGAACCTGTCTCAAAAAAAAAAAAAAAAAAAANAAAAGCTTGAGGCCAGGTGGTGGCTCATTCCTATAATCCCAGCCCTTTGGAGGCCAAGGTGGGCAGATCACTTGAGGAGTTTGAGACCAGCCTGGCCAACATGGTGAAACCCATCTCTACTGAAAATACAAAAATTAGCTAAGCGTGGTTGCACGTGCCTGTAATTGAAGGGGTGGCCTGCCCCTCCACACCTATGGGCATTTCTCGTTAGGTGGAACGAGAGACTTGAGAAAAGAAATGAGACACAGAGACAAAGTATAGAGAAAGAAAAAGTGGGTATAGAGAAAGAAAAAGTGGGCCCAGGGGACAGGCGCTCAGTATACAGAGGACCCACGCCGGCACCGGTCTCTGAGTTCCCTTAGTATTTATTGATAATTATCTTTACCATCTTAGAGAAAGGGAAGTGACAGGATAACAGGATCATCGTAGGGAGAAGGTCAGCAGTAAGACATATGAATAAAGATCTCTGTGACATGAATACGTTTAAGGAAAAGTGCTGTGCCTTGATATGCATATGCAAACATCTTCATAAACATTTTTAGTGCAAGTCCCACCTTTCGCCCTAAGGTGGTTTTCTCCTTTCTCAGTAAACAACATACAATTGGGTTTTACACCGAGATGTTCCATTGCCCAGGGACGGGCAGGAGACAGATGCTTTTCTCTATCTCAACCGCCAACAACCGCCAAGAGGCCTTCTTTCCTCTTGTACTGGTCCTCCTCAGCACTGACCCTTCACGGGTGTCAGGTTGGGGACAATCAGGTCTTTCCCATCCCACGAGGCCATATTTCAGACTATCAGATGGGGAGAAACCTTGGACAATACCTTGCTTTCCTAGGCAGAGGTCCCTGCGACCTTTGGAAGTGTACGTGTCCCTGGGTACTTGAGATTAAGAGAATGGTGATGACTTTTAACCAGCAAGCTGCCTTCAGGCACTTCAAAACACACCCTGCACAGCCCAAAATCCTTTAAACCTTGAGTCACCACAGCACATGTCTCTGGCGAGGACAAGGTTGGGGGTAGGGTCACAGATTAACAGCATCTCAAATACAGAACAAAATGGAGTCTCTTATGTCTACTTCTTTCTATATAGACATAGTAACAGGCTGATCTCTCTTTCTTTTCCCCACATGTAATTCCAGCTACTTGAGAGGCTGAGGCACGAGAATTGCTTGAACCTGGGAGGTGGAGGTTTTGGTGGGCCAAGATAGTGCCACTGCACTCAGCCTGGGTGACTAACACTCTGTCTCAACAACAACAATGAAAAAATCTTGGGAGTGTGTTTGGGAAGAGACTGCCGTATTATCATTGACATCATTAGTTATCTCTGCCTTTTCCTTTCTGCAATGTTTGAGCAGAAAAGGCCCAGATTGGCCGGGCGTGGGGGCTCATGCCTATAATCCCAGCACTTTGGGAGGCTGAGGCAGGTGGATTACCTGAGGTTGGGAGTTTGAGACCAGCCTGACCAACATGGAGAAACCCCCATCTCTACTAAAAATACAAAATTAGCCGGGTGTGGTGACACATGACTGTGATCCCAGCTACTTGAGAGGCTGAGGCAGGAGAATCGCTTGAACCCAGGAGGCGGCGGCTATGGTGAGGCGAGATTGTGCCATTGCACTCCAGCACTCCAGCCTGGACAATAAGAGCGAAACTCCATCTCAAAAAAAAAAAAAAAAAAAAAAAATGTCCCTGATAACTCAGTTTGTCCTGACCTCTCATTTAATAGGTCAGAGAACCAGACAGGTTATGAGATCTTGCTAAACTCCTCAGCTTAGCTCCCGATGTAATTTGTGATTTTTTGATGTAATGCCTTAAGACCTACAAATTAACATGTTCAAGAATTTAAAGTAGATATGCTGCAGGGATGGGGGGAGTGGCTATAAATCTCATCTATTCCCATTTGAGCTAGCTCTATTCTCCTCCAGTGTTTCAAGAAATACCTTCAGGGAACCGCTGCTGTCTTTCTCCCACAATCTGTAGTTCTCTTGCTTTCCAGCTTGGGCCCAGCAGGATGGCTCCTGCAAAGAAGGATGGCAAGAAGAGCCTTTCTGCAATCAACATTCACAAGCGCATCCATGGCATGGGCTTCAGGAAGGGTGCCCCTTGGGCGCTCAAAGAGATCCAAAAATTTGCCATGAAGGAGATGGGCACTCCAGATGTGCACGTTGATACTAGGCTCAACAAAGCTGTTTAGGCCGAAGGAATAAGGATTGTCCCATACCGTATCCCTGTGTCCAGAAAACGTAATGAGGATGAAGATTCAACAAACAAGCTCTATACTTTGGTTACCCATGTACGTGTTACCATTTTCAAAAATCTACAGTCAGTGTGGATGAGAACTAACCACTGATTGTCCAATACATCAAATGAACTTATAAAACAAACAAACAGAAATACTTTATATTTCTCATCCTAAGCTTTTTTTTTTTTTTCTTTTTTTTGACTGGGTCTCACTGTGTGACTCAGGCTGGAGTGCAGCGGCACAATCTCAGCTCACTGAAACTCCGCCTCCCAGGTTCAAGAGATCCTCCCACCTCAGCCCCCAAGTAGTTGGGACTACAGGCACATGCCACCACACCTGGCTTTTTTTTTTTTTTTTTTTTTTTTTAGTAAGGACAGGATTTTATCATGTTGCCCAGGCTGGTCTTGAACTCTAGAGGTCAAGCAATCTGCCCACCTCAGCCTCCCAAAGTGCTGGGATTACAGGTGTGAGACACTGTGCCTGGCCTAAAAACTCCTTTTTT
>NW_016811903.1:0-2010 GCF_001698545.2 Rhinopithecus bieti
AATTTAGGTTGCTAGTTGCCTTGCAAAGTGAGCCCTATAATAGGTTGAAGATGGTTTTGGATTTTATAGATTCTTCTTTTTCTTGTTATTAGAATGAGATGAAACTCACCTACAGTTTTCTGGATCTTAAATGAAAGTGGCATTCCAAGTTTAATGCTTCTTATATATAATTTTAGGCAGTCAGTTGAATTCACTTATAAAGGTAACTGATTGCATCAGTTTCGGAGCTTTTCCTAGGTTTTGCTCTGTGAATTGGCTTCTCTTCTGGTTTATGATTTAGCCTTAAGGTCTTCCATTTACTTTGTGTTTTCCATCTTCTAAAACTTAATTTTATCTATTTTCTCTAATTCTTTCATCCTGGTAGATTTAAGGCTTCTTAAAACAGAAAAAGATAAAAGGCCATTATTTAAATTCAGTTCTGAAAAGTTTCTATATATCACATTGATTGATTCAGCATCATATACTCTCTACTATTTCGAGCTGTCAGAATAAATCTCTAAGCTAGGATCTCTAGATCTTCCTTTTCTATTCACTTTGATTTTTAAATAATGTTTTCATGCTCTAGAGCGATTACCTGATTTTATATTCTGCTTATAATAATTCAATACAGATTCTATTTTTAAATTGCCCTCAACAATTTTTTTACTTTTTTATTTTTTCTTGAGGGTGTGGGGAGACGGAGTCTCTTTCTGCTCGGTCACCCAGGTTGGAGTAGAGTGGTGCCATCTAGCTCACTGCAACCTCCGCCTCCTGGGTTCAGGCAATTATCCCACCTCAGCCTCCTGAGTAGTAGTTGGGATTACAGGTGTGCACTATCACGCCTGGCTAATTTTTGTATTTTTAGTAGAGATGGGGTTTCACTATGTTGGCTAGGCTGGTCTCAAATGCTTCCCGTCAGGTGATCCTCCTGCCTCGGCCTCCCAAAGTGCTGGGATTATAGGCGTGAGCCACTGCGCCCAGCCAACAATGTTCTTAACAGAGAGTAATACAAAAAAATTGCAATACATAATGTTTATATTCTTCTTCGATGACTGAATATCATCTTTAAGGTCTGAGTGGGATTCTGCATTTTCCAAATTTCACTTTTGATTCCTATAGATTTATTATTTCAATATTATTGAAATTTTCTCAAATAATACTGATTCCTCCTTTATCTTTGAAATAACTCATCTCCTTTTACAATTTTTTAAAGTTTTCTTTATAATTTTTTTAGTATACACTATTCAATATTTGAAACAAACACAAAAACAATGATATTTCAATAAAGCTATTATTAAAAATATGTTAAACAACAAAGATAATGTTTAGATAGGACACATAGATGATTTTGTTGATATTTACATTGTATTAGAATGGAGTATTTGCTATTATCTGCCATCTTACCAGAAGTTTCCCAAAACAACTTTTAACAATTAAAATATTAAATTTGACTTTAAAAAATTTGTGTAAGGACACATTTGTAGGTTGTCAAAGGGAGTTTGAATTTACCTATCTAATGCAAAGATTTCTCCATTGGTTATGTATTTAAATTATACTATACAATAAAGATTTTAAATAAAAACATTATATTGTTTAAATAACATAAAATCAGAATTATACTCCTTTTGCTTTTCAAAAGCTTTTGAACATCCATGAATTATTTTAGGAACATAATTTCTTTCATAAGAGGCTTAGTTTTAACATCTATAGAGTAGCTTGTTGGCATCAGGAGAGGCCCATTTCTGATTCCTATATCATCAGAGTCAAGTCATCCATAGCAGTGGAGGACTGGTTTATTAGATAATGAGTCTTGTGAATTTTGACAAGACAATGTCATACATCATTTCTTTTAGTAATGCCTGTATATTCCATCATTGATATTTTTATCCTTCTGAAGTTTTATTTCAAATCTTTCTAAATTTGGACAGTGTTGACAACAAATAAACAATGTAATGACTTCGTTTAGAACCATCAGAATTAAATTTGGGATTTTAAAAATTGCAGGCAGGCCGGGCGCGGTGGCTCATGCCT
>NW_016811904.1:0-1417 GCF_001698545.2 Rhinopithecus bieti
CATAATTATATAATACTTATATCTTATAATTATAATGTATTATATTAATTATATATTAGTAGATATATGTATTAATATATAATCATATTACATAATTATTATAATATTATATATAAACAGAAAACATGGCCAAGAAGGATAAACACCAAATTCAGGATTGTGGCTGCCCTTGGTGAGAGAAAGGAATAGGGACTGGGGAAAGAGGTAAATGCAGACCTCACTATCTCTATGTTTTACTTAGAGAATGAGATCGATATGGGCCGGGTGCAGTGGCTCAAGCCAGTAATCTCAGCACTTTGGGAGGCCAAGGTGGGTGGATAGCTTGAGGCTAGAAGTTCGAGACCAGCCTGGCCAATATGGTGTAACCCAGTCGCTACTAAAAGTATAAAATCAGCTGGGTATGGTGGCAGGTACCTGTAATCCCAGTTACTCGGGAAGCTGAAACACGTGAATCACTTGAACCCATGAGGCACAGGTTGCAGTAAGCCAAGATCACACCACTGCATTCCAGCCTGGGTGACAGAGCTAGACTCTGTATCAAAAAAAAAAAAGAGCCCGGCGTGGTGGCTCACGCCTGTAATCCAAGCACCTTCAGAGGCCGAGGCGGGCGGATCACGAGGTCAAGAGATTGAGACCAATCTGGCCAATATGGTGAAACCCCATCTCTAGTAAAACTACAAAAAACTTAGTTTGGCATGGTGGTGCATGCCTGTAGTCCCAGCTACTGGGGAGTTGAGGCAGGAGAATCGCTTGAACTCCAGAGGCAGAGGTTGCCGTGAGCCGAGATCGCACCATTGCACTCAAGCCTGGTGACAGAGCGAGACTCCATCTCATAAATAAATAAATAAATAAGAATGAGAACGATCTGAAGCAAACATGACAAAATGTTTATCCTGAGGACATGTGTCTATTTCATGACTCTGTGCTTTTAAACTTGCATTAATTATAATGATGATGATGAAAATAACTAATTAGCTTTTTGCTGTGTCTCCTGTGCTCTTTCCAAGGCAGAGAACTTTTTTTTTCATTTCCAACATGATGTTTGTGGCAGCAACTGGCATTCACTAGCAGCTGGGGTTAGAGACATGGTGAGAAACCCAAAGAAAATGTGAAAATCTGGCACCCAAATAGGCACCTGGTGTTGCCAGTGCTTACTGCTTGCTGTGACTTTTGAAGCTTGTATTGGATTCCAAGTTCAGAGTGATGACCTTTGGGAGAATTCCACCTTTGTGATCAGTTCTTAAAGTTACCACCAACAGTAAGAACCTGGCCACAGCCGAGGGAAAGGTTATACTGCTTGGGTATTTAATCTGCCCCCTAGATTGCAGAGCTTCCTGGGTCTTGTTTAGACTTATTAACATCTGAAAGGCTTGCCTTTTCAAATTTACTGAATACTGAGCCTTTCCTCTGATTCCCA
>NW_016811904.1:6364-11676 GCF_001698545.2 Rhinopithecus bieti
TTTTTTTTTCAGAGACAGAGTCTCACTGTGTTGCCCAGGCTGGTCTCGAACTCCTGAGCTCAAGTTATCCGCCCACCTCGGCTTCCCAAAGTGCTGGAATTACAGGCATGAGCCACCACACCCAGCCAGTAACCCACTTTCAATAATGGTTAGATCTAGACAGAAAATCAATACTTCGGAAATATAAGACTTCAAAAATACGAAAAGCTAACTAGACTTAACAAACATCTATAGAACACTTCACCCAACAATAGCAGAATACACATTCTTCTCACATGCAATAATAAAATTCTCCAGGATAGATTATATGCTACTTCATTAAACAACCATCAATAAATTTGAAAGAACTGAAATCATAAGAAGTATGTTTTATGACCACAAGGAATAAAATTAGAAATTAATAACAGAAAGGTTAAGAAATTTACAAAGATGTGGAAGATGAATAACATGGTGCTAAGCAGTAAATGGGTAAAACAATAAATCACAAGGCAAATTAGAAAATATTTTCACATAAATGCAAAATAAAGATACAATATACAAAAACTTCCCAACTCATTCTATAAGACCAGTATTACCCTAATATAAAATTAAACTAACCACAAGAAAAGAAGTCTAAATACAAAACCTGTTATAAATATAAAACCACACCTTCAACAACAACAAACAGCAAACTGATTCCAGAAACATATCAAAAGGACTATACATAACGACAAAGTGGAATTTTGCCAATAATACAATGTTGCTCCAACATACAAAAACTTCTGGGCGCAGTGGCTCACGCCTGTAATCCCAGCATTTTGGGAGGCCAAGGCGGGAGAATCCCTTGAGCTCAGGAGTTCAAGACCAGCCTGGGCAACATGGTGAAACCTCATCTCTACTAAAAATACAAAAAAATTAGCCAGGCATGGTGGCACAAGCTTGTAGTCCCAGCTATTCAGGGAGCTAAGGCAGAAGGGTCGCTTGAGCCCAAGAGGCTGAAGTGAGAGCCCTGATTGTGTCACTGCACTCCAGCCTGGGCGACAGTGAGTCCCTGTCTGGAAAAAAAAAAAAAAAAAAAAGTATATATACGAAACTAATGCAATACACCACACAAATAGAATATAAGAGAAAAACCACATGATCATTTCACCAGATGTAGATTAAGTATTTGACAAAGTCCAAAATCTTTCTTTATAAAACATTCAACAAACTAGGAACAGAAGAAAGAAACCTCCACCTCATAAAGAAAATCTATGAAAAACACAGAGCTAGCCTCATACTTAATGCTGAAAGACCGAATACTTTCCCCATGGTATCAAGAAGGAGACAAGGATGTCTGCTTTCACCAGTTCTAGTCAACACTGTACTAGAGATTTGAGCCAGGACACAGGCAAAGAAAAGAAGTGAAAGACATGCAGATTGGAAAGGAAGAAATAAAATTATCTGTATATGCAGATGATATGATCTTGTATACAAAACAATCTAATGGGATCCAGTTTTTTAAAAAAAAACTATTAGAAGTAATAAACAAGTTCACCAAGGTTACAGGATATAAAATCAATACAAACACAAGTGTATTTCTTTTTCTTTTTTTGAGACAGAGTCTCACTCTGTCACTCAGGCTGGAGTGAAGTGGCGCGATTTCAGTTCACTGCACTCTCTGCCTCCCGGGTTCATGTGATTCTCGTGCTTCAGCCTCCCAAGTAGCTGGAATTATAGGCATGTGCCACCATGCCCAGCTAATTTTTTATATTTTTAGTAGTGACAGGGTTTCTCCATGTTGGCCAGGCTGGTCTCAAACTCCTGACCTCAAGTGATCTGCCCACCTCAGCCTCCCAAAGTACTGGAATTACAGGCATGCAGGTATGAGCCACCGCACCGGGCCACAAATTGTATTTCCATACAGTAGCAATAAACAATGCAAAAATAAAGAACACTGCTTCACGTACAATGGCCTAAAAAATAATACTTAGAAATGAATTTAACTAATTAATGCAAACTTTGTATACTGGAAACTACAAAACACTGGTGAAAGAAATGAAGGAACACCTAAATAAATGGAAAGACATTCCATGTTCATGTATCAAAACATCTAATGTTGCTAAGATGGAAATATTCCCTCAAATTGCTCTACAGATTTACTGCAATGTCTATCAAAATCCCAGCTGTCTTTCTGGAAGACGTTGACATGGTGATCTGAAATTCATATGGAAATTAAAGGGACCAAAATAGTCAAAACTATCTTGAAAACAACAATGTTAAAGAACTCACACTTCTTAATTTAAAACCTTACTACAAAGCCACAGTAATCATGACTATGTGGTCTTGGCATAAACATAGACATATAGATCAATAAAATAGAATTGGGAATCCAGAAATAAGCCTACACATTTGTGGTCAATTTATTTTCAAAAATGGTGTCACAAGAATGCAGTGGAGAGAGAACACTCTCTTTAACAAATGGTGCTGTCACAAACATATATTCTCTGCAAAAGAATGAAGTTGTACCTTACCTCACACTACACAAAAGTTAACCCGAAATGGTTGACAGACCTAAATACAAAATCTAAAACTATAATACTCTTAAAAGAAAACATGGGGATAAATCTCATGACCTTGGACTAAGCAATGATTTCATAGGTATGACACCCAAAACAGAAGGAACAAGAGGAAAAAAATAGTTTTAAAAATGAAGAACTGGCTGGGCACGGTGGCTCACACCTGTAATCCCAGCACTTTGGGAGGCCAAGGTGGGTGGATCACCTGAAGTCAGGAGCTCAAGGCCAGCCTGGCCAACATGATGAAACCCTGTCTCTACTAAAAATATAAACATTAGCCAGGCGTGGTGGTGGCTGCCTGTAATCCCAGCCTCTCGGGGAGACTGAGGCAGGAGAACCGCTTGAACCTGGGAGGTGGAGGTTGTAGCGAGCCGAGATCACACACGCCAGCCTGGGCAACAAGAACAAAATTCCATCTCAAAAAAAAAAAAAAAAAAGAGGGAGGAGGAGGAGGAGGAAGAGGAGGAGGAGGAGGAGGGGGAGGAGGAAGAAGAAAGAAGAAGGAAGAAGGAATAAGAAGAAAGAAGAAAGAAGAACCACCACCATGTGGCCTGCCTCACATCAATTAAACATTTTTTACTGCAAAAAAAAAAAAATGAAGTTGTAATAGAATTAAAACATCACCATTGTACAACCCATAATTAAATAGCATATCTAAGCAATAACTGCTAAAACCATTAGGTGAAAGAAAAGCTGATGGGAAATTTCATAATGCAAGGATCAAGCTGAAAACCCCTACAAACACTATTGAATCTTAAAATCACAAAAAATAAAAGGAGATAACTAGATATTATGAACCTCCTATATCAGGCAATAGAATACACACACTATCAAAAACAAGAAAAAAAGAAAACCCTAAGCCTAAATCTGATCAAACATCCAGATCTATACTTTTCCTATAAAAATATAGGAAACAGGGGAACATGTAAAATGACAACATGATTATGGGATCAGTAAAATGCAGAATATGGCAAACTCTATAGGTCAAACTACCAATTTATTCAACAAGGAAATAGTAGAAAGAAAAAGGAGGTGGCATTTTTAAAACAGATTTAAGAAACATATTGGCAGGGCATGGTGGTTCACACCTGTAATCCCAACACTTTGGGAGGACGAGGCGGGTGTATCACTTGAGTTCAGGAGTTCAAGACCAGCCTGGGCAACACAGGGAAACCTCGTCTCTACAAAAATATATATACCTAAAATTAGCCAGGCATGGTGGCACAAGACTGTAGTCCCAGCTACTCAGGAGGCTGAGGTGGGAGAATCACTTGAGCCTGGAGGTCAACGCTGCAGTGAGTCATGATCGTGCTACTGTACTCCGGCCTGGGTGACACGGCCAGACCCTATCTTAAAAAAAAAAAAAGGCAAAAAGAAAAGAAATATATTAATCTGGCGCAATGTATGAACTCTGAATCCTGATTTGCAAATTTAAAAATTTGCATATTTATTCTTTATTTGATTATTAAGGAAAAAAAGTTAATTTTTGGTATTTTTTTGAGACACGATCTCACTCTGTCACCCTGACTAAAGTGCAGCAGCACAATCTCCACTCACTGCAGCCTCGACCTCCCGGGCTCAAGTGATCCTCCCACCTCAGGCTCCTGAATAACTGGGACCACAGGCATGCACCACCATGCCTGGCTATTTTTCTATTTTTTTTGTAGAGAAGGGGTTTCACCATGTTACCCAGGCTGGTTTCAAACTCCTGGACTCAAGTGATCTACCCACCTCGGCCTCCCAAAGTGCTGGGATTACAGGTGTGTGCTACCACAGCCAGTCAAGAAAATATTTTAAATTGCTTTAGGTGTGACAAAGGATTGTAGTTATGGTTTCTCTATGTTCTTATTTTGAGAGGTAAATATGAAAATGTAATATGTTGTTTGAGACTTGCTTCAAAATAATCCAATGGGAAAAGGGAAAGTAGGTAGGTATACAGACAAAACAAAAGTGGCCATAAGTTGGTAACTGTTGAAGAGGGGTTGATGGGCACATCAAGTACATCATACTATTCTCTCTACTTTCATGTTTGATATTTCACAATAAAATGTTTTTAAAAATAAATGAATACAAATATACAATAAAAATTAATTACACTCAAAAAGTAAAAGAAAGCTGTAACAAAAGATCACATGTGATTTGATTCCATTTCTATGAAATAGACAATTCAGGCTGGATGTGGTGGCTCCTATCTGTAATCCCAGCACTTTCAGAGGCCAAGGTGGGAGGGTCGCTTGAACCCAGGAGTTTGAGACCAGCCTGGGCAGAATGGTAAGATGCCATCTTTATAAAAAATAAAAAATTAGCCAGGTGCAGTGGCACAAACCTGTAGTCCCAGCTACTAAGGAGGCTGAGGCAGGAGAATCACCTGAGCCTGAGAGGTCAAGGCTGCAGTAAGATGAGTTTAGGTCAATGCACTCTAGCTTGGGTGACACAGTGAGATCCTGGAAGATGAAGAAGAAGAAAAAAAGAAGAAGAAAAGTCTGGGTGCAGTAGCTCATGCCTGTAATCCCAGCACTTTGGGAGGGCGAGGCAGGTGGATCACCTGAGGTCAGGAGTTCGAGACCAGGCTAGGCCAACATGGTGAAACCCCATCTCCACTAAAAATACAAAAATTAGCTAGGCATGGTGGCAGTTGCCTGTAATCCCAGCTACTTGGGAGGCTGAGGCAGGAGAATCGCTTGAACCCAGGAGGTGGAGGTTACAGTGAGTTGAGATCATGCCATTGCATTCCAGCCTGGGAGACAAGAGAGAAGCTCTGTCTCAAAAAAAAAA
>NW_016811904.1:13710-18364 GCF_001698545.2 Rhinopithecus bieti
GCCTCTCAAGAGAATGGAGTTGTTTACCAAAGCCACCAAAATGTCTATACCCTTTGACCAATAACCCTCAGTAGGAATGTATATCTTAAAGAAATAATTTGAAAGGATATTAAAACCTGTATCTACAAAATGCACACAGCATTACTCAAAATACCAAAACAAAAAATGATAACGTTCTCAATGTCAAAAAATAGAGATTACTTAATTC
The DNA here is from genome assembly GCF_001698545.2 of Rhinopithecus bieti. Taxonomy (NCBI): domain Eukaryota; kingdom Metazoa; phylum Chordata; class Mammalia; order Primates; family Cercopithecidae; genus Rhinopithecus; species Rhinopithecus bieti. The sequence goes on from NW_016811904.1 coordinate 13,919, forward strand.
ATAGCAAAATCTCAGTGGAGGTGGGTTTTACAAAATGAGATTTGTTTTAAAAATCTCAAAATTAGTAAATTTTGAATAAAATCTGTAGATTAGAAAATAGTCTTGTATCAGCCGGGGAGCTCATGCCTCTAATCCCTGCACTTTGGGAGGCTGAGATGGTCAAATCACTTGAACCCAGGAGTTCCAGACCAGCCTGGGAAACATGGCAAAACCCCTTCTCTACAAAAAATACAAAAATTATCCAGGTGTGGTGGCACACACCTGTAGTCCCAGATACAATTCAAATATGGATACAATTCAACAAGAACTGTGCTTATGTGTAAAAGTGTTTTCCAATATTTCTAGAAGAATGTTATGATACTATATAAATGCCCCTTTTGGCTGGGTTAATTGGCTCACGCCTATAATCCCAATACTTTGGAAGGCTGAGGCGGGTCCTTCAAGTCCAGGGGTTTGAGACCACCCTGGGCAACATGGTGAAACCCCGTCTCTACAAAAAAATATGAAAAATTAGCCAGGCATGGTAGTGCTTGCCAGTAGTCCCAGCTACTAGGGGGCTGAGGTGGGAGGATAGCTTGAGCTTGGGAGGTTGAGGCTGCAGTGGGCCATGATCGCAAAACTGTACTCCAGCCTGGGCAACAGAAAGGGACTCTGTCTCAAATAAATAAATAAATAAATAAATAAATAAATGTCATTTTAAAAGAAACCACAGAGATTAACTATCAGCACAGGTACAAATTGTATGGTCTTGAAATACACATACTCCTATATTTGGAAGCATCTCAGATAAAATAAAATAAGAGTGGAGTCCTCTGAGTACTGAATGAAAAGACAGTTTTCAGAACTGATGAACTGAAGAGAGAAGTGACCAAGAAGACAAACTTCTATTAATAGGAGGCTGTATCAAATAACAATAGAGCCCAAGGATAAATCAACCAGAAGCAAAACAACTGGGAATCCAAGAGAAAACAAAGGCTTCTGCATAAATGAAAAGCACAGCAATGTCCATCAGTCTGCAGTATACAACAATCTAATTAGGCAATAAGGAGAGAATGGGGACCTCTCCTGGAATACAAATAGCTGAGAGGAATGACTGCTTCAGCAGAAAGCTGAAAAAATGACCTTAGAAAGTAAGATATCAGCACAGGAAAATCCATGAAAGGGACAAATGTAATCTCTGATTTTACATAACAGGAAACTGAGGCTGGGAGAGGAAAAAGGTCCCTATTAATTGTCCACAATAAGTTTCCAGCAGGACCAGTATTTAATCCCAGGACAGACCTCTTTCCACCAAATCCAGCTGCTTTCTGCAAAGTGTGCTTGCTGAGAATATTACTGTTTGCACAAGGGGAATGAACCCACAGCCCACAAATCATTTCTTTTTTTTTTTTTTTTTTGAGACGCAGTCTCACTCTGTCGCCCAGGCTGGAGTGCAGTGGCGCGATCTCGGCTCACTGCAAGCTCCGCCTCCCGGGTTCACCCCATTCTCCTACCTCAGCCTCCCAGGTAGCTGGGACTACAGGCGCCCGCCACCACGACCAGCTAATTTTTTACTTTTTTTAGTAGAGATGGGGGTTTCACCGTGTTAGCCAGGATGGTCTCGATCTCCTGACCTTGTGATCTGCCCGCCTTGGCCTCCCAAAGTGCTGGGATTACAGGCGTGAGCCACCGTGCCCGGCCCCCACAGCCCCCAAATCATTATACTCCAAATTCTGTTCATCGTAAAAAGCTGACAAAGTAAGCTCAATTTCTCTGCAGATAATTCTTTTGGGAAAACAATCTAATTTGTTTACCTACCTTGTGACAATCCTTCGTGTGTATATACAACACAGAACTAGAGTGTACGAAGCAAATGTTATTTTTGTGGACCCCTTCACATATGCAAATATGACAAATGCTATAACATGTCAGAGGAAAAGACACATATCCCCAAGCCTTTCTTCTTCACCTACCTTGTGGTTCTGCCCAATATATTCTCCAGTGTCTTTTAGTATTGAAGGCCTGAGGCTCCTGCTAGTACCTTCCCCACCATTTACAGCTATGTGACCTTCAGCCCTCTCAGGACCTCATTTCCTTCATCAGTAAAACGGGGCTGCACTAGAGAACTTCAAAGGTTCCTCCCAGTTCTAACATCTTATGATTCTGTGAATCCTGAATTAACATTGCCTGTGATCAAATTTTAACAACCATATATTTACATTTTTAGACAGGGATTTGCCATCACCCAGGCTGGAGTGCAGTGGCACAATTCCAGATCACTGCAGTATCAAATCTCATGGGCTAAAGCATCCTCCAATCTCAGCCTCCTGAGTAGCTGTGACCATAGGTGCACACCACCATGCCCAGCTAATTTTTGTATTTTTTGTAGAGATGAGGTCTCCCTATGTTGCTCAGGCTGGTTTCAAACTCTCGGGCTCAAGCAATCCTCCTGCCTCAGCCTCCCAAAAAGGTGAGATTACAGGCATGAGCCACTGTGCCAAGCTAACACCCACATATTGATTTATGTATTTCCGTATTAAAAAAATGAGGAACTCTCCTCAGAGAACTCAGCTGGCTCTCATGGCCTAAATTGAAAGTCTGGTCATTAAAAGGTATGAATATTATTCGTAGCTCTGCTAAGCGCTCTGGGTGAGCCTGAGAGAAGTTCTAAAGCAAGAAACCATTCTATCCTGGGTCAGTTGGTCAGTCAGTGGGGAACACTAATTTTGCAAAGAACTTTGGTTAGAGAGAAAAGACACATGGATTTTGGAGACAAAAGTTATCTTCAACAACCAAATAACATTTTAACAGAGCAACCTATCCAGGAATATAGGTTAGCTTGGGAATCCATTAGACCTGGACTCTAGTCCTGATGCTGCCAATTATCAGCTGTGAGACCTCAGTAAGAACAAAAGGCTAGGAATAGGGAGGGCCCTACTACACACTGACCACCACCTACGTGTGGGGCACATGAGTTATCTGAAAATGACAGGGGAGGACTAACCTCCCCAAGGTCACTTACAGCTTAAATACCCACATTTAATTTCCATCAGTGTTAGAGGATCAAGTAAAGAAGCAGATGGGTTCAATCATGCGAAACTCATTGTGACTATTGGTTGTGATAACAGGTTTTGCTGAAAAACAAGGTTATGAAGGTGGTGGACATAGCCAGCAAACAGAAACGCATCTAATTAGGTTTTGAGGAGGGAACTAGCCAGTGTGCAAGTGGAAAATGGGGAGGAAAGAGAATATAACTATATGAACACAGTCAGAGCAAGAAGACCATCAGGGGATCATGAAACATGAGTGGAAAGTAGTAACAAAGAGAGCAATTTATCAACAATTTACCAAAATAATCTCAACCATCTATAAAATATATGATATGCTTAGAAAAAAGACTAGAATATGTCAAAAAAAAAAAGTGGTTGTTACTGCCACTGTGCGTGATTGCTACTTTCTTATTTATATTTTCTGTATTTTCAAAATTCCTTAGGGAGCATATTTGCTATTATAGTGTGAAAAAGAATGAACTTCATGCAAAATGTTTACCCAGGACCTATGTGGTGACAAGCATTGTGATAGGCACTAGGGCTACAAAGACGAACAAAAGAGTAATTGTTTTGGCATAGGAAAGGCTTCATAAAAGAGTGACAGATATTTGGCTATGACTTCAAAAATAAGGAGATGTTCACCCAGGTGAGAATGGAGGAGGAAATTCCAGGCAGAGGAAACAGCAGATAAATAGACAAGGAATCCAAAAGGAAATTGGAAATATTCTGAGAGCCCAATGCATTTGGAAAGTAGGAGGTGTGGAGGGGAGAAATAGGAGATAAAACTGGAGAAATAGTATACTGTGAATAGCACTGAATGCCATCTAAATAAGTTTAAATTTCCTAAGACCTGATGCTGGATAGATTAATTAACATTAATCTTTTGTGCATTTCCAGTAAAAGAAACTATCATCAGAGGGAACAGGCAACCTACAGAATGGGAGAAAAATTTTGCAATCTATCCATCTGACAAAGGGCTAATATCCAGAATCTACAAAAAACGTAAACAAATTAACAAGAAAAAAACAAAAAACCCCATCAAAAAATGGGCAAAGGATATGAACAGACACTTCTCAAAAGAAGACATTTATGCAGCCAACAGACATATGAAAAAACGCTCATCATCACTGGTCATTAGAGAAATGCAAATCAAAACCACAGTGAGATGCTATCTCACGCCAGTTAGAATGGTGATCATTAAAAAGTCAGGAAAGCCGGAGGCGGAGCAAAATGGCTGAATAGGAACAGCTCCAGTCTCCAACTCCCAGCGCGAGCAACACAGAAGACCGGTGATTTCTGCATTTTCAACTGAGGTACTGGGGTCATCTCACTAGGGAGTGCCGGACAATCAGTGCTGGTCAGCTGCTGCAGCCTGACCAGCGAGAGCTGAAGCAGGGCGAGGCATCGCCTCACCTGG
>NW_016811904.1:18725-23587 GCF_001698545.2 Rhinopithecus bieti
GGGAGTTATACATGATATAAATGATGAATTGATGGGTGCTGACGAGTTGATGGGTGCAGCACACCAACATGGCACAAATATACATATGTAACAAACCTGCACGTTATGCACATGTACCCTAGAACTTAAAGTATAATAAATAAATAAAAATAAAAAATAAAAAAAAATAAAAAATAAAAATAAAAAGTCAGGGAACAACAAATGCTGGAGAGGTTGTGGAAAAGTAGGAATGCTTTTATACTGTTGGTGGGAGTGTAAACTCGTCCAACCATCATGGAAGACAGTGTGGCGATTCCTTAAGGGTCTAGAACTAGAAATACCAGTTGACCCAGCAAATCCATTTCTAGGCATATACCCAAAGGATTATAAATCATTCTATGATAAAGACACATGCACATGCATGTTTATTGCGGCACTATTTGCAATAGCAAAGACTTGGAACCAACCCAAATGTCCATCAATGATAGACTGGATAAAGAAAATGTGGCACATATACACTATGGAATCCTACGCAGCCATACAAAAAGGATGAGTTCATGTCCTTTGCAGGGACATGGATGAAGCTGGAAACCATCATTCTCAGCAAACTATCACAAGATCAGAAAACCAAACACTGCATGTTCTCACTCATAAGTGGGAGTTAAACAATGAGAACACATGGACACAAAGAGGGGAACATCACACACTTGGGCCTGTCAGGGGATGGGGGGCTGGGGAGGGATAACATTAGGAGAAATACCTAACGTAGGTGACGGGTTGAGGGGTGCAGCAAACCACCATGGCACAAGTATACCTATGTAACAAAACTTCACGTTCTGCACACATAACCCAGAACTTAAAGTATAATTTTAGAAAAATACGAAAAAAAAATCTATTGTGCATTTCAAAACAGCTAGGAGAGAACAATTCAAATGTTCCCAGCATTAAGAAAGTTAAATATGTAAGGTGATGAATACTTTAATTACACTGATTTGATTATATGAAAGTATCAAATTATCATATGTACTTTGAAAATATGTACATCTATTATGTATCAACAAAATAAATAATTTTTAATAAGTTTAATTTTCAAACTATGAACCATTTTAACAACCAATGAATAACCAAATCATATTTACATAGTAGGAAGAGCCTGCCTTTCTTTCTTTTTCTCTTCCTCTTTTGCTTTCTTTCTTTCTTTCTCTTTCTTTCTTTCTTTCTTTCTTTTCTTTCTTTCCTTCTTTTCTTTCTCTCTCTCCTCCCTTCCTCCCTTCCTCCCTCCCTTCCTTTCTTTCCCTCCCTCCCTCCTTCCTTCTTTCCTTCTTTCCAACAGAGACTCTATCACCTAGGCTAGAGTGCAGTGGTACAATCACAGCTCACTGCAGCATCGAACTCCTGGACTCAAGCCATCCTCCCCCACTCAGCCTCCCAAGTAGATGGGACTACAGGCATATGCCGCCACACTTGGGTAATTTTTAAAATTTTATAGAGACAGGGTCTCACTATGTTGCCCAGGCTGGTCTCAAACTCCTGGACTTAAGCAGTCTGCCTACCTCGGCCTACCAAAGTGTTGGGATTACAGGTGTGGGCCATTGCACTGGGTCAAAAAAAGCCTTTAAAATGCCAAGTGTTACTAGGGCATAGAGCTGCCTCTGCCATATTTTCATACCCCTTAGACCACATAGGGTCTTTTAGTGACTTTATTTTTCTGAAATTGTTTTTTGCTTTGTTTTGTTTTGTTTGAGATGAGTCTTGCTCTGTTGCCCAGGCTGGAGTACAGTGGCACAATCTCAGCTCACTGCAACTTCCGCTTCCCAGGTTCAAGTGATTCTCCTGCCTAAGCCTCCTGAGTAGCTGGGATTACATCATGCTCGGTTAATTTTTGTATTTTTAGTAGAGACAGGGTTTCACTGTGTTGGTCAGGCTGGTCTCGAACTCCTGGCCTCGTGATCTGCCCGCCTCAGCCTCCCAAAGTGCTGGGATTACAGGCGTGAGCCACCACGCCCAGCCTATTTTTCTGAAATTCTTTTGGTGTCCCCTCAACCAGATTTCACCCACCTGAAAATGTCATGGGAGGAATGAGAAAAAATCAAAGAAGTCAGTAACACTGTTTCCTCTGACCTCACCACTGACTGCAAACTCAGGAGTGCTCTTGAAAAGAGTCACAAAATTTCAATTTATCTGTATGATATTATATATCCCAGAAAATAAGGAAGGTCTCAATTTAAAATATTCCATCTCATTGTTACCATAAGCACATAAGTACACTGGTATTAATAATGACCATATATTCCAAATTTGGTTCACCAAACATGGTCACCAAAGCACAGCTTAGTTGTGAATTACCCTGTCTCTCTCATCCAGCCCCAAGACACCTGTAGGCTGGCACTGTGGTTGCTTCATCTCTCCATCCCCTGGGTCTAGTACAGGACCTCCCAGCAGCCACCAAAGAAATGTTTGCTTTTTTGTTTTTGTTTTGTTTTTGTTTTGAGACAGAGTCTTGCTCTGTTGCCCAGGCTGGAGTGCAGTGACACGATCTCGGCTCACTGCAAGCTCCGCCTCCCGGGTTCATGCCATTCTCCTGCCTCAGCCTCCTGAGTAACTGGGACTACAGGTGCCCTCCACCAAGCCCGGCTAATTTTTTGTGTTTTTAGTAGAGATGGGGTTTCACCGTATTAGCCAGGATGATCTCCTGACCTCGTGATCTGCCCGCCTCGGCCTCCCAAAGTGCTGGGATTACAGACATGAGCCACCGTGCCCAGCCAGAAATGTTTGTTAAATCCAACTCCATACCCAGAAGGTAAAACCCTTTTAAGAGGCTTAAACTTTGGAAAATTTTCCAAAGAATATTAATATCATTCCTATAAAATTTTCCCTGTTCAGAAGATTTGGTAGACAGTCTCCAGAAAAATCTTTTAGAGGCTTTTATTACATATTAATTAACAAAAGAAATTGAAAAAAAAAAAAAGACACCCAGCCCTCCTCAAAATACATCACTATTTGATGGAAACTAGATTATCAGCCTGACAGTGCTTTGATCCCAAAGCCCACTGATTTGCTATGCATGCATTTCTTGTAAGCTTTCACCTTAATGTAAAGAAATAGTATCACCGGAGCTACAATTATAACATATTTATTGGCAGAAAGAGGGAATGAGGCCTAGATGTTTCCCCCAACTATGGGAAAACATTCACTTATTAAAATAAACACCAGGCTTAGAATGGAAAGCAACTTAGGTTTCATTGGGAGACTTTGGTGAAACTAAAGCACAAAATCCTTTATAAAGTGCTTCCAATGTCAGAACTAGAAACGGTTTTATTTTCTCTAAAATTTAGACAAGTATTTTTAAAACTAATCATAGGAAAGAGCAACAAAGCAGGAGGAACATCTCAATGCTTTATAGTAAGAAGGCAAAAAAGTCATCCACAGAGGGAAAGAAAAGTTTCTTCAGAAGAAAGTTATATCAGGCCTGGTGCAGTGGCTCACGCCTGTAATCCCAACACTATGGAAGGCTGAGACGAGTGGATTGCTGAGCCCAGGAGTTCGAGACCAGCCTGGCCAACATAGGAAGATCCTATCTCTACAAAAAATCAAAAAATTAGCCAGGCATGGTGGCTTGCACCTGTGGGTCCCAGCTACTCAGGAGGTTGAGGCGGGAGGATCACTTCAGCTCCGGAAGCCGAGGCTGCAGTGAGCCATGAACACATGTACCCCTGGACTCCAGCCTTGGAGACAGGGCAAGACCCTGTCTCAAACAAAAAAAGAAGGTCCATTAAGGAAAAAAAAAACAACAGGGAGATTAAGTGTAGGTTCTTATAAATACCTTTATTGAGATATACTTCACATACCATAAAATTCACCTATTTAATTAAAGTGTAAAAAGTAGGCCAGGCATGGTGGCTCACGCCTGTATTCCTAGCACTTTGGGAGGCCGAGGCAGGTGGATCATCTGAGGTCAGGAGTTTGAGACCAGCCTGGCCAACATGGTGAAACCCCGTCTCTACTGAAAATAAATAAATAAATACAAAAAATAGCCAGGCATGGTGGCAGGTGCCTGTAATCCCAGCTATTCAGGAGGCTGAGGCAGGAGAATCGCTTGAACCCAGGAGGAGGAGGTTGCAGTGAGCCAAGATCACATCATTGCACTCCAGCCTGGGCAACAAGAGCAAAACTCCGTCTCGAATAAATAAATAAATAAAGTGTAAAAAGTAAATGTATGCTGTTTTTGTTTCCTACTTAAAATGACAAACGCTTTTGTAGAATATTAAAGGATAATAAGATCAAATAATCAAGAAAATAATATAACTATTTCTCATATTAACTTATTTTTATTTGTAAGATTCTATTCTACTTTAATAATTTCCATTGCTCAATTTCTTCATTTCAGCAACCATGACTATTTTAATATACACTCAAAGGAGCTACACCATAAGGCATAAATTAGTCTTTTTTTTCTTCCTAAAATATAATATTGTAAAAAGTTAGTACTAAAGCAAAATATACAGGCAGACCTTTCAATATGATTGACGTAAAATCCTAGGCCATAGTGATGAAGATTCAGCAAAACAGATGCTGAAATTGAAAAAGTTAGAGTACATTATTTCAAAGAATAAGATTCCTATTCACAGATACTCATTTTAAATCCACTATTTATACAAACTCAGTATATATATAGTTTAATAAAAGAGCATTAAAATGATATTAGCCATTGATAATGTCTCTGGACAAGGCATTGTTGAGCAGTGTTTGAAAAGTCATGATAAGACCAGGCACAGTGGCTCATGCCTATAATCCCTGCACTTTGGGAGACAGAGGTGGCGGATCACTTGAGGTCAGGAGTTTGAGACCAGCCTGGCCAACATGGTGAAACTCCATCTCTACTA
>NW_016811904.1:25445-28159 GCF_001698545.2 Rhinopithecus bieti
ATATAAAATATATATATATTGAGATAGGGTCTCACTGTGTTCCCAGGCTGGAGTGTAGTGGTATGATCTTGGCTCACTGCAACCTCTCTCTCCCGGGTTCAAGCGATTCTCCTGCCTTGATCTCCCGAGTAGCTGGGATTACAGGTGCCTGCCACCATGCCTGGCTAATTTTGCATTTTAGTAGAGGCGGGGTTTGCCATGTTGCCCAGGCTGGTCTCAAACTCCTGACCTCAAGTGATCCACCCGCCTTGGTCTCCCAAAGTGCTGGGATTATAGGCATGAGCCACTGTGCCAGGCCCCTCTTTCTTTATCTATATAGATAGATAGATAGATAGATAGATAGATAGATAGATAGATAGATAGATAGACAGACAGATATGCTATTGGTTCTAAGTCTCTGGGATGCCCTTCTGAATACACTAAGGTCTGACTTCCAAATGCAGAGATTTTACAAAACAATCTCCACAGTAGGGATGAACCTGGAAAACATTATGCTGAATGAAAGAAGCCAGTCACGAAAAACCTCATGTTGTATGATCCCATTTGTATAAAATGTCCAGAATAGGCAAATCTACAGACACAGAAAGATTTGTGGTTGCCTAGTGCTAGCAGGAATGGGGGAAAATAAGGAGTTACTGTTATTTGGTACGAGGCTTCTTTTTAGGGTGAAGAAAATGTTCTAAAATTGATTGTGGTGATGGTCGCAAAATTCTGTGAATATACAAAAAATCCGTGAATTGCACAATTTGAATGGGTGAATTCTTTGCTCTGGGAATGATACCTAAATAAGCCAGGATATATATATTCTCACAGCTACTTCTAGGTTTTCCACAGCATTTCTCCGTTTCTCAGCAAAACAGAGTTTATCTGTGTTTTGCTTTTGTTAAGATGCCTGTTGATTTTGTTTGACTGTTTTTATTGAGACAGATATATTTAAAGGCCAAAATAGGCCAGAAAAGTTGGTTATTCCATGAAAACATACTATTTAGGGACCCGACCAATAAGTAGCAAGTACGAATTACGTTAAGAAATAGTCCATTGCGGCTGGGCACGATGGCTCATACGTATAATCCCAGCATTTTAGGAGGCGGAGGGGAACAGATCAATTGAGGACAGTAGTTCAAAACCAGCCTGGTCAACATAGTGAAACCCCATCTCTACTAAAAAAAAAAAAATTAAAAAAAAAAATTAGCCATGGTGGTGCGCACCTGTAGTCGCAACTACTCGAGAGGCTAAGGCACGAGAATCGCTTGAACCCAGGATGGAAAGTTGCAGGGAGTTGAGATTACGCCACTGCACTCCAGCCTGAGCAACAGAGTGAGACTCCATTTCAAAAAATAATGATAATGAAGAAAGAAAGAAAATAGTCAATTTGGCTTATAAGTCATTGTACACAGGGACTGTCTACCTTGGGAGATCATGTGCTCTTTCTCCCAGATATCTTTTCAAACAGGATTTATAACAAAGGGAATACTGAATTTTGAACTTTGTCTGACGAGAGGCAGAGCACTGAACTAAATAACCTCTTGAGGTCCATTTCATTCTTTCCAAATGATATAAAGAGGTCAAAGCTATTAATAAATCAACTAGAACAACATAGTAATTCCCAAGTCACTGTTGTCTACCATACTAATACTAAGCTCTTTGACTACTGCCTTTAGAGGATTCTTACTTTGTCAAATATCTAGTTTTGTGTTAGGCACTTCTACATCCATAATCTTATTTATGACTTCATACTATCAAAACTCAAGTTCTTGGCCACCTTATTTGCTGGGTGACCTATTTTGTAGTTTACTTTGTAGTCAGGAATTACATTTTTCAGATAAGAAAGCTAAGGGTCAGAGAGATTGAGTAACTTGTCCCAAATCACACAACTGTTAAGCAGTGGAAATGTGGTTCAAATCCAAGAATACCACCACCAAAAGGCCCCAGTGCTAGTGCTCTGATTACCAGTTCACCAATGTCATCATTTTCTATTCTCTCAAAATGGCAGCCCTGGTCTACAGTTTGGAAAAAGTTTTCTCATATGGAAGAGCCAGTGTGGCTAGGATTGCCCTTTTTAACCTAAGGTTTTCGTTTTACTTATCTCTGCTTTTCAAATATTTAATTCACAATGACCCTCTCTCTTGAGCAATATTTACTCCCTTTTGTGCATGATGAACTATTTTTCATACCTCTCAAAATTTTTTACCCTCTCATATGATGATAGCTGTAATTTTTAATATTTTGTAATAGTACACAAATTATTATTCTGCATTAAAAGTTTTGGGTACATATGGATTTGTAAATTATTTACAATAACTACAAGCCTCCAAGCATCTCATACTCATGGGTTTAACAGCTTTTATGAACATATGTGGCTAGAAGATGAAACCAACGGCTTTCCGTTTTGTGAGGCAGCACAAGAGATCATAGAAGGAAAATATAAGAGACGATTGAAAGGAAATTTCCCTGGGGCATGAGCCTGCTGGAACAGTTTATAGAGAGACCCAAGAAATAATGTATCTATCCCATTCCATCCCATCCCATATTTAGTAGTGATGTCTCACCACTAGCTAAGAATTGCCTAGTACAGACCGGGCGTGGTAGCTCAAGCCTGTAATCTCAGCACTTTGGGAGGCCGAGGCGAGTGGATCACAAGGTCAGGAGATCGAGACCATCCTGGCTAACACGGTGAAACCCCGTCTCTACTAAAAAAATACAAAAAATTAGTC
>NW_016811904.1:31776-35129 GCF_001698545.2 Rhinopithecus bieti
TTTTAGTAAAGATGGGGTTTTACCATGTTAGCCAGGCTGGTCTCAAACTCCTGACCTCATATGATCTGACTGCCTCAGTCTCTTAAAGTGCTGGGATTACAGGTGTGAGCCACCATGCCTGGCTATTAACATTTTTTAAAAAGACAATTTGAAACAACTGGGAGAGTATAAGTATAGACTGGCTAGTAGATGATAGTAAGAAATTACTGACAATTTGTATTGCATATGATGATGTCACAGTGGTTATATCAGAAATACATATGGGTATAATGACATACCTGGGATTTGCTTTAAAATACTCCAGAAGAAAAATACCATGTGTGTGTTGGGTGGGGGAATTGAGGGTACCTGAAATGAGATTGGGAAAAAGGTTGGGTGATGAATCTAGAGGGTTCATTATATTAAAAGTCTCTGATTTTGTGTATGTTTGAAATTTTCCATAATAATGTTTTTAAAATATGTGTGAACTGAAATACAAGAAGAGTCCAAAGAATTCTTCGAGCACTAAGGTTCTTTGAACATGCCCAGGTCTTATTCAATGCATATGCTGTACAAGAGCCTGGATTTTCTCAATAATTAATAGGAACGCACTCTTCATCTATCTCTAACATCTACCCATAAGAACAGCCCATCTTGGATTATTCTCTAGGACCTCTTGACTAGTCAACAGTGACTTTAGGCACTGAGTGCTTTTCATAATTTCCTGTTCCTTCAGCCCAACAGCAAGTGTCTTTGATGGGACACTTCTAGACTGTAGTATCCCTGTGATTTTAAACTTCCTTTGGAATAATTATTTTTGCCTATTTGTACATTAGCCAGAGAAGTAACATTTTACCCCCAGAAATCTATCGCAATCTGTTTCATCTTTGTACTTTATACTTAATATAGTCGAAAATTTGGTTTAAGAGTGATTACAATATTTATCCCCAACAACTTTCCCAATTTCTACAGCCTTAACACCAACTCTAAATAATAATGATAGACTGCTAAAAGATATATAACTGTCTTAAAAAAAGGTGATCATTCTGTGTCCATCAGGATGGAATTCAGTTTCTTTAATAGAGTAATTGGTGAAATAAGAACAGTTGAGAGAAATTCTGAGTTAAGGCTAAAAGAAAATCCTAGACAGCCATTAAGAGATCAGAGTTCAGTTTTCTGCATGTGGCTAAATTTCAATTCATTAAAATTTAATAAAATTAAAATATACTTCATCCATCACACTAGCCAAATTTTAAGTGCTCAGTAGTCATATTGCAAAGAACACACAGACATTTCCATAATCACAGAAAGTTCTATTGGAATGCACTGTGCTAGAGCACAGAGGTCAATAGCATGAGCTTTGGAGTCAGAACAAATTTCTACTACATGCTCCTCAATCACCTTGCCCTGTGATCCTTGATGACTTACTTAACTTCTCTAATCCTCACTTTCCTCATCTGTGCAATGGAAATAACAACAGTATCTACTTCACAGGGTGAGTGTGAAGACCTGTGAGATAATATGGACAATAGTAAACTTCAGCTATGATAACTGCTCGATGTGCTAGGCTTGTGCAATACAAAGAAGAAATAAACATGGCCACGCCTTCAAATGAACATAGACTCTAATAGAGGAGAAATGCATTAAACAAATAAATTATACCACGTGGTTCCAGATATAGGAATAATGTTACTCTTCAAAAGAGTCATTCAACAAGGCCTTACAAAAGAAATGACATTTGAGCGGAGGCTTAAAGGATATGTAGGAGTTTGCTAGGTACAAAAGGGAAAAAATAAAACCATTGGAAGTTGAGAGAAACCATGTGAGCAAGGTATAGGATGAAAGAGCCTATGTAGCATGTTGAAGAAGCTGGAACAAGACCAGTGCAGCAAATGGGTAGGGGCATGTTTAATATAAGGCAGTCACTGAAGAAAACATCAACAAGAGCAAAGGTCTCAGAATGTGCCAGCTGACATGAGGCAATTACGATTTTGGTCATTTTCCACAAACAGCTGTGCTCTCCTCCTCACTCAGCAGTGGGAATGTCTCGAGAGAATTACAGCTTCCAGCTGCTACCTTTCCCTCAGCCACTAACAAATTCACCACAGAGAACAATGTTGATCTAATTCTACACACTCATAAACATAAAGTTTGAGCTGAGCAGGGAGAATGTCACTGAGCCCACTACTCTCGAAGGAGTAGAAAAGAGAACCACCATTGAGTGGAAATCTACCATGTGCCAGTCAGTATTCTTAGAAGTGATGCCATTTCACACTCTGAAACAACTCTATGGAGTAGCAATTATTCCCTTTTTTTTTTTCTTGAGATTTCTAACACTGTTTGGCTCAAAGAAGCTAAGTGACTATCCAAGGTCTCCTGGCAAGAGTGACATCTGATTTTAATCCCACACCCATGCTCTTAGAAAAGACTCAACTTACCCAGCTAGACTTGAGCAAATTTTCTCCAAAAAAAATAAAATAAAATAAAAAATTCCTCCTTTTCTTCTCACTTTGAGCACACTATTGATGAAAATCTAACACANCATTTCAAAAGCCATTCTTTATCTCAGAGTAGTTGTTTACACAAAGAGATTCAAAATACAGCAATCGCTGGTGCTAATTTTAAATTGCATATGCTTCCAAGGAAGACAATCCTCAATGTTAGGTTTGTTTACCTATTCACAAGATAAAAATAGCCAAGTGTGGCCAGGTGCTGACTCACACCTGTAATCCCAGCGCTTTGGGAGGCCGAGGTGGGCGGAACACCTGAGGTCAGGAGTTCGAGACCAGCCTGGCCAACATGGCGAAACTCCGTCTCTACCAAAAAAAAAAATACAAAAATTAGCCGGGTGTGTGTGGTGGCACATGCCTATAATACCAGCTACTTGGGAGGCTGAAGCAGCAGAATTGCTTGAACCCGGATGGTGGAGGTTGAAGTGGGCTGAGATTGTGCCACTGCACTCTAGCCTGGGTGACAGAGCAAGATTTCTTCAAAAAAAAAAAAAAATCGCCAAATGTTGCAATTTTATGTGTCATTTTGGCTGGGGCACGGTGCCCAAATATGTGGTCAAACATTATTCTGGATGTTTCTGTAGGGGTGTTTTGAATGAGATTCAAAACAGATTGAGTAATCAGATTGCCCTCATGATATGGGTGGGCCTTAACCAATCAGTTGAAGGCTTAAATAGAACAAAAGACTGATTTACCCCCAAGCAAGAGGGGATTCTCCAGCAGACTGCCTTTGGACTCAAAGTGCAACTCCTTCCTGAGTCTTCAGCCTGTCTGCCTCTCCCATTAGATATTTGGACTTGCCAAGCCTCCACAATCACTTGAGCCAATTCCTTAAAAAAATAAAATAAAATAAAATAAAAATAT
>NW_016811904.1:37509-48285 GCF_001698545.2 Rhinopithecus bieti
TTATTCTGCATTAAAAGTTTTGGGTACATATGGATTTGTAAATTATTTACAATAACTACAAGCCTCCAAGCATCTCATACTCATGGGTTTAACAGCTTTTATGAACATATGTGGCTAGAAGATGAAACCAACGGCTTTCCGTTTTTGTGAGGCAGCACAAGAGATCATAGAAGGAAAATATAAGAGACGATTGAAAGGAAATTTCCCTGGGGCATGAGCCTGCTGGAACAGTTTATAGAGAGACCCAAGAAATAATGTATCTATCCCATTCCATCCCATCCCATATTTAGTAGTGATGTCTCACCACTAGCTAAGAATTGCCTAGTACAGACCGGGCGTGGTAGCTCAAGCCTGTAATCTCAGCACTTTGGGAGGCCGAGGCGAGTGGATCACAAGGTCAGGAGATCGAGACCATCCTGGCTAACACGGTGAAACCCCGTCTCTACTAAAAAAATACAAAAAATTAGTCGGGCGTGGTGGCAGGTGCCTGTAGTCCCAGCTACTCGGGAGGCTGAGACAGGAGAATGGCGTGAACCTGGGAGGCAGAGCTTGCAGTGAGCGGAGATCGCGCCACTGCACTCCAGCCTGGGCGACACAGCAAGACTCTGTCTCAAAAACAAAACAACAACAACAAAAAAACAAAACAAAACAAACAAACAAAAAACAAAAAAGAATTGCCTAGTACAGCATGAGAGCCAGAATGCCTAAGTTCAAATTGCCAGGCTGAAATATAATTTCTCTATGGCATTAGGCAAGTTACTTAACCCCTCTGTTCCTCAGCTTCTTTGTAAAATGGTCATCCTAACAGCACCAACCTTATAACTTTTCCTATGAGGATTAAATAAGTTAATATGTGTAAAGTGCTTAGAACAGTGTCGCAATTACATATACAGGAAAATATAGTTGGGTAGCACTACATAAATCAGCTCAACTCTTAAAATGAGTGGCTCAAGGTGCTTTGTTTTGTTTTGTCTTTTTTAGAGATGAGATCTCACTCTGTCTCCCAAGTTGCAGTGCAGTGTCACGATCATAGCTCACTGCAGTCTCAAACTCCTACGTTCAAGTGATCCTCTCACCTCTCATCTCAGCCTCCAGGTAGGTAGGACTACAGTGACATGGCACCAAACCTAGCTAATTTTGAAATTTTTGTAGAAATAAAGTCTCATTATGTTGCCCAAGCTGGTCTTGAACTCCCTGTGGGGCCTCACGCCTAGGCTTAAGCAATCCTCCCACCTCGATCTCACAAAGTGCTGGGATTACAGGCATGAGCCACCATGTCCAGCTGTTGATAAAATAGATAACCAGTACGGTGGCTCACAAGTATAATCCCAGAACTCTGAGAGGCTGAGGTGGGAGGATCGCTTGAGCTCAGGAGTTCAAGACCAGCATGGGTAACCTAGTAAGACTCTGTCTTTACCAAAAAATACAAAAAATTAGCCAGACACATGCCAGTAGTCCCACCCACTCGGAAGGCTGAGGTAAGAGGATGGCTTGAGCCCAGGAGGTGGGGGTTGCAGTGAGCGAAGATCATGCCACTGCACTCCAGCCTGGGTGACAGAGCAAGACCCTGGCTCCATCAGAAAAAAAAAAAAAAAAAGCACCAAAAACAGAAACAAAAAACATAACCATTTGCTTAAAGTAATGATAGGGACAATGTATTCAGTGACGACTGCATGGATAGCTGAAATGAATGACAACAATGTTATAAGGGACTTGAGAAAGAAACTGGTAATCTTCTGCTATAAGATACTAGCACTACCTGTGAAATAGTATAGCGTTATTTGAAAATAGATTTGGCTCTTTCTAAATGCACATTGCAAACTCTAGCGCAAACACCAAAAAAAGTTTTAAAAGAAGTGCTGGTCTGAGGGTAGTGAGTTATCTCAACAGTTCACAGTCAGTTACAGATCAAACTTCTTGTTTACTCTTTGCCCCCTTCTCACTACTGCACTTGAGTAGTCTTAAAAAATAAAAATAAGGCCAGGCGCAGTGGCTCATGCCTGTAATCCCAGCATTTTGGACGGCCGAGGCGGGCGGATCACAAGGTCATGAGTTCGAGACCAGCCTGGCCAATATGGTGAAACCCCGTCTCTACTAAAAATACAAAAATTAGCCAGGTGTGGTGGTGGGCGCCTGTAGTCCCAGCTACTCGGGAGGCTGAAAGAGGAGAAGCCCTTGAACCTGGGAGGCAGAGGTTGCAGTGAGCTGAGATTGTACCACTGGACTGTAGCCTGGGTGACAGAGCAAGACTCCATCTCAAAATATATATATTATATTTAATATATATGTAAAATAAAATAAAATATTTAAAATAAGTATAATTAATATGCTAAGAGAGAAAATGGAATCCTACAAATGCTCAGTTAAAATTACAGAGCCAGAATACTATTTTGTTGTGTACACATACCACATTTTCTTTACCTATTGATAGATACTCGAGCTGATTACAAATATTGGCTATAGTGAATGATGCTGCAATGAACATAGGAGTGCAGACATCTCTTCAATAACCGATTTCATTTCCTTCAGATAGTTCTATTTTTAATTTTTTGAAGAAATATCATACTGTATTCAATAATGGCTATACTAATTAAAATTCCCACCAAGTGTACACACTTATCCACATCTTCACCAACACTTATCTCTTTCTTCTTTTTGATAATAGTGATTATAACAGGTATGAGGTAGTATATGGTTGTGATTTCAATTTGCCTTTCCCTGATGACTACTAATGTTGAGCATTTTTTTCATATACCTGTTGCCCATTTATATGTCTTCTTTTGAGAAATGTCTTTTCAGGTCCTTTGTCTATTTTTATATCA
This sequence comes from Rhinopithecus bieti, assembly GCF_001698545.2. Classification (NCBI taxonomy): domain Eukaryota; kingdom Metazoa; phylum Chordata; class Mammalia; order Primates; family Cercopithecidae; genus Rhinopithecus; species Rhinopithecus bieti. Next base: position 40,332 of record NW_016811904.1, read on the forward strand.
GGTTATTCATTTCCTTACTCTTGAGTTGCCTGAGTTCCTTACATATTTTGGATATTAATCTCTTATCATATGTATGGTTTGCAAATATTTTATCCCATTCCATAAGTTGTCTCTTCATTCTGTTGATTGTGTTCTGGTTTTGGAAATCCTGACATTTGCAACATGTGGATGAACATGGAGGACAATATGCTAGTGAAATAAGCCAGGCACAGGAAGTGAAAATTGCATGATCTACTTATATGTGGAATCCTAAAAAGTCTAACTCATAAAAGTAGAGAGTAGAATGATAGTTAGCAGGGGGATGAGAAGAGATTGGGAAGATGTTGGTCAAAGGATACAAAATTTCATGTTGACAGGACGAATGAGTTCAAGAGATCCATTGTCAAGCATGTGATTATAGATAATAGCAATGTGTTGTATACATGAAAATTGCAAATAAAGTAGATTTTAAATATTCTCACCATAAAATAAGTATGTGAGGTAACGAGTATGTTAGTTAGCTTGATTTAGCCATTCTACATGTATACATAGATGAAAGCATCATGAAGTATACCCAGGAGCTCAAAGGAAAAGAAGAAGGGATAAATAGGTGAGGCACGGGGTTGGGGGTGGGGTTTAGACCATTGAAACTATTCTGTATGATACTGTAATGGTGGATACATGTCACTCTGCACTTGTCAAAAGTCTTAGCATGTAATTCAAAGTGTGAATTATAACGTAAACTATGGACTTTAATAATAATGTAGCAATCAATATTGGTTCATCAGTTGTAACAAATGTCTCACACTAATGCGAGATGTTAATAGGGGAAACCGGAGGAGAGGGGGATTGGGAGGTACACGAGGACTCTGTCCTTTCTCCTCAATTTTTCTGTAAAACTGAAACTGCTTTGAAAAATAGAATCTTGGCTGGGCACGGTGGCTCACACCTGAAATCCCAGCATTTTGGGAGGCCAAGACAGGTGGATCACTTGAGGTCGGGAGTTCGAGACCAGCCTGGCCAATGTGGTGAAACCACATCTCTACTAAAAATACAAAAATCAGCCAGGCGCGGTGGCACACACCTGTAGTCCAAGCTACTCAGATGGCTGAGGCATGAGGATTGCTTGAACTGGGAGGCAGAGGTTACAGTGAGCTGAGATTACACCACTGCACTCCAGGCGGGGCAACAGAGTGAGATTCTGTCTCAAAGACAAATTTTAAAAAATTTTAATAAAAAAATTAAAGATAGAATCTATTAACTTTTTTTTTCTTTTTTAGTGAGACAGAGTTTCACTCTTGTCGCCCAAGCTGGAGTGCAATGGCACGATCTCAGCTCACTGCAACTACTTCTGCCTTCCAGGTTCAAGTAATTCTTCTGCCTCAGCCTCCCGAGCAGCTGAGATTACAGGCACGTGCCACCACACCCAGCTTTTTTNCCAGAAGAAAAATACCATGTGTGTGTTGGGTGGGGGAATTGAGGGTACCTGAAATGAGATTGGGAAAAAGGTTGGGTGATGAATCTAGAGGGTTCATTATATTAAAAGTCTCTGATTTTGTGTATGTTTGAAATTTTCCATAATAATGTTTTTAAAATATGTGTGAACTGAAATACAAGAAGAGTCCAAAGAATTCTTCGAGCACTAAGGTTCTTTGAACATGCCCAGGTCTTATTCAATGCATATGCTGTACAAGAGCCTGGATTTTCTCAATAATTAATAGGAACGCACTCTTCATCTATCTCTAACATCTACCCATAAGAACAGCCCATCTTGGATTATTCTCTAGGACCTCTTGACTAGTCAACAGTGACTTTAGGCACTGAGTGCTTTTCATAATTTCCTGTTCCTTCAGCCCAACAGCAAGTGTCTTTGATGGGACACTTCTAGACTGTAGTATCCCTGTGATTTTAAACTTCCTTTGGAATAATTATTTTTGCCTATTTGTACATTAGCCAGAGAAGTAACATTTTACCCCCAGAAATCTATCGCAATCTGTTTCATCTTTGTACTTTATACTTAATATAGTCGAAAATTTGGTTTAAGAGTGATTACAATATTTATCCCCAACAACTTTCCCAATTTCTACAGCCTTAACACCAACTCTAAATAATAATGATAGACTGCTAAAAGATATATAACTGTCTTAAAAAAAGGTGATCATTCTGTGTCCATCAGGATGGAATTCAGTTTCTTTAATAGAGTAATTGGTGAAATAAGAACAGTTGAGAGAAATTCTGAGTTAAGGCTAAAAGAAAATCCTAGACAGCCATTAAGAGATCAGAGTTCAGTTTTCTGCATGTGGCTAAATTTCAATTCATTAAAATTTAATAAAATTAAAAATATACTTCATCCATCACACTAGCCAAATTTTAAGTGCTCAGTAGTCATATTGCAAAGAACACACAGACATTTCCATAATCACAGAAAGTTCTATTGGAATGCACTGTGCTAGAGCACAGAGGTCAATAGCATGAGCTTTGGAGTCAGAACAAATTTCTACTACATGCTCCTCAATCACCTTGCCCTGTGATCCTTGATGACTTACTTAACTTCTCTAATCCTCACTTTCCTCATCTGTGCAATGGAAATAACAACAGTATCTACTTCACAGGGTGAGTGTGAAGACCTGTGAGATAATATGGACAATAGTAAACTTCAGCTATGATAACTGCTCGATGTGCTAGGCTTGTGCAATACAAAGAAGAAATAAACATGGCCACGCCTTCAAATGAACATAGACTCTAATAGAGGAGAAATGCATTAAACAAATAAATTATACCACGTGGTTCCAGATATAGGAATAATGTTACTCTTCAAAAGAGTCATTCAACAAGGCCTTACAAAAGAAATGACATTTGAGCGGAGGCTTAAAGGATATGTAGGAGTTTGCTAGGTACAAAAAGGGAAAAAATAAAAACCATTGGAAGTTGAGAGAAACCATGTGAGCAAGGTATAGGATGAAAGAGCCTATGTAGCATGTTGAAGAAGCTGGAACAAGACCAGTGCAGCAAATGGGTAGGGGCATGTTTAATATAAGGCAGTCACTGAAGAAAACATCAACAAGAGCAAAGGTCTCAGAATGTGCCAGCTGACATGAGGCAATTACGATTTTGGTCATTTTCCACAAACAGCTGTGCTCTCCTCCTCACTCAGCAGTGGGAATGTCTCGAGAGAATTACAGCTTCCAGCTGCTACCTTTCCCTCAGCCACTAACAAATTCACCACAGAGAACAATGTTGATCTAATTCTACACACTCATAAACATAAAGTTTGAGCTGAGCAGGGAGAATGTCACTGAGCCCACTACTCTCGAAGGAGTAGAAAAGAGAACCACCATTGAGTGGAAATCTACCATGTGCCAGTCAGTATTCTTAGAAGTGATGCCATTTCACACTCTGAAACAACTCTATGGAGTAGCAATTATTCCCTTTTTTTTTTTCTTGAGATTTCTAACACTGTTTGGCTCAAAGAAGCTAAGTGACTATCCAAGGTCTCCTGGCAAGAGTGACATCTGATTTTTAATCCCACACCCATGCTCTTAGAAAAGACTCAACTTACCCAGCTAGACTTGAGCAAATTTTTCTCCAAAAAAAATAAAATAAAATAAAAAATTCCTCCTTTTCTTCTCACTTTGAGCACATTACTGATGAAAATCTAACACACCTACAAAGGTGAGACATAACAGAACAATATTTATAATATAAACTACTAGTTGTGAAAGACTGGGGCCCCAGTCTCTCTGGGTACCCAGAATAAGAGTCAGGGAACCTGATCTAGATCTGGCTATGACATAAATGCCTACATATCCATGAGCAAGTCACTTACCCTCTCTAGGCCTAGCTGCCTCGCCTGCAAAATGTAAAAGCTGCACCAGGTGAGAACTGGTAATCACAGTGATAATGATGGTGATATGATAATTAATAAGTTGTAAAATACATCTATTTGACTTTTTTTTTAAATTGAGACAGGGTCTCACTCTGTCTCCCAGTCTGGAGCACAGTGGCAAAATCATGGCTCACTGCAGCTTTGACCTCCCGGGCTCAGGCAATGTTCCCACCTCAGCCTCCCAAGTAGCTGGAACGACAGGCATTCACCACTATGCCCAGCTAATTAATTTGTGTGTGTGTGCAGGTATGTGTGTGTCCGTGTATACAGTCAGGGTGTCACTATGTTGGCCAGGCTGGTCTGACACTCCTGGCCTCAAGCAGTCCTCCCACTTTGGCCTCTCGAAGTGCTGGGATTACAGGTTTGAGCCACCATGCCCAGTCATCATATTTTACATTTTAACATTTTTGAAATTAGGATACATTTTACTATCAATGGCATGTCATATGCTAACTGACATTTTGTCCTTTCTTAGTGGTACACATAATTATGGTGTAATTTCCAAAGATAAGTAATGTTTACTGAGCACTTAACATACCACACACTATACTGATGTCTTTACATGAATTATGTTATTTAATTCTTACAACTATCCTTTGAGGTAGGTACTATCTTTATACCCAATTTTGCACTAGAGTAAACAGAGAGGTTAAGTAACTAGTTCAAGGTTACAGAGTTAGTAAGTGATGGAGCCGAGACGCTATTATAAATTAAGGAGTGTGGATTAAAAAGTGTACTCAGAGTGACATCAGCAAAATGGTGGAGCAGGCAGCTCCAAGCTCTTGTTCTCCCACAGAAACATCAAAAACACATGCAGAGGCCAGGCATGCATGGTGGCTCATGCCTGTAATCCCAGCACTTTGGGAGGCCGAGGCAGACAGATCACTTGAGGTCAGGTGTCTGAGACCAGCCTGGCCAGCATGATGAAACTCTGTCTCTAGTAAAAATACAAAAAAATTAGCAGGGTGTGCTGGTGTGCACCTGAAATGCCAGCTACTCAGGAGGATGAGGCAGGAGAATCACGTGATCCCAGGAGGCAGATGTTGCAGTGAACCGAGATCACACCACTGCACTCCAGCCTGGGCAACAGAGCGAGACTCTTGTCTCAGGAAAAAAAAAAAGAAAAAGAAAAAGAAAAAACCCACAAGCAGAAACTCTCAGAATCAACTTTATTGAACTCTGGAAAAAAGTCAAAACTTTACGTGACCCAGGTGAATGCTGAATCAAAAAACAGGTAACCTCAAAACAGTAGGAAAGTTTTGTGGCATTTTTACTTGCCTTTAACCCACCATTTCTCTAGCACAGTGGCATTTTTTGTTTTAAAGTGATGGTAGCCTATGTTCCCAGTGTGCAGCCCTGTGCCCTGATTCCAGAGGGAGTAGAGCAGACCTTAAATACAAATTATTGTATACTTCTTGATATGGTTTGGCTCTGTGTCCCCACCCAAATCTCACCTTGAATTGTAATAATCCCCACCTGTCAAGGGATAATTGAATCATGGGGGCAGTTTCCCCCATGCTGTTCTTGTGATAGTGAGTGAGTTCTCACAAGATCTGATGGTTTTATAAGGGGCTTCCTCCTTCACTGGGCACTCATTCTCTCTCTTGCCACTCTGTGAAGAGGTGTCTTCGGTCATGATTGTAAGTTTCTTGAGGCATCCCCAGCCATGCAGAACTGTGAGTCAATTAAACCTCTTTTCTTTATGAATTACCCAGTCTCAGGCAGTTCTTTATAGCATTGTGAGAAGAGACTAATACACATCTGTTCAAACTAGTCTGGAGACTACCTGAAGAACTAAGGACAGGCACTTGTGTTTGTTTTACCTAATACAGAACTCAAGCTAGAAATGGTGAGTAGTGCCCAAAAACACTGCACGCTGACCTAATAACCCTCAGATGTCTGGGGCATATTATTATAGTTGAAACAAACAATACATTGGCTAAGACATGTGAGAAAAAGCTAATGGGGGGGGCGGATGAGTGGTTCCCTTGGACAATGAGGACATTCAAAAGCAACTGTTGACCAGGTGTGGTGGCTCATGCCTGTAATCCCACCACTTTGGGAGGCCGAAGCAGAAGGATCGCTTGAAGCCAGGAGTGGGAGACCAGCCTGGGCAACATAGCAAGACCTCATCAGCACAAATAATAAAAACAAAAAAAAATATTAGCTGGGCATGGTGTTGTGCACCTGTAGTTCCAGCTATTCATGAGGCTGAGGCAGAGAATCACTTGAGCCCAGGAGGCAGAGGCTGCAGTGAGCCATAATCACACCACTGCACTCCAGTCTGGGCAACATAGTGAGACCCCCCCATCCCAAAAAAAAAAAAAAAAAGCAACTATGTATATAGGGAATTTAGAAAGCTACATGCATGCCCCAGAAAACAAGCATACTCAGAAAAGTCCTGAGAGTACTAAGCTTTCACCTTAAGCCAATTTCTAGGTGCAATGCAAGTCTGGTTAAGTGCTGAAGCAGTACCCATACACACAACCAATCAGGAAAGACAAGTAGAGGTGGTTTCTGTTTGTTTATTTGTTTGTTTTTAGCTCCTTGTATTTAAGAAACTCTGTGTCAAAATTCTCACTGAACACAATCTAAGGAACAGTGACTTCAGTGACAATACAGGACAGCTATAGTCTTTGCAGAAGTAGTTTGGAAAAGTAAGTAAACCAAAATACTACTAAGAATTTTAACAATAAGAAAAAACAGCTAGGCACAGTGGCTCACGCTTGTAATCTCAGCACTTTAGGAGGCCAAGGCAGGTGGATCATGAGGTCAGGAAATCGAGACCATCCTGGCCAACACAGTGAAACCCCATCTCTACTAAAAATACAAAAAATTAGCCAGGCATGGCGCCACGTGCCTATAGTCCCCGCTACTCAGGAGGCTGAGGCAGGAGAATCGCTTGAACCCAGGAGGCGGAGGTTGCAGTGAGGCGAGATCTTGCCACTGCACTCCAGCTTGGGCAACAGAGTGAGACTCCTTCTCGGGAAAAAAAAAAAAAACCTAGACATGGTGGCACACGCTTTAGTCCTAGCTACTCAGGAGGCTGAGGCGGGAGGATCACCTGAGACCAGGAGTTCAAAACCAGCCTATGCAACATAGCAAGACTCCACCTCTACAAAACAACCACCACCACAAAAAAAAATAATAATAAAATAAAAAAATAATAAAATAAAATAAAAAAAACCCAGCAACTCCTGGAGAAGGGAGAGAATATGATATCCAGGGTTAGCACATTATAATATTCAAATGTTGTTTTCAACAACAACAACAAAAAATCACAAGACAAACAAAGAAACAGGAGAGTACAGCCTATTCAAAGAACAAAATAAACTGAAACTGTTCCTGAGGAAGTCCAGACATCAGATTTAGTAGACAAAGACTTCAAAAACACTGCCTTAAATATGCTAAAAGAGCTAAAGGAAAACATGCAGAACAAAAAATCAGGAAAATGATATATAAACAAAATGACAATATCACTAAGATAGAGAAATTAAAGATTAACAGTCTAAGGGTCATTGAGACATCATCAAGCAGACAAAATTACATACTGTGAGACTGCCAGAAAGTGAAGAGAAGAGAAAGGGACAAAAGAATGTTTAAAGAAAGAATGGCCAAAAAACGTCCCCAATTTGACGAAAGACATGAATCTAGACATCTAAGAAGCTTAAACTCAAGGAAGATAAATTCAAAGAGATCCACACTGAGGCATCCTATAAACAAATTGTCAAAAGATAAAGAGACAATCTTGAAAGCTGCAAGAAAAAAGCAACTTATCATATATAAGGCTCCTCATTAAGACTAACAACCGATATCTCATCAGAAACCACAGAGACCAGAAGACAGTGGGATGGCATAAATTGCTGAAATATATATATATATCCTGTCAACCAAGAATTCTGCATCTGGCAAAATGGTCTTTCAAACTGAAGGAGAAAGTAAGACCTTCCCAGATAAACAAAAGCTGCGGGAGTTCATTACCAATAGACCTGCCCTACAAGAAATGCTAAAGGGAATCCTTTAAGTGGAAATAAAAAGATGCTGAACCAGCCAGGCACAGTGGCTCACACCTGTAATCCCAGCACTTTG
>NW_016811904.1:49348-54966 GCF_001698545.2 Rhinopithecus bieti
TTTTTTTTTTTTTTTTTTTTTTTTTCAATAAAAGGTCTCGTTCTGTCAGCCAGGCTGGAGTGCAGTGGCGTTATGATGGCTTACTGAAGCCTCAAACTCCCAGGCTCAATTGATCCTCCCACCTCAGCCTCCTGAGTAACTGGAGGCGTGAGCTATAGGCGTGAGCTACCACACCAGGCTAATTTTTGTGTTTTTTTTTTGTAGAGACAGAGTTTCACCATGCTGTCCAGGCTGGTCTTGAACTCCTGGGCTCAAGCAATCCACCCGCCTCAGTCTCCCAAAATGCCAGGATTAGAGGCATGAGCCACTGTGCCCAGCCCTTTTCAATGTTTAGATATATAAATACTTACTGTTGGGTTATAATTATCTATAGTATTCAGTACAGTAACATGTAGTTACAGGTTTGTAGCCTAGGAGCAACAGACTGTACCATATTGCCTAGGTAGGTTCATAGTAGGCTGTGCCATACAGGTTTGTGTCAATACACTTTATGATGTTTACAAAACAACAAAATCGCCTAATGGCATATTTCTCAGTATCCTCATTTTTTTGTTGTTGTTTGGTTGGTTGGTTGGTTAGTTTTGTTTTGTTTTTTTTTCCATGGAGTCTCACTCAGTCACCTGGGCTACGGCGCTGGACTGCAGTGATGTGATCTCGGCTCACTGCAACCTCTGCCTCCAGGGTTCAAAGAATTCTCCTGCCTCAGCCTCCCAAGTAGCTGGGACTACAGGCACGTGCCACCATACTCGGCTAATTTTTGTATTTTTGGTAGAGACAGGGTTTCACCATGTTGGCCAGGCTGGTCTCAAACTCCAGACCTTATCCACCCACCTCGGTCTCCCAAAGTGCTGGGATTACAGGCATGAGCCACTGTGCCCACCCATGTATCCCCATTGTTAAGTGACACATGACTGTATATGTTATCTACAACAGACTCACTTTAGACCCAACGACAAAAATAGATTGAAACTTAAAAGATGGAAAAAGCAATTCCATGAAAATAGTAACCAAAAGAGAATTGAAGTGGCTCTGCTAATATCAGACAAAAGAGACCTTAGGTCAAAAATCGACATGGAAGGCAAATCCATTCAACAGAGAAAGAAGAGTCTGTTCAACAAATGGAGCTGGAACAACTATATTTACACATCAAAAGAAACCCACGGCCAGGTGCAGTGGGTTATAATACATTATGAATGTAACCAATGCCACTGATCTGTATACTTACAAATGGTCAAAATAAAAAATGTTATGTTATATATTTTACTAAAATATGCCTCAGAGCCTATGCTCTTGACCATTGTGTACCCCTCCAACTCTGCCGGCATCTGTAAAATATGAATAATAATCCCTATCCTATCTTTCTCATTCTTATTGTAAGAATCAAATTAAATAGGAAACATGACAGGACTTTGTAAGCTACAAAGGACTGAAGTCAGGTGCCATTATTATCTTGGAGATGTACACATAAAATACCAAACTAAGTTGTGTCTTGGTGCTGTACAATAAAACATTTGTTTTGCCACATCTGGAAGCTCAAAGACCATTTCAATTGCAGTGTCAGTTTCCAGTGACACTACTCCAAGCAGGTAAAACATTACACTTGACCAGACTGATAAGGATCTCTGGTCAGACTGGTTGTGACTACAACTTTTCCATAGCATTACTTCCTTTCTGCGTATCTTGCACATGCTTGTCACAAAAAAATGTATTCACCTAGGATCTCAGAACACTGATCAAAGAGGAAGTTTAAGAAAAACAAAAAAAAGACATTGCAACTGTCAGCTCTTTCTCAGGGAGACTAAGGAGAGTTGCTGGGGAGCCTACATGGCATGGAGGGCCAGAGAGCACAGGGAGGATGGACAAAGTTGCTGTGGTATACAGCTTTGGAAATGGCTCCATGACCAAGACCTACCATAGGCACAATCAGCTTCTGGAGAAGGTTCTTCAGCCTTTTCAGCTCTGCTGAGCAGTATGTTTTAGAAAGCCTCCCCAACGGGGAACTGGCACATTACCAGGTTACTGACACCAAAGCAGCAGTGCTCACAGCAAAACACGGTCTTAGACTGGATTTGTTTGGAGAACAGGGCAAGAGGCTCCCAACGCAGATACTGAAGGGCATCTTGAAGAGAAAAACCAAGTTTGACACTTTTAAACAAGAATAAAGGACCAGTGTTCCTTCTGTAAGAGGGAGCCCCAACATCTTGCTTTATTCACAGTCAGAGTCCAGACCCCTTTTCCTTTACTCATTTGATCCATCACATATGACTTCATTTTTCATTTTGTGTTTCTGGCTACACACTCTTGCCTTTATTGAACTGATTCTGGCCTCAGTTCCCCCTCCCAACTGGAAATTACTATCATTTCTTGACTACAAGTGGTTTCAGTCATCATCCCAAAAAAATCCATCTACTAGAACCCTACCTCAGCACTGGCCCATGTACCCCAACATCCTTGGAAGGGATGAAAAGGGACAATGTGTATTACGTGTTATCAAATTTTGTCAATCATGAAATTAAACAGCAAAATTTGAAACTCTATAAAATGAATACTAATAATAGCGATTTGTTGTGTGCTAGGCATTTATATATGTAAATAGTAGTCTGGAATCTTTCCTTTAACCACATGAACTACATGCTATTATTATCCCCATTTTAGAGAAAAGAAGAGTGAGGCCATGACAGGTTAAGTGATTTCTAAGGTGTCACAGTTAAGTTGTGGCAAATGGTGCTAGCGCAATTGGGGGAAGGAAAAAAAAAAAAAACTTCTAACTAAACCTCACACCATACACAAAAATATAACTCAAAATAGATAACAAATCTAAATATAAAACCTAAAATACTAAAATGTCTAGAAGAAAACATAAGATAAAATCTCCATGATCTAGGGTTAGGTGAAGTATTCTGAGGCATCCATAAGCACAATCCAGGGCGCGGTGGCTGATGTCTGTAATCCCAGCAGTTTGGGAGGCCAAGGCGGGAGGATCACGAGGTCAAGAGATCAAGACGGTCCTGGCCAACTACTGTATCTACTAAAAATACAACAATTAGCTGGGCATGGTGCCATGCACGTGTAGTCCCAGCTACTCGGGATGCTGAGGCAGGAGAATGGCTTGAACCTGGGAGGCAGAGGTTGCAGTGAGCCGAGATCGTGCTACTGCACTCCAGGCTGGCAACAGAGTGAGACCCCATCTCAAAACATACAAACAAACAAACAAAAAATAACAGGAAAAAAAAAAAAAAACACAGGGAAAAAAACTAAATAAATTGAACTTCATCAAAATTAAAATATTTTGCTCTGTGAAAGACCCTAATGAGAGGATTTGGGGTTTTGTTTTGTTTGGTTTTGTTTTTGAGACAGGGTCTGATTCTGTCACCCAGGCTGGGGTGCAGTGGCATGATCATAGCTCACTGCAGCCTTGATCTCTCCAGCTGAAGGAATCCTCCTGCCTCAGACTCCCAAATAGCTGAGACTACAGGCATGCATCACTATACCTGGGTAATTTTTTTCGTAAGACGATTTTAGAAAAGACAAGCCACCAACTAGAAGACAATATTTGCAAATCATATATCTGACAAAGAACCCATACTCAGGATACATAAAAGATTCACTAAACATTATTACGTTATGTAAACAGAATATGTAACATTCAACAAAGAAAATTAACAACCAATTACATTAGTAGGCAAAATATTCGAACAGATATTTGACCAAAGACACATGGATGGCAATTAAGTGCCTGAAAATACATTCAACGTCATTAGTCATTATGGAAAAGCAAACTAACACCCAGACAAGATTCCACTTCACACCTATTAGCAAGGCTAAAATAACAAAGTGGCCATACCACGTGCTGCCAAGGATAGAGAGAAGCTGGAATTCTTATACATTGCTAGTGGGAATATAAATTGTCACAGCCACTCTAGAAAATGGTTTGGAAGTTTCTTATAAAATTAAACATGTACATATATAAGCGCACAGTCCCGCCCATGGGCATTTACCCTCTAGAAATAATGTGTGTTCACACACACACACACACAAAAACATATAATAATGTTTACAGCAGCTGTATCTGTAATCATGAAAAACTGAAAACGTGCCAGACATGGTGGCTTATACCTGGAATCCCAGCACTCTGGGAGGCTGAGGCAGGAGGATCACTTGAGGCCAGGAGTTGGAGACCAGCATGCCCAACATAGTGAGAACTTGTCTCTTTACAAAAATATTTTAAAACTTAGCAGGGCATGGAGATGCACACCTGTAGTCCTAGCTACTTGAGAGGCTGAGGTGGGAGGATTCAGAACAGGGATCCGAAAAAAAGATTCAGAACAGGGAGCCCTGAGGAGAAAAAAAAAAAATGATCTCTAGACTTATCCCAAACTTCCTTTATTTGAATACGACTCTATTTTACTTAGATGAGAAGAGCTAACATTTATAGAGTGCTTGCTATTTGCCAGGAACTGTCTCCAGTTTTCCTTTTCTTTCTGTGTAGAGGCAGGGTCTTCCTCTGTTGTCCAGGATGGTCTTGAACTCCTGTGTTCAAGTGATGATCCCATGTCAGCCTCCTGACTACCTAGGACTACAGGCACATGCCACCACACCCAACTAATTTTTTAAAAAATGTTTTTGTAGAGACGGGGTCTTCCTATGTTGCCCAGGTTGGTAAGCATTTTATGCATATTAAATTATATAATTCTCAAAACAACCCTACAAAGTAGGGACTATTATAATCTTCATTTTAGGGATGAGAAAACTAAGGCACAGAGAGATGTGCCAGGCCCCACAGCTAGGCAGTGAAGGAGCTATAATGTGGTCTGGCTCTAGAATTATGTTCGCAACACTTTGCAATATAGTCTTATTACCACATTCTATAGCCTCCCCCTGATCTGCTCTTTAGTCACTGGGTCTGTGGTTTATGTTTCAATTCATAAAAGATGTATAAACAGAGAAGTCTTGAAGGATTTCCTAGATAAGGCTTGGTTATCTGTATAGTCTTCCACTTTTACAATTACTTCAAATCAGCAAGCATTTCCTTAATGCCAATCCTAGCACTAAGAACCAGGGACCCAGAGACAGACAAAGCACAGTCCCTGCCCTCAAGGAACTCATTCTAGTGAAGGAGACTCAAATGGAACAACTGCAAGTCAATGCAACAACTCGGACAGCAGAAAGATCAGAGAAGGCTTTCTAGAGGAGGGGAGACAGAAGTTGAGGATGTGAACTTAACGTTTGCCAGGAAAATATGGCACGGAAGAGCACTTCAGGCAGATGGAGGAAGTAGGTGCAAAGAAATGAATTGCGGGTGGGGGGAACACAGAGAGATAAATGAGATGGAAAGGGAGAAAGAAATAGGAAACAGAAATAAAGAAAGAGAGAGATCATGGAACGACATATGGTTCTGCTCAGTAGGCATGTTACTGGTTGCTACAAAGGGCAGAGGCAAGGCCACAGAAGGAGTGTGGCCACACTGCATGGAGCACCTACTCCTCAGTCATGCTTCCCTTGTTCCATGCTGGCAGACTTAAACATAGCACAAAGAAAACTCCCTGAAGGCTGCCTTGGCCACCACTAGCCTCCCACCATCTAGCTCAGTACCTCTTTTTTTTTTTTTTTTTTTTTTT
>NW_016811904.1:56113-62144 GCF_001698545.2 Rhinopithecus bieti
TATTCATACAGCCAACAGACACATGAAAAAATGCTCATCATCACTCGCCATCAGAGAAATGCAAATCAAAACCACAATGAGATACCATCTCACACCAGTTAGAATGGCAATCATTAAGAAGTCAGGAAACAACAGGTGTTGGAGAGGATGTGGAGAAATAGGAACACTTTTACACTAGCTCAGTACCTCTTATAGAGTGCCTCGTACCAACTGTGCTTTGTGATTTAAGATTCTAATTTATGACTTTGTTGACATGAAAAATTCAATTACCACTATCAGATTCCTGGAAAGACTTAAAAGAACAGCACTGCGATTTTCACGGGCACTGTCCACAACGGCTAACTTTTCACATTTGTAGAGGACTATACAACTAACGAAGGTTTCATTCACATTGTCTCAAGTAATCTGTTTTTTTGTTTGTTTGTTTATTTGTTTTTTTTTTTTTTTTTGAGATGGACTCTCACTCTGTCGCCCAGGCTGGAGTGCGTGGCATGACCTCGGCTCACTGCAACCTCTGCCTCCCAGGTTCAAGCCATTCTCCTGCCTCAGCCTCCTGAATAGCTGGGATTACAGGCTCACGCCAACACACCCAGCTAATTTTTACATTTTTAGTAGAGACAGGGTTTCACCATGTTGACCAGGCTGGTCTCAAACTCCTGACCTCAGGTGATCCACCCACCTCGGCCTCCCAAAGTGCTGGGATTACAGGTGTGAGCCACTGCACCTGGCCTTCTCAAGTAATCTTGATAACACTTGTTGGTTAGGTGCTCCTAAACCCACTATACAGAAGAGGAAATGAAGCTTAGAGAAGTGAAGTGACTTAAGGTTCTTGCCAGAGTTCAAAGCGTATGTATCCAAATCCAGTGCTTCTTCCACTATACCACAGCTGCAAGACTCAGAGGTTACACCTAGCTCCCACTTGCCCTAGACCTTCCTACCTGCCTCTAAGCCTCTCCAAGACTCACTTCTCACTTATAAAGCTCTCCTTCTCTTAGGCAATCCCAAGGATAAACACCATGCCAAAACATAGTATGAGAAGTTTGTCAATGGCTGTCTGCTATCTAAATGAAAATTTCAAAATCTAAATATATAGCCACTACCCCCTACACATGACACTTCCTATGCTCCCTTCTTTGTTTTATCACATTATCTGATCATACAACTGACTTATTTGTTTTTCATCCATTTCCCCGAATAGAATTCAAGTTCCTTGAGGATAGGGATTTTTTTGTCTTTTGCCCACTGCTCTACCCACAGTGGCTGCAAGAGTGCTTGGCACAAATAAACATTCATTTAACGAACTATTTCATCTGACATGCAAGGCCCTCCACAGTCTGATTTGCACAAAGGTCTCCCAACCATCTCCAACCTATTTCAAGGTCCTTCCAACATACTTTCTGGCATTCCCACTCCTATCCATTGGATTTTATTTCCACCTAGGTTCACCTAGGTTCTGCTACAGACCACTTCTTTCAGGAAGCCTTCTCTCATCACTCCAACCCACATTAATGTCTCCTTCTACAGAGCTTAACAGTACCAACCATCTGTGGCATGTGTATGGCACCTCTCAAGTGTGGCTCTACAAGGTCGACCAGACACACCAATTAGATGCAAACTTCTTGAGGATAGGGTCAATCTCTCTCTCTCTTCTCTCCTCTTCCCTTTCTCTCTCTCTCTCTCTCTCTCTCTCTCTCTCTCCCTCTCTCTCTCTCCCTGTCTCTTTCTTTCTCTGTCCTCTCTGCAACCCATATTGCTTCTGTCCCAGTGTCTGGTATATGTAACAAGTGATTAATAAATACTGACTCAGTGACCTATTTATGACAGAAAATCTCAAATTATAGTTCATGTAAATGAAAAGGAGTGAAAACTGTGCTTGGTCCTATCCTATGAACAAAATGTGACAGTGTTATGATTGTTAAAAGCTATGGCACCAGGCCAGGCGCAATGGCTCAATCCCAGCATTTTGGTAGGCCAAGGCAGGTGGATCATTTGAGGTCAGGAGTTCAAGACCAGCCTGGCCAACATGGTGAAACCCCGTCTCTACCAAAAATACAAAAATTAGCCAGGCATGGTGGTGCACACCTGTAGTCCCAGCTACTCGGGAGGTTGAGGCAGGAGAATCACTTGAATCTGGGAGGCAGAGGTTGCAGTGAGCCGAGACTGGGCCACTGCACTACAGCCTGGGCAACAGAGCGAGACTCTGTCTTAAAAAATAAATAAATAAAAAATAAAATAAAATAAAATGCTATGGCACCAGATGGCCTAAGTTAGAATCTAGGATTTACCATGTACAACCAGTTTGCATAGGAACAAGTTTTAAACTTCTACATGCCTCAGTTTCCTCATCTGTAAAATGGGAATAATATTAGTCCCTAATTCACAGGATGTTTATAAGTATTAAATGAGATAACAAAGGCAAGTACTCAGCCTAATGCACAGAATAAGCCCTCACCAAGTATTATTATTATTGATAATGAACTAAGTTTAAGAGTAGGCCTTCTTCATAATGGGTACAATGTTTCTTTTCAGAGTGATGAAAATATTCTAAAATTGATTGTGGTGATGGTTGCACAACTCTGTGAATATACTACAAAACATTGAATGAGACATTACAAATGGGTGAATTTTATGGTATGCGACTTTTATCTCAATAAACTTATTTTTTTAAACCCCCCAAAAAGAATAGATCTGGTATCTATAGATGAGTTGGAACAGAGAGTAGAACAGAAAAGGGGCTCTCCCCAAAAGCAAGTTATTAACACTAGTTGGTCAAAGCCCACAGAATTCATGAAGTCCACTTTTGTTTTCGGTGATAGGCAAGATCTCTGTAGTGTGTGGTCCACTTAGGAGGAGAAATGAGGGTCATGATACTAAGTATGGAGCTAATACTGAAAATGCTACTGAGGCCAAGCTCAGTGGCTCATGCTTGGAATCCCAACACTATGTGAGGCCGAGATGGGAGGATCACTTGAGGCAAGAGTTCAAGACCAGACTGGACAACATAGACAGACTCCATCTCTACCAAGAAATAAAGAAACAAAATGCTATTGAATAGGATCAGAAATGAAGGAGGAGAAAAATAGGTCACCTCTCATCTCAGACCAAGTGCAGACTGCTAAGTTGTCTCCGAGAGCACTTTGGCATGACTGAAAAGGAATTAAACAGGCAATGTTTGGCTGGGCATGGTGGCTCATGCCTGTAATCCCAGCACTTTGGGAGGCCAAGGTGGGCAGATCACCTGAGGTCAGGAGTTCGAGACCAGCCTGGCCAATATGGTGAAACCCTGCCTTTACTAAAATACAACAAAACATTCGCCGGGCATGGTGGTGTACTCCTGTAATCCCAACTACTCATAAGGCTGAGGCAGGCGAATTTCTTGAATCCAGGAGATGGAGGTTGCAGTGAGCCAAGGTCATACCATTGCAGTCCAGCGTGGGTGACAGCAAGTCTCCATCTCAGAAAGAAGAAAAGAAAAAAAAAAAAAAAAAAAAACAGGCAATGTTGGAGGAACATCCTCCAAAGGGAAGCTCAACATGGGAAACAAGAAAAAGTAAATGGAAAACAACACACCCTCCAGAAGAGGACAACCCCCCAGGGATCCCCAGAGAGCTCCAACTTGTTCTTTCAATTCTTTCTCTCATCCATGAGAGACCTAATTGCATTTTGGTAATCTCAGACAAAAATTCCATGGCAGAGAAGATTGTTCCCTGTTTACATCTTTGCCTCAGTGTTACTGGTGACAAAGCCAAGTTCTAGAAGCAACTTGACCAGGGAGTGAGTTTGGAATTGTTTCCCTAAGGAGGAACCTTTGCCAGGTACCTTATCATTCATCACTCTGACCTGGGCTAAATAACTGGAAAGTGGGGAGAAATTTATATGGGGGAGGGGTGACTGAAGAAAAAATAAAGAAGCTGGTTATTGTACTTGATTCCTAGAGAATAAGTAATCCAGTATGAAATAAGCATTTCATTGTATTTCAGCTTTTAAAAACTGGTCACCCTCTAAATTGTTAAGTAATTTCCTTCATATCACCACCCCTTTCCATTTATATTATTTCAAAAGTAGAGGGTTATGAGACTACTATTTTCCCAGACTGTCACATAGCAGGCATTCAACAAATTTTCGTGATTAAATTAAAATGAGGGTATATTATGCTTTAGGTAAATTCCATGTTCCACCACCTTTTGATCATACTTATGCCTAGGAAGCCCCTCTCACTAGTCAAAAGCTCTAAGGGCACAAAACCATCAGAATAACCATGGAATACTACTCAGCCATAAAAGGAACAAAATATTGTCTTTTGCAGCAACCTGGACAGAGTTAGAGGCCATTATTCTAAGTGAAGTAACTCAGGACTGGAAAATCAAATATTGTATGTTCTCGCTTATAAATGCGAACTAAGCTACGAGGATGCAAAGGCATAAGAATGATATAACAGGCTTTGGGGACTCCCGGGGTAGGTTGGGAGGAGGGTGAGGGATAAAAGACTACATACTGGGTGCAGTGTACACTGCTTGGGTGATGGGTGCACCAAAATTTCAGAAATCACCACTGAAAACTTATCCATGTAACCAAAACCACCTGTACCCCAAAAACTATTGAAATTACTTTTTTTAAGAAAAGTCAGTACAAATATATTTAAATAAGCCCCTCAAAATATATTGTGAGAAAGGACACTAATCTAGGACTCAAAAGAGCTGGGTTGCAGTCCAGTTATGTGGCCTTGAACAGGTCCCTCTGGCCCTCAGTCTTCCCCTCTGAAATAGGAAGGGTTTAAACTAGATCAGTAGTTTCAACATCAAAGCAATACTGCTCCTAGGGGACATTTGGGAAGATGCAGAGGTGATTTTGCTTGGCACAATGGCTGGGGGAGCACTGCGGGTATTTAGACATCTAGCAATGCCTAGCACAGACAAACGATGAAGAACTATCCTGTCCAATGGCTAAAGCAGATTACCCACCCTCCCCCAGAAATAACTGGACAAAATAATTAAGATCTCGGCAACTTCTAAAATTCCTTGCCGTAGGCCAATATAACAAAGAATACCGTTAAACTGTGACTGTCCTATTAAGGTGAAGAGTGATGAAACAGTCAGTCATGTTTTGTTTGGTAAAAAGAGAATGAAATGAAAAAGGAAAAGAAAAAATTCCTCTACATTTCATATTCTGAAACTAGTGTGATTAACTAGTTATCTTCTGGAACCCAGCATGACAAGAATAAGATCTGAATGTGGCAATAAGTCTTATAACTTAAAACATATCTCACACACATACACACACACATACTTATACACACACAGGAGGAACTTTATTAACTACAACCAGATGTTTCTTAACAACCATTTGCTTCAAAAAATCACAAACAGTGAACTCCGTTAGACTCTGCCGTTCA
Source organism: Rhinopithecus bieti (assembly GCF_001698545.2). NCBI lineage: Eukaryota > Metazoa > Chordata > Mammalia > Primates > Cercopithecidae > Rhinopithecus > Rhinopithecus bieti. The sequence goes on from NW_016811904.1 coordinate 61,506, forward strand.
CATTTGAAATCTAAGTAAGTCTGAGTTAGGGGCAAGTAAAAACAAAGATTGGAAAAGTGTGCATAGAGTAGCAAGTTGTTTGCTCTGCTGGTTGCATGTGTTTGGAGCCAATAAAAGAACATGGATGGTTGTTTATCAGTTTCATCCCAAGAGTCAAGAGGGTGGAGTTGGAGAGGCTTTGCTTATTAATATAATTTACTATTTTTAATGCCTGCTCTGAAATGCTTCCCACCAATTTGCATTATTTACTCTGCCTTGTAGATTGGAAACAATGAACCCTTTCTTTCTGCTAGTCGTCAACCCAAAGGTAAATCAGTTGGAACAAAAATTCTAATTCCAAGGACTTAACCACAAACTGTTGTGAACCAGCAATTAACTTACTGATACAATACCACAAGCCAGAGAAAGAAAAACATCAAAGCTTTCAGCCCCTAGGAGAAGAAGGGCCAACATTTAAATAGAATCTTTTGAGAAGATGGCTTTGGGAAAAAAATAGCTTTTCTGATTTTTCTGGACACAATTTATGATAACTCCATCCAAACCCACTACTAATCAAAGCCAAATTTAACCCCTTCCTGAAACTAGAAAAGAAACTACAATGAATAAACCTTTTCTTTTAAAGATTTTTATTTTAAGCAG
>NW_016811904.1:64070-71845 GCF_001698545.2 Rhinopithecus bieti
CAAAAAAAAAAAAAAAGAAGTTTGGTATTAATTCTTTTAGACTTAGACGGTGGGGAGTAAGCTGCATTTTCAAGCAACCAGGGAAAGAGATTAAGCCATTCAATAGCTATGTATTGAGTGTCTGATCAGATGTGTTTTAGCAAGATAATCCAGGCAACAGAGGCAAATTTTACTGTATAAAATTGTGTTTAATGCTAAAGTATTCACAGATGAAATGATATGATGTCTGAGAATTTGCTTCAAAGTAATCCAGGCCTAAGGTGGAAGGTACTAGGTGAGGAGCATAGATACAACAGATTGGCATATGTTAATCATTATTGAAGTTGGGTATGGAGACACAGGAGTTCTTTACACTATTCTCTCTATTTCTCTATGTATTTGAATTTTCCATATCTAAAATAAAAACAAACTGAATTAAGTTTATAATGGAAATAATCTAAAATGTTTAGTAATAATACCTATTTAGTAGTAATAAGATCTTACTAAGAAATTATGGTAGATAAAAACAATGGAATACTAGTCAACATTTTTTTTTTTTGAGACAGGGTCTCACCGTTACCCAGCTTGGAGTACAGTGGCGCAATCATGGCTCACTGCCGCCTTGACCTCCTGGGCTCAAGCAATCCTCCTGCCTCAGCCTCCCAAGTTGCTGGGACTATAAGCACACACCACCAACTCTGCCTAATTTTTTTTTTTTTTTTTTTTTTTTTTTTTTGGTAGAGACAGGGTCTCACTTCATTGACCAGGCCAGTCTTGAACTCCTGGACTCAAGTGATCCTCCTACCTCAGCCTCCCAAAGTGCATGGATTACAGGCGTGAGCCACCACACCTGGCCAGAACATGTTTTAATGATAGTTAAAAATGGGCCAGGCACGGTGGCTCATGCCTGTAATTCCAACACTTTGCAAGGCCGAGGCAGGCAGATCATTTGAGGTCAAGAGTTAGAGAACAGCCTGACCAACATGGTAAAACCCCATCTCTACTAAAACACAAAAATTAGCTGGACATGGTGGAGGGTGCCTGTAATCTCAGCTACTCAGGAGGCTAAGGCAGGAGAATTGCTTAAACCCAGGAGGCAGAGCTTGCAGTGAGCCAAGATTGCACCACTGCACTCCAGCCTGGGCAACAGAGCAAGACTCTCTCTCAAAATAAATAAATAAAATAAATGTGTAATGACATGGGAAGACGTTAATATGTGTGATTTAGTAAAGAAAAAAAGCCATACAAATCAGCATGTACATGATGTTCCAATTTTTTAGCAGGCTGTAGAGTGTTGTGGTTAAGAGTGTTGAATCTGGAGCCTGAGAGATCTGGGTTTCTGCCACTTACTCACTATGTGACTTTGGGCGAGGGGGATAATAATAGCATTTACCAGTCATGAGCTTTTCGTAAGGATTAAATTGAGATAATGTATGTGTATTAGTCCGTTCTCACACTGTTATAAGGACATACTTGAGACTGGGTAATTTATAAAGGAAAGAGGTTTAATTGACTCACAGTTCCACAGGGCTGGGAAGGCCTCAGGAAACTTACAATCACAATGGAAGGGGAAGCAAACACGTCCTTCTTTACAAGGCAGCAGCAAGGAGAAGTGTAGAGGAAAAGGGGGAAAGCCCCTTATAAAACCAGCAGATCTCATGAGAATTCACTATCACAAGAATAGTAGCATGGCAGTAACTGCCCCCATGATTCAGTTACCTCCCACTGGGTCCCTCCAATGACACATGGGGATTATGGGAACTACAATTCAAGATGATATTTGCGTGGAGACACAGCCAAACTATATCAGTATGTAAAGCACTTAAAAGATTACTATTAATGTTATTATCAGCTATATATGGCAAGAGCTATTTAAAAAGGAAAACACTGGGGCCAGGTACAGTGGCTTATGCCTGTAATTCTAACACTATGGGAGGCAAAGGTGGGTAGATTGCTTGAGCTCAGGCATTTGAGACCAGCCTAAGAAACAAGGCAAAATCCCATCTCTACAAAAAATACAAAAACTAACGGGCTGTGGTGGTGTGTGCCTGTAGTCCTACCTACTCAGGAGGCTGAGGTGGGAGGATCATTTGAGCCCAGGAGGTCGAGGCTGCAGTGAGCAGAAATTGTGCCACTGTACTCCAGCCCGGGTGACAGAGTGAGACTGTCTCAAAAAGAAAAGTTAGATAAATTATGGTGTATTCACTGATTTACTAAATGAATAATTATTAAGGGCCCACTGCAGACAAGACATTGGAAATATAATGGTGATCAAGACATAAATGGTCCTGCTCTTGTACAACTTGCAGTCTAGAAGAGTTAACAGCAATAACATTAAAGAGCTATTACAGTATTCACAAAACATGTTTTAGCATATGTAGGAATGCTTATGATTTAAAGACATAGTATTAATTGCCTAATGCTACTGAAACAATTTACCACAAATTTAGTAGCTTAAAATGACACAAATGTATTATCTTACAATTCTGGATGACAAAAGTTCAAAGGTGTTGGTAGGGCTGCATTCTTTCTGAAAGCTCTAGGGGAGAATTCAGTCCTGGACTTTTCTAGCTACCAGAGGCTACACATATTCCCTGTATCCTAGACAGTTACTTTTACCACCACATCATCTTCTCTCTATCTGACCCTTCTTCCTCCCACCCCAGATTATAAGGGCCCACCCCAGATAATCCAAGATAATCTCTTCATCTCATGATCCTTAATCACATCTGCAAATTTCCTTTTGGCACTTAGGGTAACATGTTCACAGATTCTAAGGATTAGGACTTGGATATTTTGGGGAAGCTATTATTCTGTCACAGACATAATTATGAATAGAAAAAAACAATATAAGGAAATATATAAAAATATTAATAGTGGCTGAGTCTGAGCAGTTGTACTATGATTAATATTTTGTGTCTTTCTCTTTTTTTTTTTGCAACTTCCAAAATATCCACAATGAGCATATATCACTTTGTGACAGAATACAGAGATACAAACTCAAAAAATACAAAGGGGCATTGAGTAAAGCATACGTTTTTGTCTTACCCTTGTCCGTCAGCCCCCAGTTTCCTATCTCCAGAGGCAACTATCCTGAGCAGTTTTTTTCTTACAGAGATAGGGTATGCAAGAACATATCTGTGGTAGGCTGAACAATGATCCCTCAAAGATATCCACACCCTAATCCCCAGAACCTGTGAATGTGTTACTTTACATGCCAAAAGGGACTCTGTAAATGTGGTTGAACTACAGATCTTGAGATGTTGAGATTATCTTAGATTACCCAAGTGAGCCCAATGTAATTGCAAAGGTACTTCAGAGGGAGGCAGGAGGATCAATGGGGTAGAAGTCAGTAATGTAATGATGGAAGCAGAGATTGGAGCAATGTGCTTTAAAGATGGAGGATGGCCCACAAGCCAAGAATCACAGACAGCCACTTGAACCTAAAAATGGCAAGGAAACAGGTTCTCCCCTCAGAGCCTCCACGAGGAACCAGCCCTACCTACATCTTGACTTTAGCAGTGAAACTCATTTTGTACTTCTGATCTCCAGAACTATCAGACAATATGTGCATGTTTTACGCCACAAAACTGTGCTAGTTTGTCACATTAGCAATAGGAAAACAACAAAAAATATACATATTATCAAAATAGACAGTTGATCCTTGAACAACACAGGTTTGAACTTCACAGATCCACTTATATGAAGATTTTCTTCCTCTTTTGCCACGCCTAAGACAGCAAGACCAATCCCTCTTTTCTCCTCCTCCTCAGCCTAACTCAACATGAAGGTGAAGATGAAGACCTTTATGATGATCCACTTCCACTTAATGAATAGTAAATATATTTTCTCTTCCTCGTGATTCTTAACATTTTCTTTCCTCTAGCTTACAATATTGTAAGTATACAGTATATAATACATATACAAAATATGTGTTAATCTACAGACCAGATAAGCCTTCTGGTCAACAGTGAGTTATTAATAAATTTGGGGGGAGTCAAAAGTTATAAGGAGATTTTTTACTGCATGGTGGGAGGATGGCTTGAGTCTAGGAATTCAAGGCAGCAGTCAGCTATGATTGCACCACTGTGATACACACAGGAGACAGGCAAATACTGGGTAGAAGAGAGTGGTTCCCCAGCAAAGGCTCCACCCTCAAGCCTGGAGACCCACAGCCCTAAATGGGGACAGTCATTCCTGTTTTCATGCCCAAAACATTGCCTTTTGGCCCACAACACCCCCTATCCTGTACCCATATAAACCCTGATCTCCAGGCTCCAGAAGCAGACAAGGAGACAAGCAGATGAACAGCAGAACAATGCAGCAGCGAAAGAGAGAACAGGAGGAATGTCTGAATGCCAAGAGGAGTTTGGCTGAGGGTGGTCAGAGAAGAGTTTGGCTGCTGGACAGCCAAACTCCAGGGGAAGATCATCTTCCCACTCCATCCCCGCTTCCAGCTCCCCATCCGGCCTGCTGAGAGTCACCTCCACCACGTAATAAAACCCTGCATTCATCCTTCAAGTTCGTGTGTGACTCAATTCTTCTGGGACAATGGACAAGAGTTCAGGATACAGAAAGCTGTCACATGGGCCCTCTGCCCTTGCAGAAAGACAGAGGGTCCACTGAGCTGATTAACACTCAAGGTGTCCACGGATGGCAGGGCTAAAAGGGCACACTGTAACACATGCCTACTTGGGCTTCTGCACCTGTTCACCTGCATGCTCCCCTTCCCGTAAGGGGTTTGAGCAGCGGCAGCGACTGAACAGATCAGTCACACCTCTGTTGCATGTCCTGCAAGTGGAGTCAGGGAACTCTCCCGTTTCAACTGCACTCCAGTCTGGGCAACACTGTCTCTTAAACAAACAAACAAAACAAAACAAAACAGTGATTTGTTTATTTGTTTGTTGTTAGACAAAGTATAACTCTTTCATTCAGGCTGGAGTGCAGAGGCTCGATCACAGCTCAGTGCACCCTCAAACTCCCAGGCTCAGGCAATCCTCCTGCCTCGGGCTCCCAGGTAGCTGGGACCACAGGCACACACCACCTCACTCAGCTAACATTTTAAATTTTGATTGAAATTGCCAAACTCCCTTGAAAGAGATTCTGTCAATTTCTACTGCAGCAATGCATGAGGGCTGCTTATTTGACATTTGCCTTTATTCATGATACTTTGGAGTTTCCTGCGTCAAACATATCATCCTTTTCCTTTCTGTTTTTTTCAATTATACTTTAAATGTTCCTTTTTTATTCCTATTTTTCAAGTTTACTTCTTAATTTTGTATCATATAAGTAAGCCTTCTGCCCTCTAAAATTAATTTTTACATACTCCCTTTTTTCCCAGAAGTTTTATAACCCCATTTTTCACATGTAAATCTTTGATAAATCTGAAGTGTACTTGGGTGTCAAGCATGAGGTATGGATACTCTCTTTTTTCCCAAATGGCTATCAAGGTGATCCAACAGACTTTGTTAAATAATACATCATTTCCCCACTGCTCTGAAATGCCACCTTTATCAGATATGAAATTTCTGAGTTCAATATATTTCTAGACTTTCTGGTCTGTTCTGGTGTTTTTAGAATCATGCATCAGTACCACACTGCTTTAACTATTGTAGCTTAATAACATGCTATATTTTAGTATCTGATAAGATTAATTTCCCCTAATTACTCTCCATTTACTAATTTTTCTGGGTTTTCATGCTTGCCTGCTTTTACATACAACTTTTAGAATCAGTTTGTCTAGTCAACAAAAAATTATATCTTTATTTGCACTGAGTTTACTTAGGCAAACATTTACTTTTACATTTACATTTACTTAGGCAAATTAATATTTTTATGTTGTTATCTTTCTATTCAAGAATACCTGAGTCTTTTATCTTACTATGTAATATTTTTTCTTCATGTAGAATTTACATGTTAAGTTTTTATTTATTCATTTAATTTTTTCTTTAGAGTGAGTCTCATTCTGTTGCCCAGGCTAGAATGCAGTGACACATTCTTGGTTCACTGCAACCTCTGCCTCCCAGGTTCAAGTGATTCACCTGCCTCAGCCTCCCGAGTAGCTGGGACTACAGGCGCATGCTACCACGCCCAGCTAATTTTTGTATTTTTAGTAGAGATGAGGTTTCACCATGTTGACCAAGCTTGTCTCAACTCCTGACCTCAAGTGATCCACCCAACTTGGCCTCCCAAAGTGCTGGGATTACAGGTGTGAGCCACCGCACTTGGCCTATTTATTTATTTATTTATTGAGACAGAGTCTCACTCTGTTGCCCAGGCTGGGGTACAGTGGCATGATCTCAGCTCACTGCAACCTCCATCTCCCAGACTCAAGCGATTCTCATGCCTCAGCCTCCTGAGTAACTGGGATTACAGGCACGCACCCCCACGCCCAGCTAATTTTTTGTATTTTTGGTAGAGATGGGGTTTCACCATGTTGGCCAGGCTCGTCTCAAACTCCGGATCTCAAGCAATCCACCCGCCTCGGCCTCCCCAAGTGCTGGGATTACAGGCATGAGCCACCGTGCCCGGCCTTGTTTTTTTTTTGTTTGTTTGTTGGTTTGTTTTGTTTTTTGTTTTTTGTTCGAGAAAGGGTCTTGTTCTGTCACTTGGGCTGGAGTACAGTGGTGTGATCTTAACTTACTGCAATCTCCAACTCCTGAGCTCAAGCAATCCTCCTGCCCCCCGCCATCCGACCAGCTGAGATTACAGGCAAACAACATCATGCCCAGCTAATTTTCTAATTTTTTTTTTCTTTTTTTGAGACAGAGTTTCGCTCTTATCACCCAGGCTGGAGTACAATGACATGATCTCGATTCACTGCAACCTCTGCCTCCCAGGTTCAAGTGATTCTCCTGCCTCAGCCTCCCAAGTAGCTGGGATTACAGGCATGCACCACCACGCCAGCTAATCTTGTATTTTTAGTAGAGATGCGGTTTCTCCATGTTGGTCAGGCTGGTCTCGAACTCCCAACCTCAGGAGATCCACCCACCTTGACCTCCCAAAGTGCTGGGATTACAGGTGTGAGCCACCGCACCAAGTTACTAGTTTTTTCTTTTCTTTCTTTTTTTTTTTTTTTTTTTTTTTTGTAGAAATGAGGTCTTACTATGTTATCCAGGATGGTCACAAACTCCTGGGATCAAGCAATGCTCTTACCTCACCCAAAGTGCTAGGATTATAGGCATGAGCCCCACGCCCAGCCATTAAGTTTAAGCATTTTCTCTTTTCTGTTGTTATTAAAATGGAATATTTCCTTCCATTATACATTCTGATTGTTACTTGTTTATATGAAGGCAACTGATTTCAGGATGCCTAAGGAATCTAAGTTCCTTCTTTGAAGGTATATCCGGGATTCAGACCAATAGATTACTGGCAGTGGAGGCTGGCTGGTGGGACCCTCAAACATTCCTTCCTGAAACAGAACAAAGCAGGACTTCCTTGTATAGCCAGTAAGGATCAAGGCTGTGGACCAGGAATGGCGACTCATGGCTGTAATCCCAGCACTTTGAGAGGCTGAGGTGGGAGGACCACTTGAGCCCAGGAGTTTGAGATGAGCCTGGGAAACACAGTAAGGCTGTCTCTACAAAAAAGCAAAAAATAGCCTGGCATGGTGGCACACGCCTGTGGTCCCAGCTACTTGGAAGACTGATGTGGGAGGGTCACTTGAGCCCAGGAGTTGGAGGCTGCAGTGAGCTATGATTGTACTATGATTGTACCACTGCTCTCAAAAAAATAAAATAAAATAAAATAAAATAAAATAAAATAAAATAAAATAAATAATAAAAAATAAAAATAAA
>NW_016811904.1:73709-93595 GCF_001698545.2 Rhinopithecus bieti
TGCACTAAACTTCTACTGAATAATGGAGATGCAGATGGGAGGAAATAAGAATGACTTCTAGGTTTCTTGTTTCTGACTGGTGTCATTTTCTAACATTGCAAACATGGAGAGAACTAGATTGTATAAACTGTATTTTCTTTGTTTTCCATGCCTTCACAGTGAACATAAGTGATTTTTAAATCTAAAATAAAATAAATAATAAAAAATAAAAATAAATGTTAAAAAACAAGGTTGTGGAGGCTAGGTGAATCTACAATCTACATGCCTCTCCCTGTGTTTAGGGCAAGAGAACTTGTATGAGGGACAATCAGGGAATCCTTGACTATGAATACTAATGAGCTGGCCAGGCGCTGTGGCTCACGCCTGTAATCCCAGCACTTTGGGAGGCCAAGGCAGGCGGAGCACCTGAGGTCAGGAGTTTGAGACCAGCCTGGCCAACATGGTGAAACCCCGTATCTCCTAAAAATACAAAAATTAGCCAGGCATGTTTGTACGTGCCTGCAATCCCAGCTACCCGGGAGGCTGAGGCAGGAGAATCGCTGGAGCCCTGGAGGTGGAGGTTCCAGTGAGTCAAGATCACGCCACTGCACTCTAGCCTCGGCGACAGAGCGAGACTCCGTCTCAAAAAATAAAAATAAAAATGAATGAGTATCCTGCTCTCATAGGATGAGCCCTTGATAAGTAGTAAGTGGCTGGAAAGTTACGTTACTCCTCTCCCATCCCAGGGGAGCTTCCCCCCAGGGCCATAGGAGTCTCTCATGACTGAGGAGCAAACAGAAACTGCAAATACCTGGGTCTTGAGGTTAATCTTCTCTGGATGGCTAGTGAAAACTACCTCCTGATTGCAAGCTGCTCTTGCCTTGGAGCAACACCAGGACTGCTCAGCAAGAGCTATGCTGGAACACCTTCCACCCTCCAGCACAGTTCACCCAGATTTCTTTAATCTTCTCACAGTCTGTAATGGAAGTTCTATTCAAATAAAATCATAGCAGCTGTTAACGACTTTTTCCTTTGGTTATTTTTTCCATTTTTCTTTCTAACTTCTAATTGGTTATAAACCAGGGACCACAGTGGCTTGCTAAAGGATTCCCAGAGTTACAAAACAGGCCTCCTCAGTGCCCCAGGCTTCTTATCAGAGAACATCATTACCTTTTTCAATTGCAACTCTGCAAGTTTCCCAGGTAGCTGAATCCATTTCCACACTGCAGCCTTATCACATCCTGAATCCTGAGAGTCTGTTTCTATTGGCCTTTTATATTCTTTTTTTTTTTTTTCAGTCTATTAGGTTGACTCTTTTTTCTTTTATTTATATATTTATTTATTTATTTATTGAAATACAGTCTCACTCTGTTGCCCCAGTTGGAGTGCAGTGGCACAATCTCGGCTCACTGCAACCTCCACCTCCCGGGTTCAAATGATTCTCCTGCCTCAGCCTCCAAAGTGGCTGGGATTACAGGCACCCACCACCACGCCCAGCTAATTTTTGTGTTCTTAGTAGAGACAGGGTTTCACTACATTGGCCAGGCTGGTCTCGAACCCCTGACCTCAAGTGATCTACCCACCTCGGCCTCCCAAAGTGCTGGGATTATAGGCATAAGCCACCGTGCCTGGCCACAGGTTAACCCCTTCTTAATTCCCTGGGCTTTTTTCCCTTATTGCCACAGTCTTCCTTTTATCACTGGCAGGTGTAACCCTGTTCTTCCTTACTTTTCTTTTTCTCAGATTAGGCTCTTCCCATCCTCCCTTAACAAAAAGATGATTTAATGATCTTGCTTGGGGTGTGGGGACTGCCAGGAGAGACTGAGAGCCAGCCCTGGGGCCAGCTGTTTCCTGATCAGAGCATCTGTAGAAAAACTGCCAGAGTTGGGGCACAAAGTGCTGCAAAGAAACAGAAGCTGTCTTTGATCTTATATTGTCCCTTGCCTTTTATTTTTCTCCACCTCCATTTATTAGCTCATTATTTGCTAGTATTTTGGGGAGACACTTTTATACTTGCTCATGACTACATGTGCACTTTTCTCAACTTATGCCCTATTCAATGGTAGAAAGTCCCACCTAAACGATCCCCTTATTCCACAGTGCCCCAATGCTTGCATGTTTTGGTTTTTCATCTGTCGCTCCATTAATTGTTTTCAGCTGCAACTATAATAGCCCAGTGGAATAGTTTCCAAAGATTTCAAGCCAACATATTTTTCACTTGAAATTTTCAAACCCATGAAATGTTCTCCAACCCCTTCTATGTATTCCACTGCTGTGGTGATGATGCATTTAATGGTGGAAAAGAAACCACATAGAAACACAAGGCTATCAGGTTTATAAATAAGTCACTTGCTCTGGTCTGCCTGTCTTGAATTAGGATCACATTTACACAATATCAGACAGCTAAGGCCCTAACATAAAGGAAATGTGCTACCTTAGACTGAGAATCAGGGAGGGTCCTAAATATATATAAAATTTGGCCAGGCCCAGTGACTCACGCCTGTAATCCCAGTACTTTGGGAGGCCGTGGCGGGCGGATCACCTGAGGTCAGGAGTTCGAGACCAGCCTGGCTAATATGACGAAACCCTGTCTCTACTAAAAATACAAAAATTAGCCAGGCGTAGTGGTGGGCGCCTGTAATCCCAGCTACTCAGGAGGCTGAGGCTCGAGAATCGCTTGAATCCAGGAGACAGAGGTTGCAGTGAGCCGAGATTGTGCCACTGCACTCCAGCCTAGGTGACAGTGCAAGACTCTGCCTCAAAAAAAAAAAGTGTGTGTGTGTGTGTGTGTGTGTGTGTGTGTGTGTATGTATCATATAGTAATAATATGCCAAACCTTCTCCACAAAACTGGTCCTCTCCAGGATTAACCATTTCAAAGAATGGCCCCACCATCTATTTACAAACCAGTGAGCCATCTTTGATATCTCCATCTCCCCAACCTTCCATATCCAATTCATCACCAAGTCCCATTAATGTANCCAAACCTTCTCCACAAAACTGGTCCTCTCCAGGATTAACCATTTCAAAGAATGGCCCCACCATCTATTTACAAACCAGTGAGCCATCTTTGATATCTCCATCTCCCCAACCTTCCATATCCAATTCATCACCAAGTCCCATTAATGTAAACTCCTGAATATCCCATTAATACAGTTCTCTCCATCTCCACCCTCATCCAAGCCATCATCTTCTTCCACCTATACCACTGCAACTACCACCTAACCAGTCTCCTTTCACATTCTTGCCTGTCTTGAATTCATTCTCCACTGTGCAGCCAGAGTAAGCTCAAAATATAAAGCACATCACTTGAATCTTCCTATTTAAAACCACCTGAGGAGCCGGGCGCAGTGACTCATGCCTGTAATCCCAGCACTTTGGGAGGCCGAGGTGGGCGGATCATTTGAGGTCAGGAGTTCAAGAACAGCCTGCCCAACATGGCGAAACTCCGTCTCTACTAAAATCACAAAATGAATGAATGAATGAATGAATGAATGAATGAATGAAAATTAGCAGGATGTGGCGGCACATGCCTGTAATCGCAGCTACTCAGGAGGCTGAGACAGGAGAAACGCTTGAACCCAGGAGGTGGAGGTTGCAGTGAGCCGAGATCGCGCCATTGCACCCAGCCTGGGCGACAGAGCAAGACTCCGTCTCTAAATAAATAAACAAACAAACAAACAAACAAATCCTCTGAGGGGTTCACACTGTATCTCCCTAGCATGACCTATGGGCCCTGAGTGATTGGGTAGCTACTCCATATCTTCCAACTACATTGGTCTTGTTTTAGTTTCTTTTTCTTTTTCTTTTTTGAGACAATTTCGCTCTCATTGCCCACGCTGGAGCGCAATGGCAGGATCTTGGCTCAATGCAACCTCTGCCTCCTGGGTCCAAGCGATTCTCCCACCTCAGCCTTCCGAGTAGCTGGGATTACAGGCTCTGATTGGTTGCTTTCTGTAACCAATCAGATGTTTGCAGAGGAGTGTGACCTTTGTAACTTCACTTCAGCCTCTGGTTTGATGGCTTTCTGCAATCAATCAGACTGATAGTGGGTTACCACTTCATTTACATGAGGTGAGCATGAAATGGCCAATGGGAAACTTTTAGGGGGTATTTGAATCCAAGAAGATTCTGTATCTGGGCCCTTGAGCCACTGCTCGGGTCTGCTCCCACGCTGTGGAGTGTATTTTCGTTTTCAATAAATCCCTGTTTCATTCTTTTGTTGCTTCATTCTTTCTTTGCTTTGTGGGCGTTTTGTCCAATTCTTTGTCCAAAACGCCAAGAACCTGGACAACTTGCAGTCACAACCCTCTACTGGTGACATTACGAGCCAGGTACTGTGCTAATCAGCATGAGATATTGCATTAGTCTGTTCTCGTACTGCTATAAAGAAATGTCTGAGACTGAGTAATGTATAAAGAAAAGAGGTTTAATTGGTTCACAGTTCTGCAGGCTGTACAGGAAGCATAGTGGCTTCTGCTTCTAGGGAGGCCTCAGGAAACTTAAAATCATGGGGGAAAGTGAAGGGGAAGCAAGCACGTCTTTCTTCTTTCTTTCTTTCTTTCTTTTCTTCTTTCTTTTCTTTCTTTCTTTTTTCTTTTTTTCTTTTCTTTTTTTTGAGATGGAGTCTTGCTCTGTTGCCCAGGCTGGAGTGCTGTGGCGTGATCTCCGCTCACTGCAACCTCCGACTCCTAGGCTCAAGCAATTCTCCTGCCTCAGCCTCCTGAGTAGCTGGGATTACAGGCGTGTACCACCACATCCAGCTGATTTTTCTATTTTAGTAGAGACGGGGTTTCGCCATGTTGGCCAGGCTGGTCTCGAACTCCCAACCTCAGGTGATCCACCTGCCTCCGCCTCCCAAAGTGCTGGTATTACAAGTGTGAGCCACTGCACCTGGCCAGGCATGTCTTTTGTTGTTGTTGTTATTTTTTCTTTCAGGCACATCTTACATGGTCAGAGCACGAACAAGAAGAGGTGGGGAAGTGCCGCACACTTTTAAAAAATCAGCTCTCACGAGAGCTCACTATCACAACAACAGCACCAAGGGGGATGGTGTTAAACCACAAGAAATTGCCACCATGATCCTTTCACTTCTCACCAGGCACCACCTTCAACATTGGGGATTATAATTCAACATGGGATTTGGGTGAGGACACAAATCCAAACCATATCAGATATACAGTGATAAATCAGAACAAATCCCTCACCGAAGAAGGAAGGGAGATATTCACAATACAGCTAACTTAGTAGTAAGACAGACGGCTACAAGTACAGTGTAAACAACATGTAAGTGAACATCAGGTAACAAAGGGTTAATTCTAACTAAGAAGGCACCCTCAAAGGTGGTGGCATTTGGCCCGCCCTAGAAAGATTCTAGATAGACTACCAGGATTACAAAGAAAGCTAAATAAAACTCTACGCAGTTCCGCAAATAATTTCTAAAAGCCTGATACACATAAGGCTGTAAGTTTCAAATTATACAGTAACACAATTGTACAGTGATACAAGACTGCTAAGAGACAACTTTTATCTTCCAAGAGCATCCAATGTAGTAGAGAAGATGAGTGCATAATACCAAGCATTATACAAACACCAGGAGATGTAGATTGTCCCAAAAGAGTTCAAATGAGGAAGAAATCGTATTCAGTTGGGGAGATCTGGGAAGAATGCAAGGAAAAGGTAAGATGTGAGATGGGCCTTGGATGACGGGCAGACTTCAATAAACAGGGATGTATGGGGGTAAGAGCATTCCAGGAAAAAAGAATGGCCTGAGCAAAAGAGACTGAGGAGAAACAGAGCTGAGTACAGGTTTGGAAAACAGTGCAGAGTCCAATTTAGCTTGATAGTCAAAGATATAAAGGGAGGTAAGAGGAGATAATGCTGGAAAAGACCCTTGGGCCCATAATCTGGAAAATCTTGAAGGTCAGGCTGAACACTCTTTTCTTGAGGAAGCTGGCAGTGTGGGAAGCCACTGAAGGTTTCTGAACAGGAAGTGGCATGATGAATGCTGTAGTCTGGAATAGTTCATCTGGAATCAGTATGGGATTAAACGAAGGAGAAAGGGATAGAAGTTGGCAGCTAGTGTTTTCTCAGGCAAAAAGTGACAAGTGTTTGAAATGCAGCAGTAAGAAGGGGCAAGAGAAAGGTGGAGATGAATGCAAAAGACACTGCTGGAGGTAAATCTACCAGACTTACGCATTTATTGAATGTAAGGGTCATGAGAGAGGAAAGAAAGAAGGAGAGAAAGAGAGAGAGAGAGAAATGAAAAGGAAAGAAAGAAAGAGAAAAAAGAAAAGAAAAAGAAAAGAGTCTGTCTTTGAGGTTCCCATTCTGGCCAACTGGTAGACTACAAATACCATGAACCAAAATAAGGAAGTCAGTAGGATGTGGGGAAAATGCTTAGCTGGATTTTTACTCAAAGCAAAGATTAAGTAAATAATGCCTAATGTCAGTATGAATTGAATCATTAAACCCGAAGTATAAAGAAATCTTATTGCATATCTTATGTTGATGGGCCTCATGATCTATTCTCTTCAAACCGCCCAGTTGGAGTTATAGGTAGTGCTATATCAAGAACCAGAGACCAAAGATATAGGCCCTGATAAAATCTTCAGAAGAGTGCTTATCAGGTCAGGTTTGCAAATGACTCGAGGCATTGTCATAATGAAAAGGGCCAAGACAGGTTCCACATTTGGCCAGTAGTTTTAAACTTTGGGAGTCAACTAAACTCTAGGGAGATACCATCTTTCTCTCCGAGAAAACAAACATAGGCACATACTCACACGTTAAAAGATAAAATTGGGGGAGAGGTTTTCACAGAGAGGTGTAATTGTACAGGAGTATCTGAAGTAAAGACTGAACATTTTGATAGCCTGCCTAGAAAGAATGACAGTGCTCTAAAAGATCAGAATTTGAACAAGCCAACACTGCACAAATCACAAATGGGTGAGGTGGGAAGATGATGAAGAAAGTAAAGCCAAAGATGGAGAATTAAGATACAGTCCTAGCTGCCAAATGTCCCTGTGTTTAAATAGGAAAAGCAGCACAGCTGCCAAATGTTTCAAGTCTACAGACTCCAGCAAGACACTTGATTCAGGAATCTACAGTTTCGGGAGTTTGTCTTGGAAGCTTTCATACCAATAGCCTTCCAGCCCAGATGCAGAGCCAGTGTCAAATGCCTTTAAATGGAATAGAATATTGAGATGATCTCTAGGAAGGGAAAAAGGCAGCAAATAAGTTTAAACTCAGAGAGGAGACAAAACTCCTGGCAGGAAGCATTCCTAGAGAGAAGGGTAGTATTTATTATAACTGAAAGATAAAAATCATATCCCTTCTTTTTTGGAATTGCTACTCTTCCCTACAGATCAGCAATTTTTTGAGCATGTGCAAGCGTGCTTTCTTTTTGAAGGTGTTGATGTTGAAATGATAGCTGCTTTCAATTTGCAGAAATCTAAGCAGGGGGTCAGTGTTCAGCAACTAAATCAAAGAGCAATTGTGCCTTTTGACTTTAAAAAATAAACGTCCCTATCACAGATCTACTGCTGTAGAGACTCACAGGGCCGTGCCAATTGGCTGCTTTCTCAATGTGCCTTGTGTACGATCCTGGGTTCAAGAGAACAAGGCAAAAGGGCAATGGTGACTCTAAACAGAGGCAACATTCTGAACTCAGGTACTGCACGAGATGCACTGCTTGATGGGGAGGGCATTTCTTGAGCAAAGGAAACAGTTGTACCATCTAGACTCAGAAAAATGCTAAAAGTGAAGTGCCACAATCATTTCTGAGGAGCTCCAGAGGGGTAGCACAAGCAGAAGCGTAAGATAAAAGGAAACGAGATGCTGAATGCAGAGTCAGGAGACCTGAGTTGAAGTCTCAGTTTTACGTTACCACTGCGTAACTTTGTATATATGTAAGTCATTCAGCTTCTTTATCTGCACAATAGGCTTAATGATAACAACTCTACCTATTTCAAAGAATTGGTATGGGATGCCAAAATGGTGCAGCCATTATAGAAAACAGTATGGTGGCTCCTAAAAACTTTTTTCTTTTTTTTTTTGAGACAGAGTCTCACTCTGTCGTCAGGCTGGAGTGCTGTGGCATGATCTCAGGTCACTGCGACCTACGCCTCCCTGGTTCAAGCGATTCTCCTGCCTCAGCCTCCCGAGTAGCTGGGATTAGATGCATGCACCACCATGCCCAGCTAATTTTTGTATTTTTAGTGGAGATGGGGTTTCACCATGTTGGCCAGCATAGTCTTGATCTCTTGACCTCACGATCCGCCCACCTCGGCCTCCCAAAGTGCTGGGATTACAGGTGTAAGCCACTGCGCCCAGCCAAAACTTTTAAATAGAACTATCATATAATCCAGCAATCCCACTTCTGGATACATACCCAGAGGAATTCAAAGCAGGATCTCAAAGGTGTATTTGCACACTGACGTACATTGCAGGATTATTCACAATAGTCAAGAGTTGGAAACAACCCAAATGTTCATTGATGGGTGAAAGGATAAACAAAATGTGGCATATACATACAAAGGAATAATTATGCAGTCTTAAAAAGGAATGAAATTCTGACACACTCAGGTGGGAGAATAGAAACTTAAAAAAGAATAAACCAAAAAAAGAAAGAAAAGAAGTTCTGACACATGCTACATGAAAGAACTGTGAGAATGTCAAGCAAAATAAGCCAGTCACAAAAGACAAATACTGTATGATTCCACCAATATGAAGTAACAAAAGTTGTCAAAATCACAGAAAAAGAGAGTAGAAAGGTAGTTGCCAAGACTGGGGGGTGGTGGGGAATTGGCAATTAGCATTTAGTGGGTATAGAGTTTCAGTGCTGCAAGATGAAAACACGCTAGTGATCTGTTGCACAACAATGTAAATCTACTTAACACTACTGAACTGTGCATTTAAAAATGGTTCAGGTGGTAAATTTAATGTTATGTGTTTTTTCACCACAATTTTTTAAAAAAGATTTGGTATGTGATGCAAACCTTATCATAAAAGTGATGCACATTTGAAATAATAACGTCTTACATCAGGTACAGCATTTGCTCTTCCATCTATTCCCCTAGTCCGCTCATTACAGTCTGTTTGTTTGTTTGTTTGAGACAGGGTCTCACTCTGTTGCCCAGGCTGGAATGAAGTGGTGTGATTATAGCTCACTATAGCTTCAAACACCTAGGTTCAAGTGATCCTCCTGCCTCAGCCTCCTATACAAGCACATGACACCACCTGGTTAATTTAAAATAAATTTTTTAGAGTCGAAGTCTCACTATGTTGCCCAGGCTGGTCTCGAACTACTGGGCTCAAGTGATCCTCCTGCCTTGGCCTCCCAATGTGTTGTGATTATAGATATAAGCTACCATGCCTGGCCCATTATAGTCTTTGGGGTGATTGTCTGTGTTCCCTAGCTTGGCACAGCCACCCTCCTGCATTACAGCTCAGATCAGACCTGTGTACACCTGGGATTTCCTAGATGTCAGCAGAAAAGCTTGGAGGGGCCCAAATCCCCACTCTGTTGGAAGCAGAAACTGCTGTGGAATAAGTGATCTCTATCAGTCTAAGTGGTAGATGAGTTTTCGCAAAAAACTGCAAGCAACCTGAGATGACTGAAAAGGAGAGGGTCCACATTCCCATTTTTTAACCTCTAATTTATTTTATGCACATCTTTCATCCAAGAAATGTTTTCTAAACTTTTGGGACATAATGGGCTAAGAGAAGCAACAAGATATTATATAAAGGGCAATGAGGCTGGGCGCAGTGGCTCACACCTATAATCCCAGCACTTAGGGAGGCTAGGGCAGGTGGATCACTTGAGGCCCCTCAAGACCAGCCTGGCCAACATGGTGAAAACCCGGTCTCTACTAAAATACAAAAAAATAACCAGGCGTGGTGGCACATGCCTGTAATCTAGTAAGCTATTCAGGAGGCTGACGCACAAGAATCACTTGAACTCAGGAGGCAGAGGCTGCAGTAAGCTGAGATCACGCCACTGAACTCCAGCCCGGGTGACAGAGCAAGAATCTGTCTTTAAAAAAAAAAAGAAAGGCAATACTCCAGTGATAACTAAATGCAACTCATAATCCTGGACTTGTTTCCTGGGTCAGAAAATAAAACAGATATTATTGGGACAAAAAGGACATTATTGGGACAATTAGTTAAATTTTAATATAGACTTTAGATTAGATAATAGTATTATATCAGTGTTAAATGTCCTGACTTTAAGGCCAGGCACTGTGGCTCACGCCTGTAATCCCAGCACTCTGGGAGGCCGAGGCGGGCGGATCACCTGAGGTCAGGAGTTCGAGACCAGCCTGGCCAACATGGTGGAACCCCATTTCTACTAAAAATACAAAAATTAGCTGGGCATAGTGGCGGGCACCTATAATCCCAGCTACTCGGGAGGCTGAGGCAAGAGAATCACTTGAACCCGGGAGGTGAAGGTTGCAGTGAGCCAAGATTGCACCACTGCACTTCAGCCTGGGTGAGAGAGTAAGACTCCATCTCCAAAAATGAAAAAATAAAAAATAAAATTTCCTGACATTAATAGTTGTACTATGCACATGTAATAACGATCCTTATTCTTGGGAAATACATGCTGAAGGATTTAAGGGAAAGGGTCATAATATATGCAACTTAATCTAAAATGATCCAGAAAAAATAATATGTAAATAATCAGAGACAGAATAAGACAAATATAGCAAAATATTTTAAAAAATCAGTGAATCTGACTGAGGTTCTTTGTACTATTTTGTAACTTCCCTGTAACTTTGAAATTATTTCAAAATAAAATGGTTGCTAAAATAGATACTTGAACCAAGTATGGTGGCTCACGCCTGTAATCCCAGCACTTTGGGAGGCCAAGGCGGGTGAATCACCTGAGGTCAGGAGTTCAAGACCATCCTGACCAACATGGTGAAACCCTGTCTCTACTAAAAATACAACAATTAGCCAGGCATAGTGGCGTGCACCCGTAATCTCATCTACTCAGGAGGCTGAGGCAGGAGAATCACTTGAACCTGGGAGGCGGAGGTTGCAGTGAGCCCAGATCATGCCACTGCACTCCAGCTTGGGCAACAAGAACAAAACTCCATCTCAAAATAAATAAATAATACATACATAAAATAAAATAAAGTAGTTAATGGTCCAGAAATTGACAGACCTGGGTTCTAGCCATCATGTATCCATTGGGCAGCTCACTTGGTATCTTTCAGCTCAATTTGCTCATATAGTAAAATAGGGATAATGCCTATATGTTCTTTTTTTACAGAATTGTTCCAAAACACAAGGCATGATGATACCTACGTGGAAGACCTAGAAAAAACAACAGCTTTAGAGTCAAAAGACCAACATTTAAATCCATTGCTCTATCACTTTTACGAATATGTTGATCCTATCTTAAGCCTCAGTATTCCCATCTGTAAAATGGGGGCATCAATATGTACCTCAATGGATCATTATGGAGGTAAAATGAAACAATGCCTATAGGAAAACCCTATACAATTTATAGGATGGTAACATATCAGAATAAATAAGAACCATGTATTTATCCCCAAATGATGCCACAAATTTGGTATAACCATACCTTGTCAATGTCCTCTACTATAAATTAGGTATAACAATACAAAATTACCCAACTGGGGAAAATAACAAAAATACCTTTGTAATATAATGGTCAAAATATCAATACAATACTGTTCTGTTTATTCAGCATTACCCGATAATAATCCATTACAAAAAGTTTTCAATTTAAATAAAGTTTATCCCTTCAAACATGGAGAACTTCTGTAATTTAACCATTTTAATGGAAAGCTAAGCTAACATTTAATTTTCTGCATTCTTTTTGTTGTTGTTGTTGTTGTTCTTTAGAGACAGGGTCTCGCTATACAACCCAGGCTGGACTCGAGCTCCTGGGCGTAGCAACCCTCTTGCCTCAGCCTCTTGAGCAGCTAGGACTACAGGCATATGCCATCATGCCCAGCTTTCTGCTTTCTTAAATGGTTTGGGGATGACTCCACTTCATCATTGTGACAACATCAGTCAATCTGAGGCTGTCACATACTCAAAGAATGTTCAGTATGTAGGACTATTGCACTCTACATAAAATAGACACAAAGCACAATGCTTTATAGGCCTTACATCTGTTTTCCCCAATATTTTCAGGCTCCCCCAATACATACACACACTTCAATTCAATTCCATTCTCACTTCTTTTTCATATCAAAGTTCTGGTGCTATACTCCTCCTCACTTCACCTCCAAATCCCTATATTCTGCTTCTAAATTTCTAAGGGGTAGAAACCACATCAGAATTTAAATGAAGAGCCAATAAAATCAGGACAACCTTCTCTCCTACGGAAGAGTGCACAGCGAAAACCACTGTAGCTATTTAGAGACATTTTTTGGAAAGGCAAGTCTCTAGACTCCTAGCTTTATTCTGGATATTGATATTATTAGAAAACTGACCTTCAAATGTCCAGTAGTATTCATATAATGAGGTAATAGCAGTGACAAGATTCTAATTGATGTGCATGTTAAATCACTTATTCTACTTAGCAACTGGGCCAGGCACAGTGGCTCATGCCTGTAATCCCAGCACTTCGGGAGGCCGAGGCGGGCGGATGACTTGAGGCAAGGAATTCGAGACCAGCCTGGCCAACATGGCGAACCTTGTCTCCACTAAAAATACAAAAAATTGGTCAGGCATGGTGGTGTGTGCCTGCAATCCTAGCTACTTGGAAGGCTGAGGCAGGAGAATCACTTGAACCCGGGAAGCGGAGGCTGCAGTGAGCCAAGATTATGCTACTGCACTCCAGCCTGGGAAACAGAGCGAGACTCTGCCTCAAAAAAATATAATAATAATAATTAGCAACTAATCCATGGGCTTATAAATTAAAAAATTAAGCCACAAAAGCAAAATTACTTGAGACATCCTATAGTCTTTAAGTCTCAATCAACATTTCCTCTAGGCATACAGCACTTAAATAAGAAAGAACTTTCATTTCCATGATCTCACTTGATTCTCAGAATAATCTTGTGAGGGGAACAGGGTAGGTGTTCTTGATCCCATTTCACATATAAGGAAACTGAGGCACCAAAAGGTGAACTGTACCTAACATTACATGGTTAGCAAAGATTTAAGGCTAGAATCCTAATTCTATAAACCCTAGGCCAGTGCTTTCTGCTGGGCCACACTGACTCTCATGAACACACGGGAGCATCTCTGTCAGTACCATATCTCTGGAGAACATTTTATTGACTACAGTCCTGGATAGGAGGAGTTGTGAAGTGTTTCCAAAAAACCCAGGCCCAACAACAAGGTGATTATCACTAGGCAGGGGATTATCAACTTTGCAGACCAAAATCTCTTTTACAGGCTTCAGCAATGCCCAAGAATGCTGAGGACAATGTTCAGAATTTCATAAGACAGCTAGAGATGATCCAGAAAGAGGACAAGAAACTCACCAAGCAAGGGGTGTGCTTTTAAGTGAGGTTGTTAACAGAAAAAAATACAATTCTTTTGTATGCAAAGATGAGGAATGAGGGCTGAGGGCTGAGGGCTGAAAATACAAATCGTTAAAATCACACAAGGTAAGGATATGTGAATACACTTTTCTTTTTTAAGCAAGTCTAAAAAACCAGAACTGGGAACTTCCTCTTGAAGTTTCAAAGAATCATTTCTAGGACAAATCAAAGAATGTCATATTTTCATGAGTAGACTTAGGAAACTCCTTTATGTGGGTTAGAGTTATAAACAGGTTTAAGAAGGAGTTAGAAAAATTAATATGAGGTCAAGACATAGAGAAATTCGGACTTCTAGGGTATCTAATCACTGTGTGAAGTAATATCATTCTTCTCATCAACTATCTCCTAATGCCACTGTCCAAAACAAAACCCCTGGCCGAATGAATCATGGGTTTGAATCAAAGTAGCAAATCCAACATTTTTATGAGTCAGTTCATGCAAATATTATGGATCCTGAAGAAAACTTTAAAATTATCAAGTTCTTCCAAAAATTAAAAATAGAATTACTATATGATACAGCAATTACACTATTGGGTATATCTCAGTCCATTTCTGATGCTATAACAAATTACCACAGACTGAGTAATTTATAAAGAACAGAAATTTGTTTCTAGCAGCTCTGGAGGCTGGGAAATATAAGACCAAGGTGCCGGCAAATTAGGTGTCTGGGTGATGGTCCAGGCTCTGCTTCCAAGATGGCACTGCCTCCATAGGGGAGGAATGCCATGTTCTCACATGGCAGAAAGCCGAAGAGCAAAAACCAAAAAACAAAAAGGCCAGTGCAGTGGTTCACGCCTGTAATCCCAGCTACTCAGGAGACTACGACAGGAGAATCGCTTGAACCCAGGAGACGGAGGTTGCAGTGAGCCAAGATAGCGCCACTGCACTCCACCCTGGATGACACAGTGAGACTTCATCTCAAAAAAAAAAAAAAAAAAAAAAAAAAAAAGGGGGGGAAAAAACTTCTTCCATCAAACTGTTCTATAAGGGTATTAATTCATTGATAAGAACAGGGGCCTCATTACTAAACATCTCCCAAAAGGCTACACTTCCTAATACTGTTGCATTGGGGATTAAGTTTCCAATACACATATTTGGGGATATACATTCGGACCACAGCAGGGTATACACCCAAAAGAGTTGAAAGCAAGGTCTCAAAGAGGTATTTGTACACTCATATTCATAGCAGCATTGTTCACAATAGCCAAAAGGTGGAAGCAACCTAAGTGTCCATCAATAAGTGAATGGATAAACAAAATGTAATATTATTTCAGCCATAAAAAGAAATGAAATTCTGACACGTTACAAGATGCATGTGTCAGGGCTAAGGGAAACGTCCCTCTATCCTCGTTGGTTCTCTGACAAATCAACGGACAAAGGCAAATTAATAGGAGAAAAGGCATAATTTATTAATGTGCACAGGAATCATACAAAATATAAGAACTCAAAGAAAGGCAAGGTAGCTGGTGCTTTCATTTTATTTTATTTTTTAACTTTTATTTTAGGTTCAGGCATATATGTGCAGGTTTATAAAATAGTTAAATGGCATGTCACAGGGGTTTAGTGCACAGATTATTTTGTCACCCAAGTAATAAGCATACTATAATAGGTAGTTTTTCATCTCTCACCCCAATAATTTCCCAATAATGGGATTGCTGGGTTGAATGGTGGTAGTTCTGTTTTAAGTTCTTTGAGAAATCTCCAAACTGCTTTCCAAAGTGGCTGAACTACTGTATAAGTGATCCCTTTTCTCCACAACCTTGCCAGCATCTGTAATCTTTTGACTTTTTAATAATAGCCATTCTGACTGGGGTGAGATGGTATCTCATCGTGGTTTTGGTTTACATTTCTGTAACAATTAGTGATGCTGAACATTTTTTCATATGCTTGTTGGCCCCACATATGTCTTCTTTTGAAAACTGTCAGTTCATATCCTTTATGCACTTATTAATGAGGTTGTTTGTTTCTTGCTGTTAATTTGTTTAACTTCCTTATACATGCTGGATATCAGACCTTTGTTGGATGCGTACTTTGCAAATATCTTCTCCCATTCTGTAGCTGGTCTGTTTGCTGTGTTGATAGTTTTATTTGCTGCACAGAAGTTCTTTAGCTTAATTAGGTCCCATTTGTCAATTTTTTGTTTTATTGCAGTTGCTTTTGGTGTCTTTGTTATGAAATCTATGTTTCTATGTCCAGAATGGTATTTTCCGAGATTTTCTTCCAGAGTTTGTATAGGGTTGATGCTTCTATACCATCTTGAGGTTACAGAAAGAACGGAAGCTCCCTCGAGGCATGGCCAAAAACAGGTTATGGTGGAAAATCAGATTATGGTGGCAGAACAGGTTTTGGGAGGGGGAGAAGAGGAGGCTTGGCTAGCAGAAGTGGTCTTGTTATATAGATCAAACTTCACAGGCAGCAGCCCTCAGAGAGAATAGATGGTGGAATGTTTAATCAGACCTTTATTAGGTGTCTACACTCGGCCGCCCCCTCTCAGTTAATCTTTCCCTAGATCTGGACAAGGGAGGGCCTCAGAGAAAACCTGGGCTTACTCAGTGCAAGATTTTCCCTACAGCTGCAAATGTCTCCAAAAAGACAGCTTTGCAGGGCTACTTCTGTTTACTGGTGCTCTGAACAGTCATCTTAAAATATGACAAAGAAGTATATTTTCAGGTGAAATATTTTGGTTTCCTTCAGATGAACCTTAAGAACATTATGCTAAGTGAAATAAACCAGTCACAACAGGTTGGCCAAAAACTGTATACTTTCCTTTACATGAGGTACTTCCACTTATAGAGTAGTCAAATTCATAGAGACAAAAAGTAAAACAATGGTTGCCAGAGGCTGAGGGCAGCTGGGAATGGGGAGTTAAAGTTTAATGTGTATAGTTTTAATTTTACAAGATGATAAGAGTTCTGGAGATGGGTGGTGGTGATGGTTATACAACAATATGAATGTACTTAATCCCACTGAACCAAAGACTTAAAAATGATTAAGATGGTACCATCATGTTATGTATATTTTGTCACAATTCAAAACAATTAAAATTATTCATCAGACTCTATTAAACAAACCCTTTTCCTGCCCACATAAGAAGGGTTAAGAATGAGAAGTCTATTTATAAACTGAGAAGAACTTGCCTAAAATGGTACATAAAAAGAAAGACACTAGGCCCATCTCAGCTATATACTTGGGGCCTGAAAAGGGAAGAATATAACTAAATACAGTTTTCATGTGAAAGTTTTATTTTGTTGTTCAATAGTAATCTTTTAGAGTATTTCTTCATTTACATCAGTTTCAGAAGCATTCTGAACGTACTCCAGATGTCAGATGAGAAATTCGAATTCCTGGGTCCCATTCCCACATTGGCCAAGGCTCCCTACAATCACAAAAGGTTTCTGCAGTGACTCAAAGCGAGGCAGGAAGCAAAGGGAGAAGAAAGGCAAACAAGTAAAATAGCCTGCCATCAAACGTGAAATTATTCCTCTCCAGCTTGTTCAGGCCCAGTATGCAACAGACCCTGTTTATATATTTCTTCTGGGGTTTCTAAATTACTTCTGTAACAACTAACACATAGTGAGAAGTTCAAAAAGAGGCCAACTTTCTAGAGACAGAGGATGTCTGTATATTCTGTGAGATAATTTCTATACACATCTCCGTTAATGTACATTAGCCCTGCCCTGCAGCTTTGTCTATCAGAATAACCAACATCAAGGTAATCAAAGCCAATTCTCAGGGGAATGTGGGCAGATTCAAAGATATGGTGCTGGAAAAGAAGATATCCCTCTACACCCACACCCACATGTTACTGTTACTGTGATTTTCTTCCAAGCCAACACCATCTGCCTATAAAATCCATGCTGTAACCACCTATCCTTCCCCACACACCCACCCAGGCCCCTTTGTTCAACCTCAGCTCAGACAAAACATGCAAAAAAGGGGTTCTCCCTATCTGTTGCATTTCCAACAACTAAGAAATCCTAGATAGGGCAGGTGCAGTGGCTCATACCTGTAATCCCAGCACTTTGGGAAGCCAAGGCAGGAGGATCACTTGAGCCCAGGAGTTCAAGACTAGCCTGAGCAATATAATGAGACCCCATCTCTACAAAAAACAACAGACAAACAAGCAAAATGAAAGAAATCCTAGAGAAAACATTATACTATGAAAGGCCATAAGGCACTCTCATTGCATCTTTAGCCTACTCTCTTAATTTAGGTACAAGCAAATCACCAGCTCATAAGGGGGAAGGAAGTCTCTTTACAGTATGTTACACAATATTCATGAGATAAGACAGCCTGAAAAGGGAAGAGTATGCGTTAAGAACCAAGGCAGTAGACCAGGTCCCATTATTGACAAGAACACTGTCTCTCTTAATCCTTAGATGAGCCACTTAACTGTTCTGTCTCAATTTATCTCCTGTAAAATAGGGTCTTATGAATTCATTCAAATAAAATACTTAGAGACTACTAAGGGCCAGGCGCTATGTTAGGCACGTTGACCAGAACTAAAGATTGTTCCCTTTCTCAGTGCCAGTAGAACCACAATGATACAACATCAGACCCAAGAGCGCTATAAATAACAATGCTAATCTTTCTCAAATGGTTATTACTGAAAAGGAGAAGAGGATCAGGCACACCAATACCTTATTGGTGAGTGTGGCTGCTGTTATATGCTATTCCAAAAGGCTTTCTGATCAGTCCCTACTTTACTGTCATTAGAATATCTGCAAGGCTGTGTGAACGTGAGAAACATGCACTCATATTCTTTTTCTCTTCTCTTTGTGAAGTGTATTCTTGAATTTTCAAGAAATAAGCCATATCCAAACTCCAACTAAGTTATTAATTACCACAATTTAAGTTTGTTTATGGCACAAGCATTGTCATAAGTATGTTTTTTAAAATACATACTTAAACAGTAGAGACTAACATTTATTAAGAGTATATTACTTTCAAATATGTTATTTCATGTATACAATCTATAGCCAAGGTTGGTATTTACTGTCTCCATTTATAATTGAGGAAACTGAAACTTTAAGAAGTTCATAACTTGTTCAAATGCCACCCAGATAGTAAATAGGGAATTCAAACCCAGATCTGTGTGCCTCCCAAGTCAATGGTAATTCTGGCAACTAGATGCCGTTGTGCTAAGCCTTCCCATTACCATTACTTGCTGATGAGTTCAATTTCCTAGATAGAGAATGTGCTGAAACCTAAGCTCAGTAACCTAACTTCAACCAAGCCTATGTCTTTAACCACTTCAGTCCCAAATGTTCTTTAGGTGCATAAGATTAAAAAGAAGACTTAATTAAAGCCCTGAAGTCCAAAAGTTAGCATTTCCCCTAACAAACTAGTTTCTACTGCTCTCAAAAGGCAGAGTTAAAGATGGAAGACATCTACAAGGCAACAATCTAATTCCATTCGTTCTCCAGCCACATCTGTCTTGGCTGATTTAGGTGGCTAGAAAGCAGAGGAGTTGACTCCATGACCTCTCAAGACTCTTTCTAACACTATAATTCTGATTCTCTTTGCCCTACTTACACATGGGGACCTGTGATTATTCTCTATAGCTAGATTTTGAAGGCCAGATTGCTCCATTTTAGAAAAGATACCATGAATAACATGAGATAGAAACTTATAACTGCCACACTTTTAAAATCTGTATTAAATCATACCAAAATAATCATCCTGAAATAACAAGATCATACCAATCAATTAGAAGGAATTAAGAATCAGGGAAGCAGAGAGTTGCTCCTGTTCATAGCATTTCTTCTCTTAAGACCTCAGTGAAATATTATCTGACCAGTTGGAGAAAGCTTGACTGGGCAATATGCCCTGTGGTGAATTCTGTGGTTCCTGTCCCGTAGCCTTCACTACTTGGTGTATTACATCATTATTAACTATAAAGGGAACTGCTGTCTGGCCCCCTTAATAAAGAACTTCCCAAATCTGTCAAAGAGAGAAAAAGGTCCCTGTTAGCTTATGACAAATAACATATCAAAAAACATGGGTTTCTCTGCCCATGGAGCTTCAGACTGCTTATATATTACCCAATTGTATAATACACTTTAGGACTTAATATACCAGTTCAAGGCTGGGCGCGGTGTCCCATGCCTGTAATCCCAACTTTTTGGGAGGCCGCTGCAGGCGGATCACCTGAGGCCGGGAGTTTGAGATCAGCCTGGCCAACATGGTGAAACCCCATCTCTATTAAAAATACAAAACTTAGCCAGGTGTAGTGACGAACACCTGTAGTCCCAGCTACTCAGGAGGCTGAGGCAGGAGAATTGCTCGAACTCGGGAGGTGGAGGTTGCAGTGAGCTGAGATCATGCCACTACACTCCAGCCTGGGTGACAGAGCAAGACTCTGTCTCAAATATATATA
>NW_016811904.1:96791-99584 GCF_001698545.2 Rhinopithecus bieti
TATATATATATATTTCATAGATGGTTCACTGAAACCTCTGCCTCCTGGGCTCAAGCCATCCTCCCACCTCAGCCTCCAGAGTAGCTGGAATTACAGGTGAGCACCACCATGCTAATTTTTGTATTTCTTGTACAGGGCAGGATTTCACCATGTTGGCCTAGCTGGTCTCAAACTACTGAACTCAAGCAATCTGCCCCACCTGGGCCTCCCAAAGTGCTGGTATTATATATACACCAGTTCAAAGTTCAAAATCAACAAACATATACAAACTATTCAAGGGCTTTGTGAAAATCCCATCAACTATCTATAATGGGAAAGAGGAAAAGGAGTTCGTGACCAAATACACAAAGACAGACAGTCAAAAAGGATGAACTGTTTCTGCACTAGTGAACCAATGTGTTTCTGAATGCCCATTGGGAAAAGCAAAACCCCCGTATGAGAGTTTCTTGAGATCAGAACTGAGACTGTGTCAGACCCCAGGGTAGGCAATAAGAATACATCTCTGATGATGAACACTTTACCCATTCAGACAGGAAAATACCTCATAGCACAACCTGCATTCTAAGCTTTCATTACGTATGCGGGAACAGGTCATTTCCAAAACCACTTCCCTGCATACCTCTCTACACAAACTCAGCAGAAGCTGGACACAAACAAGAAGGTCCAAGGAACACTTTAGGAACTCAATGCCCTGCCCCACCCAACAACAGCCAATTAATGTTGCACAGCCTGTTTTAGTCTCGGAGGTCTAGTCTGTGTCTACTGCAATGACTCAATTCTGCCATTTTATTGCAAAAGCAGTCACAGACAATATATAAACAAATAGGTGTGCTTATGTGCCAATAAAACGTTATTTGTGAAAACAGACATTATTTACGAAAAGAGGAGGTGGACAGGATTTGGCCATGAGCCACAGCATGCTGGCTCCTGCTTTACTACAAATAGATCTCCTTGATAAATCAAGTTACTATTCCTTTTTTATTTTTATTTATTTATTTATTTATTTATTTATTTATTTATTTTGAGATGGAGTCTTACTCTGTAATGAAGGTTGCAGTGCAGTGGCGAGATCTCGGTTCACTACAACTTCCATCTCTGGGGTTCAAGCAATTCTCCTGCCTCAGCCTCCCAAGTAGCTGGGATTACAGGTGCATGCCACCATGCCCAGCTAATTTTTGTATTTTTAGTAAAGACAGAGTTTTGCCATGGTAGCCCAGGCTTGTCTGGAACTCCTGACCTCAGGTGATCCACCCACTCAGTCTCCCAAAGTGCTGAGATTATAGGCATGAGCCACCACGCCCGGCTTCAAGTTAGTATTCCGTATCTCCTCTCTCTTCTGTCCAGGACTTCTGGAAAGGAGCAAAAAGCAAACATGCAAGGCTAGGAAGTTTCCCTTCATCAGTATGCTCAAAAGCAGAAGGTACAAAAGACTTCAAAGTAAGATGCCTGTGGGTATCCAATCTACTTATTTCTACTTATCACCATTAAAAAATAAAAATCTTTGCTGGTTTAATGGAGAGACCAGAGCTGCCTTCTCTAGTGTGCCAATAGAATGACACATGTTTTCTATTAAACATCACATTATTAACTCCTGCCATTAGAAACATTAAAGGCACAGTTGACCAGCAGCTTTCAGAACAACTGGAAGCCACTGGGTGGAAGGGTGGGGTAACACACTTTGGGAAAGCCAGTTCTAAAGGGGACTGCTGGCTCCTTAGAGGTAAGACTGCTACTGAAAAATGAAACCTCCCTGAAGAGAAGAACTGCCAAGCAACCGCCTCCTTGCCCAGTGGCCAATTCAATGAATGCTTCAATCAGCCAGATCTTGCTGGACTTGTTAGACCTGACAAAACAACGGCAATAGCTTTGGTAATAATGTCAGACAGGGGCTAGTACAAAACTGCCTGCTGCAATGGAAATCTCTATAATGAGCTCTGCTGAAAACACATGCCAATTATGCCCATATTGCCAGAGGAGCAGAAGCTGATTAAAGGCATATGGGTAAGAAGAAGGCAAAAGAACTGGTCCTGAATATACTACCATAGCATACCTATATTTATGAGCTCCTCTGAATGTCAGGGGCTGCCTAACACATGGCATAAGAAGATCCAAAAGACTTGAAATCACAGTTTGAAGGTGAATCATTAGAGCAGGGACAGTTGGCTAGAAGGGCAATTTTAAAAACAAGGCACAATAACACAAGGTCTCTAAGAGGGCTTCCTCAGGTCCTAGAGGGAGAAGGAGATAGTGGCAGACACAGGCAACACCGAGGAGGATACATGACAGGGTTTTACAGAGATTGAGCTGTGTGCAAAGATGGTATTAGGAGGAAAGGCTCAAAGAGCAGGAGAGGGCTGAGTGCAAAACCAGGCCAGCTGGGACAGACATCAGGGAGAATCAGGTAACTACAATGGCAAGACACCATACAGGAAAGCCGAGACATAGACTTCCCAAACCCACCCTGCAAGGCATAACCACTGACCTCCTTCTATAATACATCATAATATAGTAAAAAATTTTCCACTTCTAGGAGCCGGAAGATCTGGGTTTGAATCCCAACTTGCCACACACTAGTGGAGCAATGTTGAGCAAATAACTTCTCTGAATTTCAATTTCCTCATCTGTAAAACAAGGGACCATTATCTGCCCTTGGTTACTTCACCTGTCTGAGAGCACTAATAATGCCCTGCCTGATTAGTACAAAGAGTTGTTGTAAAGATCAAGTCGAGATCATAGGTGAAACTGTTGTTGAACTGAAAATACAAAGAAGGAAATTATACTGTGATTATTTTA
>NW_016811904.1:100670-102749 GCF_001698545.2 Rhinopithecus bieti
CAAGAGGCATTGAAGAGAAAACAATTCTTTTCTTTCTTTCACAAGCTGAAAGTGATTCTCAACAGAAAAATAAAATAAAATCACAATCCCAGCAAAGAGAGGTTCCTGAAGGGTAGAAACTATTTTCATGAAGCACAGTGGGACCGATTATTGGTTCCAGTACTGATTTTGTGACTGACTGGCTCTGTGACCTTGGGCAAGGAACACCCCTCATAGGCTTCGGTTTCCTCATCTGAAATATGAAGTCATTAAATGAAATGTTCAAAAGGCCCCTTGAACTCTGAGTCCAATTCCAGCAAGATACTGCCAATTAGTCATAAAGAAAAGGAAATGGTTAAATACAAATCTCAGATAGAGAGACCAAAGTAAAAGAAAACAAAATGCCAAGAAGCCCCAGCTTTCCCTCCCCTTGTACTCTGCTTTCATTGTTATCCATCCCTGGCTGAGTTGTTACCCAATTAGCACACTGGCAACCCTAGCTTTCCCATTTAATGCCATTACAGAACAATCATCCCCATAATCCCTCAAACACTGGGCATGGATTCTAGAAGACAAACCTCTCCACATCAACCAAACAGGGAAAAAAATCAGTATTTCCCATGTTTTAGAGCAAAAGAAATTCAGCATAGTGATGATGGTGGCAGAGGCATTTTCTTTACAATGCTCCAGGTTTGGTTTTTTGTTTTTGTTTTTTGTTTGTTTGTTTTCTGCACTCAACAAAAGTTGTAAGGGGCAGCTATAAAACACCTCAATGCCTTATTACCCACCCTCCTCCTCCCACCTAATGAATTCAGGACGGATGAATTCAAGATTAGTCTCCAGCTGTCAATTGCCGCATACATAATATATATTTTTCCAATCACAGAGAAAGGCTTTTCCACGACAGCCTGGCTCTGGAAAGAGTTGGAAGTTGAAGTGTGGTCCTCCTGCTTCTGGGAAGTCCTTAACGAAAACCTTTTGTAAAGAACTGCCTCGAAGTTCCTCATATGGCACTATAGTGCTGGACTTACTGCTCGCCACTTGTGAAAAATTCCAAGCTGCCTTAGGATAAAAATAATATGGGGAGAACTTTGTCACTCGTTAGTAATGCCAAACGTTTCCCAATATATACTACTCACTACATGAAAAGCAGCTGTGTTTGCCCTAAGAGGTCGACAGATGAGCAGAGAAGAGGGGAGACTTTGGGAACTCCTCAACCAGCTGGTGCAGGCTCTTGGGACAGAAAACAAAGAGGACAGGTGTCACACCACCAAGATGTATTGCCATTATTCTATGACAAAGGAAACAGAACACGACCAGACCCTATTAAACTGAGCTGGATTGCTCAACAGGGAAATCACCTGATCCTAGCCCTAATGGGGAGGAAATACTGAAAAGAAACCTTCTACTAATGCAGATTTGTGCTGCCAGCTGGGTCATTTCAAACAAAAGCACCCCTAGCCCCAGTAAAGAACATCAAGACAGTTGAAATGCAAGCTGCCTGCTTGCAGAAAGAGCCTTAGACCCAGCACTTTGGGAGGCTGAGGTGGGAGGATCGCTTGAGCCCAGGAGTTTGAGAGCACCCTGGGCAACAACACAACAAAATCCCATCACTACAAAAAATTTAAAAATTAGCCAGGCATGGTGGCACGTGCCTGTGGTCCCCAGCTACTTGGGAAGCTGAGGTGGGAGCATCGCTTGGGGTCGGGATTCAAGGCTGCAGTTAGCTATGATCTTGCCACTGCACTCCCGCCAGCCTGGGCAACAGAGTGAGACAAAGAAAGAAAGAGAGTAAGACAGAGAAAAAAAAGACAGGAAAGAAAGATGGAAAGACAGAAAGAGAGAGAGGGAGAGAGAGGGGGAGAGAAAGAAAGAAAGAAAAGAAAAAGAAAGAAAGAAAGAAAGAAAGAAAGAAAGAAAGAAAGAAAGAAAGAAAGAAAGAAAGAAAGAAAGAAAGAAAGAAGGAAAGAAAGAAAGGGAGAGAGGGAGAGAGGGAGGGAGGGAGGGAGGGAGGAAGGAAGGAAGGAAGGAAAAGAAATGAAAGAAAGAGAGAAAGAAAGAGAAAGAAAGGAAAGAAAAGGAAGGAAGAAAGGAGAGAAG
>NW_016811904.1:105204-115634 GCF_001698545.2 Rhinopithecus bieti
CCTGAACTGCATTCTTTTTTTTTTTTTTTTTTGACAGGGAGACAGGGTCTCACTCTGCAGCCCAGGCTGGAGTGCAGTGGAGCGATCTCTGCTCACTGTAACCTCTCTGCCTCCAGGGCTCAAGCAATCCTCCCACCTCAGCTCCCTGAGTTGCTGGGACGACAGGCACGCACCACCACGCCCAGCTAATTTTTCATATTTTTTTGTAGAGACAAGGTTTCACCATGTTACACGAGCTGATCTCAAACTCCTCAACTGAAACAACCCACCCACCTTGGTTTCCAAAAGTGTTGGGATTACAGGCCTGAGCCACCAAGTCCGACCCTGGATTATTTTAAAACAAGTTTTCGGCTGGGTGCAGTGTCTCACGCCTGTAATCCCAGCACTTTGGGAGGCCGAGGTGGGTGGATCACTTGAGGTCAGGAGTTCGAGACCAGCCTGGCCAACATGGTGAAACCCTGTCTCTACTAAAAATACAAAAATTAGCCGGGCATGGTAGCGCACACCTGTAATTCCAGCTACTTGGGAGGCTGAGGCACGAGAATTGCTTGAACCCAGGAGGTGGAGGTTACAGTGAGCCGAGATAGCGCCACTGCACTCCAGCCTGGGTGACTGAGTAAGACTCTGTCTCAACAACAACAACAAAAAAAAAAAACGTAAGTTTTCATTAATCCAAGAAAGCCTATGTATGTGTGGTTGTGCATGTATATATGTGGGTTTAGTGATATAATTTTTTTCTGATATCTGTTTTATATATATATATATATATAAACATACACATAGGCTAGGCACGATGGCTCATGCCTACAATGCCAACACTTTGGGAGACTGAGGCAGAAAAATCATTTGAGCCCAGGAGTTCAAGACCAGCCTGAGCAACATGGGGGGACCCCCCCTCCCCAAAAAAAAAAAAAAAAAAAAAAAAAAATTAATTAGCTAAGATTGGTAGTGTGTGCTTGTAGTCCCAGCTACTCGGGAGGCTGAGTACGGAGGACCCTTTGAGCCCAGGAGTTCGAAGTTGCAGTGAGCCATGATGGTGCCACTGTACTTAAAAGTATGTCACCCTGGGTGACAGAGTGAGACTCTGACTCTTAAAACAAAAAACATACTTAAAAAGCACATTATCCTTGGTTTGGAAAAGGGTATTTAGAAATTCTCTTTTAGGCCAGGCACAGTGGCTCATGCCTGTAATCACAGCACTTTGCGAGACTGAGGCAGGCAGATCACTTGAGGTCAAGAGTTCGAGACCAGCCTGGACAGTATGGTGAAACCCCATCTCTACTAAAAAATAAATAAATAAATACAAAACTTAGCTGGGCATGGTGGCATGCACCTGTAGTCCCAGCTACTTGAGAGGCTGAGGCATTAGAATCACTTGAATCCTGGAGACAGAGGTTGCAGTGACCTGAGATGGCACCACTGCACTCCAGCCTGGGCAATACAGTGAACTCTGTCTCAAAGAAAAAAAAAAAGTGTTTAAATTTTTTGTTAAATTAAATACAGTCATTTACACTAAAATAATGTGAAATTTTATGTAAGCATAAAATAAGGTCCTGTAATTGGGTTAGTCATTCTTTTCTCAAATCGTGAAACTACAATATGCCATGCAAAAAATAGTAAGTCATAGAATGTTAGAGCTCAAGTGGGTTTATAAACCTCCTGCCCAGCCCCATCTTTGTAAAGCCACAGACCCTGGGGTCCCAGCGAAATCGCTTATCAAGGTCACAGGTCCCATTAGTAACAGAACCAGCACCTTATTCAGGTATCTAGATGCCATATCCAAGGTTTTGTCCCATTATACCATCATTCTGCCTCTGTTCATTTGCAGAGCAGCCATTGTTGCTTCCCCAGGAAAGCCCCTATCTGAAGACTGTCATCCTCCATTTTCCTAGCCCATCAGAGTCCAAGAGTCAGACCTGTAGAGCTACATCATCTAGCTCAGGGGTTGCAGCCTGATTGAATCTGGCCTATGAAAATGTTTTATTTAGTTAGCACAATTTTTTTAAAAAATAAGAATGTAGGCTGGGCGTGGTGGCTCACGCCTGTAATCCCATCACTTTGGGAGGCTAAGGCTGGTGGATCACTTGAGGCCAGGAGTTTGAGACCAGCCTGGCCAACATGGTGAAACCCTGTCTCTACTAAAAATACAAATATTAGCTGGGCATGGTGGCGTGCACCTGTAATCCAGCTCCTCAGGAGCCCAAACCTCCCTTTCTGTTGCCTATATCCCAGATAACTCAAATTATTTGCTGTCCCCTTTATATTCTGTGTCACTCCTGCTACATGAAATGCCCTGTTCTGAATAGTGTCATGCAGTAGGATAAGCAGGGCCTTTAGAGTCAGGTCTAGGTTCTAATTCAGACTCTTGCCCTTACTAGTTGAGAAAGTTACTTAACTCATCTGAACTTCAATTTCCTCATCTAAAAAATGGGAATAATAATTCTTATCTCAAAAATTTGTTACAAGATGTAATGCCTGGCACATGGGAACAGCTAAACAAGTGATAGTGTTATTGATTCTACCCAACTCTGATGGTGCTTCCTCCTTGGCTTCTCCCTTGTGCTCCCACTGGGAAATCAGCTTTCCCTCTCATGTCATACATCATCAGGTCCACCTGTTCCCACTTTTATGGCTCTTATCTGTATCTACTACCTTATATGATACTCATTTCTATCTGTGTCTTGTCTCTCCCACCAGCCTAAGAACCTCTTGAAAGTAGTATCCATCTGTGACTCACTCTGCATGCCTGACAGCCCCAAGAACAATGGTTTGAACACGGTATGTGTCCAGGTATGTATTGAATGAATAGTATGTATTCGCTAACTATATATAACACCTATTAGATGTGCCATGTTGCCTTGAGATATAAGCAGGGACCATATCACTTGTTCTGAATAACGCCTAGCCTCAGTGCTTAGCAAATATTCAAACAACATTGGGGACTGAAGCTGCCAACATAAAAATAAAGGACAAACAGAAAAGTTGGCAATATAGTCACCTTTCAGAGGGATGGTATTTTTATTTTCCATTAGTTTAAGTTATAATCACCTTGTACTTCAACAATTATAAAGAGATCACATTGAAGCGAGAGGGGTTCCAACTACTTCTGCTTATGCATTCCCTTCAGAAACCTACAGAAAATGACACATTCACCAACAGATATATTAAGAATCTAAAGATGTATTATCAACAACTTTCTTTAGCCATTTCCATTTACAGATCATTTTCATAATCCCTTAATTCCTTTGAGCCTCACAACAATCTTGGGAAGTGGGTATAATTACCCCGATTTTACAGATGAAGTAAAAGTGATTTGGGGCCAGGCACGGTGGCTCATGCCTGTAATTCTCGCACTTTGGGAGGCTGAGAGGGGTGGATTGCCTGAGCTCAGGAGTTCAAGACCAGCCTGGGCAACAAGACAAAACCCTGTCTCTACTAAAAAAATGCAAAATTTAGCCGGGCGTGGTGGTAGGTGCCTGTAATCCCAGCTACTCAGGAGGCTGAGGCACGAGAATTGCTTAAATCTGGGAGGCAGAGGTTGCAGTGAGCTGAGATCATGCCACTCCACTCCAGCTTGGGCAACAGAGCAAGACTCTGTCTCCAAAAACAAGTGATTTGGCTGGGTGTGGTGGCTCATGCCTGTAATCCCAACACTTTGAGAGGCCGTGGTGGGAGGCTTGCTTAAGCCCAGGAATTCCAGATCAGCCTAGGCAAGACGGTGAGACCCAGTCTCTAAAAAAATATTGAAAATTAGCCAGTCATGGTGGCATGTACTTGTAGTCCAGCTACTGGGGAGACTGAGGGAGGAGGATCACTTGAGCCCAGGAATTAGAGGTGACAGTGAACTATGATTGTGCCACTGTTCTCCAGCCTGGGCAACAAAGCAAGACCCTGTCTCTAAAACAAGAAAAATGAAAAGTGATTTGTGGGACCAAGTGCGGTGGCTCATGCTTGTAATCCCGGCACTTTGGGAGGCCAAGGTGGGTGGATCACCTGAGGCCATGAGCTCGATACCAGCCTGGCCAACATGGTGAAACCCATCTCTACTAAAAATACAAAAACTAGCCAGGCCTGGTGGTGTGTGCCTGTAGTCTCAGCTACTCAGGAGGCTAAGACACGAGGATCACTTGAACCCAAGGGGCGATGGCTGCAGCGAACCAAGATCAAGCCACTGCACTCCAGACTGGGTGAAAAAGCAAGAATCTGTCTCAGAAAAAAAAAAAAAAAGTGATTTGTGTTAGATCCCAAGATGGTGAAGCCAAGAACATAATCCTGGTCTTCTAACTCCGATTCCAGTGTTCCTTTTTCCTCAACATAGAGCAAGAGCATAACTTTGTTTTGCTTCCACCCTACCTACTTTCAGAAAGTCGCTCTGCTGGCACAGTGTGAGGAAGGAGAGTGGGAGTATAAACATCACTGTGGTCAAGACAGTAGAAAACATCCTACCTTTGCCTCTAGCTAATCAGACTTTTAGAATCCATGCAATTGAATGGAAAGAAATGGAGAATGGGTTAGCTGCTGGGTTTTATTTTCTACCTGTCCTATTTTTGGCTTTCTGTGTATACTCAGAAACAGAAAACTACCACAAATTTCAAGGAGCCCCTGATCTAGAGTATCTCTTGGATCTTTTGCTTA
Organism: Rhinopithecus bieti; assembly: GCF_001698545.2. NCBI lineage: Eukaryota > Metazoa > Chordata > Mammalia > Primates > Cercopithecidae > Rhinopithecus > Rhinopithecus bieti. Next base: position 109,840 of record NW_016811904.1, read on the forward strand.
TATGCAAAATTTTGGATCTGCTTAATTGTTGACTCTTATCACTTTGAGTCTTAGAAAAGAAGGAAAGAGGCCGAGTGTGGTGGCTCATCTGTGCAATCCCAGCACTTTGGGAGGTCAAGGTGGGTGGATTACCTGAGGTCAGGAGTTCAAGACCAGCCTGGCTAACATGGTGAAACCCTGTTTCTACCAAAAATTACAAAAATTAGCTGGGCACAGTCGCACATGCCTGTAGTCCTAGCTACTGGGGAGGATGAGGCGGGAGGATCGCTTGAACCCGGGAGATCCAGGCTGCAGTGAGCTGAGATCATGCCACTGCACTCCAGCCTGGGCAACACAGCGAGACTTCATCTCAAAAACAAAAACTGAAAAAAAAAAAGAAAGAAAAGGAAAGAATAAAAACCTTTACTTGCCCCTAGCTTATGAAACTTTTGCCCTTCCACCATATGTTTTATTGAACTGCTTTTTTTCTTACAAATCTTAATCTCTCTGATATGCCTTAGCTCGTGATTTTTAGCACACTTTTAGTTACCATCCACTTCACAAAGCCATTCTATTCCTAGCGCTTATGATGAGATTCGTTTTACTGTGGATACAGCACCAAGCAGTTTACTGTAATATGTAAACAAAACACAACAAAGCTGAAACATTCCTCCTTTTCCTTTCTGTGAACTCTCACCTTTCTATTTATGTGGCACAATCTGCATATCCTTAACTTTTTAAGGATCAGCATTTCAGATACTACCAGGAGTTTACTCTTGGTCAGGCCACAATAAGACAAACCATTAAAAGATCAAACACAATCAAATGACCTGCAGGAACTTCAACGGTGTACATATTCTGACCAAAAGTGGGCAGAGGGCATGTGCAGGAAAAGCACAGACTCCACAGGGCAAATCAGAAGGGCTGCACAAGAAATACCAGCTGGCAGCAGTTACCAATGTACTACCACTTTCTTTTCTCTTCTTTGAGATGGAGTTTCACTCTTGTCGCCCAGGCTGTAGTGCAATGGCACGATCTTAACTCACTGCAACCTCCACCTCCTGGGTTCAAGTGATTCTCCTGCCTCAGCCTCCTAAGTAGCTGGAATTACAGGTGCCCACCACCTATGCGCAGCTAGTTTGTGTGTGTGTGTGTGTGTGTGTGTGTGTGTGTGTGTGTGTGTATTTTTAGTAGAGACAGGGTTTCACTGTGTTAGCCAGGCTGGTCTCGAACTCCTCATCGCAGGTGATCCACCCGCGTCGGCCTCCCAAAGTACTGGGATTACAGGCATGAGCCACCTCGCCCGGCCTCGTACTACCACTTTCAAATCTTTCTTTCTCCCTGCTCTTGGTTGACTGCATCTGCCTAAGAAGGTTGCCACACTGGTCCTAGACCCTGTATTTGGTGATAAATTCACTCAAAACAAAGTTATAACCATATAGGACATACTTGCCAATGACTCTGACTTTATTTTTCACAATCATCTTTCAGACAGAAAAAATTAATTATCACTCCACCCAATCATTACCCTCCATTCTCCTGGGTATATGCTTTGGCATAAAGGGTTGGCTTGCCTGCACTCTAGTTGGGGATGTTTATTATTCTTTCTTTTACTCCAAGCCACCTGCCAACCAGCAGAAAGAAAACCTCCACACACAATGGGGGAAGGAGAGAGCTTCCCACAGCTGAGTCAGTTGTGACCACTGGAAAAGCCAAGCTAGGTGAAGTTCCTTCAGCCCAGCAGCCCCCAACCCTATCCCTATTTTAATTCCTGGGGGCTGGGCCCCTTGTAGCAGGGAGTAAGTAGGCAGCTCTTTGTTCTACACTCAAGCAGAATTCAGTGGCATGTGAAGCCATCCAATAATCCTGAACTTGGACTGACCTTGACCTAAACCATAGCTCAGTGTGATAAAGAAAATAATTCACTGGGGCAAAGGCACTTTCCTTAAAAAAATAACTTGCCATGGTGAATTTTTTACTGCCCCCCACACTTATCTGTAGCAACCAGAGACCAGGACAAAATTATTAATCAAGCTGCTGACTTTAATCCCCAATTGTTTAGGAGGTGCTGGGGCAGTTCCTTGGTCAGCTTGGATGTCACTTTTCCCCAGACAGGGGTGCTGAATATGTCTATCAGTACAGCAGATTGTCCCTTAAGAACAACCATCTGCCAAGTAAGGGTAATTGCTGAGCAAGAGGGTCCCTGGCACAGCTACAGATCATGTCGTATAAGGTCAAAACCACTAAAGGAAAAGGCCCAAAGTTCTGGTTGTATCTACCACTTTCCACTTCTACTACCTCCACTCCCCAAGTGTGGGAAACCCATTCACCTCAGAGATCTGGGCTGGGAGTCACCCTGCAATCTCCCTTCCCTTGGTGGTGTGGAAAGGTTTAAAGGCCAGACACACCAGCTCAGAGAAACAGCTCATCGAAGCCTTGCACTTACTTCTCATAGCGCTGATAAGCGCGTTGCCGTCTTTGATCACGTCTTTGATGAATTTGTTGGTCCTCTCCAGTTCCTGCTCATAACACTTGAGTCTCTCGCGGAAATCGGGGCTGTCCAGGTAGCAGTCGCTGAACTCCAGCGGGGGATGACCCATGGTTCTGATGGCCGGGAGTAGGGGGAAACGGGGAAGACACAAAGACAGAGGGCATCAATGGCACACTAGAGGAAGTAGAGGGGACGGACTGAGCGTGCGACCCGCTTAAGAAAACTCACGGCCTCCGTCCCTTTGGAGGACAGGTACCTGTTTCAATGAGACTCCTGGGGAGCGCTGGCTGGTCTGGACGGAAAACAGGCGCCCCGGCAACGGCTTCAGGGCCAGGGAGAGCTAACTACCGCAGTCGGATCCCGGCAGGGTGTTGCCTAGCAAGCAGCATGCCCCCTAGGTATCGCCTCCCCAGATAGGCAGCAAAAACCGCAGCCCGACTTGCCTCCGGAGACGGGCCGGATCCTTCCCGAGCAATTGCAAACGTGACACTTGGGCCCGCCCAGGGTGTGGACGAGGTTAGAGCTGGAGCTGGGAGCAGCCTATCTACAGGCTCCTCGCTCCCGAGCGAGCGGAAGACTTCCTTCGCCGAACTCCGCGGGCAACCCGGATTGCACTGTCCCCTCCCCTTTCTTAAAGCCAACGCCTGCGCCCCGCCCCAGTGAAGCCCGAGGACCAAACCGGAGAGCTCTGGTTCCTTCAACTGTTTTCCTTGTACCTTAGGGTTTCGTGACCAGGGCCCGCGGGCTGCTACGACTTCTTCCTGGTGCAAGGGAGCCGGCCGGCTGTCCTGTTAGGCGCCGGAAGGGTTAAGCCGGGGCAGCAATGAAACGTAGCCTAGCTCCATAGACACCGCAGCGGGAAGAGGAGGGCGAGAGCGCGACGCACAATAGCCGCGGTGGCCCAGCGCTTCCCTACGGAAACTGGGGAGCAGTCAGCGCCCTAGGACTCCAGCTGGAAAGCGTGGCGGCCTGGGAGATGTAGTCTTTCCGTTTGCACTCCCCGAGACTCCTCCCTGCAGTCTCCGCACCACCCCGGCTGGGCGGCTGGTCTCCCAGTACGGCATTCCCAGCCTGCCGCGGGCTCCTGAGCAGGGACCGGCCCCAAGGGGCAGGTGCGCGGTGCTGGACTCTGCGGGGGAAGTTTCCGAAACTAGAGCAAGAACCCGCAAGACTAGATTGCAGGAAGCCATCTCTCACTTCCCATGATTCGGCTGGGTTGTGTATTCTTTTGCCTTCCCCTCTTTCCAGCCTCCTTCGGACCTACCAACTTCTTTTCCTCTTTCTTTTCCCACGTCTCCTGCTCCAAGCGCTCTAATTCCCGTGGGCCTTCCACCTGAAGGGTTGACTCCTACCCTAGGGTATCTATGAAGCTCAGCGCCCCCTGCCAAAGAAAGGGAGGCCATAATTCAGAGTTAATATTTTCCTGAATAGGACCTCAGAGCATGGCTTTTGTGGCAGACGCCAATGATTAATGCATATGATTTTCCATGTGTAAGTGGAAAGTCTAAGAAGAGGATGTTATAAATTGTCTTGCAGCTTACCTTGAAGGCAACTGTCTTGAGACTAAGGTTAGGTAGAGGCTCAAAAAACTAAAAAATAGTTTGTGCGTGGGCAAAGAGATCCCTTTAATTCTGCAGAAGTGTTTCGATTAGATTGCCCTGTGAGGAAAGCCAGAACGGAAGGGGGTTGTAAATAGATTAATAGTGGCTAACCCACCTGAATTAGGGTCCTGTTGCTGCTGTGACAAATTACCACAAACTTGGTGGCCTAAATCAGCATGAAGTTATAATCTACAGCTCCAAAAGGCAGAAATCAGAAATGGGCCTCACTCGGATCAAATCAAGATGTTAGAAGGGTTGTGTTCATTTCCAGATACTCTAGGTATCTAGGGTAGAATCTGTTTCCTTACCTTTTCCGGCTCAAGCTGCTCACATCCTTTGGCTCATAGCTCCCTTCCTCCTTCTTTAAAGCTAGCCCTGGCCAGTCAAGTCTTTCTCATGCTGCATCACTGTGACTCTCATGCCTCCCCTTAAGGACCCTTATGATTACACTGGGTCCACAGGATAATCTCCCCCATCACATCATCCTTAACTTAATCACATCTGCAAATTTCATTTTGCCACATAAGATAACATAGCCACAGGTTTCAGGGATCAGAACATGGACATCTGTGAAGGAGGAAGCATTATTCTACCCACCACACAACCTATCGCCCACCTCACTAATCTTCAAAACAACCCTATGAGGTTGGTTGTATTATCATACTCATTTAAAGATGGAGAAGCTGGGTCAAAGAGAGTTTAAGTGACTTGCCCAAGGACAAACAACTAGTTAAGTGGCAGCACTTGAACTTCAGCCCAACTTGACCACTACACTATATAGCAGAATGGCAAAGAGTCCAATGAGAAAAAGCCCTCTGAAAATAAATAAGTAGCCACATCTCAGGGAAAAGTTTTGTTTCTTACTCTTTTTATCTTTAAGGTTAATTTATGGGAAAATGTCCAAAATGAGCTTTAAATGCACCATGGGTTGAAAATGCAGGTACTAAGGGAAGGTGCCCATTCAATGGGTATATTGTTTTCACACTAGTAAGTTTCCTTTTAGCATTCATTCACTCATTTAACAAGCATTTTTTGAACACCTGCTATATACTTTTATTTATAGAGCCTATACATATATTTTCATCACTATAAAAATTGCCAGTGACAGTTTTTAAAATTTTATTTACTTATGTATTTTTTTGTTTGAGAAAGGGTCTCACCCTGTTGCCCAGGCTGAAGTGCAATAAATAGCTCAATCACGGCTCCCTGCAGCCTTGACCTCCCTGAGCTCAGGTGATCCTTCCACCTCAGCCTCCTCCTGAGTAGCTGGAACTACAGGCACATGCCACCACACCTGGCTAATTTTTGTATTTTTTTGTAGAGATGGGGTTTCGCTATGTTGGCCTAGGCTAGAGGGATCCACCCACTGCAGCCCCCACCAAAGTGCTGGGATTATAGGTGTGAGCCACCGCGCCCAACTGCTATTGACATTATTGGTGTTAGATTCAATCATACTCATCTGAGTTCCTATACTCAAGGTGTTTTACAGTCATCCGTGTTATCCTTTATCTAGACAATGAAACTAAAGCACAGAAATAACAAATTCCCTAGAACAAATACTGAAGAAGAAACAGGGTTAAAATTAGAACTCACACAGGGCATGGTGACTCACACTTGTAAACCCAGCACTTTGGGAGGTCAAGGCAGGCAGATCACCTGAGGTCAGGAATTCAAGACCAGCCTGGCCAGCATGGCAAAACCCCATCTCTATTAAAATAAAACTT
>NW_016811904.1:116537-118863 GCF_001698545.2 Rhinopithecus bieti
TCCCCAGGCTGGTCTCGAACTCCCGAGCCCAGGAAGTCAAGGCAATTCTCCTGCCTTGGTTTCTCAAAGTGCTGGAATTACAGGCGTGAGCCACCATGCACAGCCCATAATAGAAAGTTAATTCTTTTTATTTCCTTGTGACCATAAGGCTTCATGGATTAAAAAGCTTCTGTGATTATTAAGCATATACAATAGAGTAAAACAATGTGAACACATTGTAATTATTATTAAATATAAAATTTTATTGGGGCTGGGCATGGTGGCTCACATCTATAATCCCAGCACTTTGGGAGGCCAATGCCGGCAGATCACTTGAGGCCAGGAATTCAAGACCAGCCTGGCCAACATGGTGAAACCCTATCTCTACTAAAATACAAAAAAAAAAAAAAGCCAGGCATGGTGGAGTGAACCTGTAATGCTAGCTACTCAGGAGGCTGAGGCAGGAGAATCACTTGAACCCGGGAGGCGGAGGTTGCAGTGAGCCAAGATCACACCACTGCACTCCAGCCGACGGAGTGAGACTCTCTCTCAAAAAAAAATTTATTGGAGCTGCATCTCTTAGTAAGATGGATAAGAAAGGGGTAGGTTTCAGGGCATTGAGTTAAAGAAGATTCGTGAACACCAATATTTTAAATTCTATGTTTAGCCCCAAGGGTTTTTATACCTTGGGCCAAAGCACCGTAGTAAGATTCTTGATGTTTAAAAGGTATGCTTTCCCTTTGAGATATTGAGCAAGGGAGGTAGGAAAGGAAAACTGGAGGTGAGTTCTCAGACAAATGATTTTAGAAAAGTACTAAAGAAAATTGCATATTCGGAAATTGGTTCACTTTGGGCTACCTGGTGACCTTAAAGCCGTTGGACAGTTTCCATGTACCTTGCTCTGGACTGAGTATTTGTATTCACCCAAAGTTTATATGTTGAAATCCTAACCCTCAAGGTGATGGTATTAGGAGGTGGGGCATTGAGACTTCTTTAGATCATGAGGGTGGGGCCTTCATGAGCCGGATGAGTGCACTTGTAAAAGAGGCTTGAGAGAGCTCCCTTGTCCCTTCCACTATGTGAGGATAGAGATAAGGCAGAAGTTTACAAAGCAGGAAGCAGGCCTTCAGCAGGCACTGAATCTGCAAATGCCTTGATGTGGCACTGAAGCAGGAGAATAGGGTCTGGAGGCAGGGAACCTAAGGCCGTTTCACACTGACTTCCTGTAACGAAGTTGAAAGGAAAATCACAACTTTCCATGCCTAAGTAACAAAAGGACCAGAGGCTACTCCCTTTGCAAACTCCCACCTTTTCTGAGGGGCACATGGAAAATTGAAAGTACCTCTGCTTGATTGCCGAAAGCACAGGAGAGTAACTTTGTAACATCACTTCAGCCTCTGATTGGTTGCTTTCTACAACCAGTCAGACTGATTGCGGGCCACCACTTCATTTACATGAGGCGAACACCAAATAGCCAATGGGAAACGTCTAGGGGGTATTTGGACCCCAGAAGATTCTGTATGGGGGCACTTGAAAAGCTTGCTTGGCCCACTTCCACGCTGTGGAGTGTGCTTTCATTTTCAATAAATCTCTGCTTTTGTTGCTTCATTTTTTCCTTGCTTTGCTGTGCGTTTTGTCCAATTCTTTGCTCAAAATGCCAAGAACCTAGACAACTTACAGTGGAAACCTTCTACCTGTAACAGGACTTCTTAGACTACAAAACTGTAAGAAATAAACTTCTATTGTTTATAAGCCTCCCAGTCTATGGTACTTTTGTTATAGCAGCCCAAATGGACTAAGACATACTTTCAGGGCTAGGCATACCCTAGTGTAAAGACAGCTGCTACGGTATCATTATCCTCACTTTATATGTGAGGGATGGTAGGCTCAGAGAATTTCAATTATTGCCTAGTTTCATGTAGCTAGTAAGGGTTTAACAAGCTCCACTAGTTAGATGCAATTTGAGTCTGTGACAGTAAAAAGAATACACATGCACGTGCACTTGCAAGCAGGGTTTGCCACCATTTTACAAGGAAGCAAAAGAAATCCCATTTTAGGAAGGGCCCAGTGGCTCACATCTGATATCCCAGCACTTTGGGAGGCCAAGGCGGGCAGATCACTTGAGGCCAGGAGTTCGAGACCAGCCTGGCCAACATGGAGAAACCCTGTCTCTGCCAAAAATACAAAAAATTAGTTGGTCATTGAGGTATGAACTTGTAATCCCAGCTTCTCGTGAGGCTGAGACACGAGAATCATTTGAACCCGGGAGGCAGAGGTTGCAGTGAGCCGAGATCATACCACTGCACTCCAGCCTGGGTGACAGAGCAAGACTCCGTTAAAAAAAAAG
>NW_016811904.1:120636-125407 GCF_001698545.2 Rhinopithecus bieti
TGAAAAAAAGCCACCAATTTATAGCTTTAAAAATATAATCTATTTCAGTCTATGTGATTAAATATCCACCAAAAGTCTTTATCCATAGAATTCACCATTTTCATCACATTTTCACACCCGCAGCACCATATCAAAGCTATCTATTGGTAATAACCCGGGAATTTTTTGACCATTTTCTGTGCCCATTTTGATTCCTAGTAAGCTGCATTTCAAAAAAAAATTCAAACAAGGTCTATGTCAATTCTAAAAGGCTTTGTAAGGGCAATAAAGGCACAGTTGTATTACTTTTTAACTCCCAGGAAGATTTCAATACCCAGCATCCCAGCACAGCCTGCTGGGCTACGCCATTTTATAGCATCTTAGAAGATAACTATGCTCTACTGAGGGGCCAGAAATCTCCCGGCAGTTCCTAGAGGGGCCTGCTGAATCATGGAAACTAAATTATAATGTTCTACTAATGATTCTTGAACTTTGGTTTGTATGAGAATCACTTAGGGTGCTTATTGAAAATGTAAATTTCCTTGAACCCCTCTCCCAGAGTTTCTGATGATATGATGTGGATTTAGGTATGGGCTGAGGCCAGACAATATGAACTGAGGCCTGAAAGTAACAAAGAGTCAGAAAGTGATGTGGGTGGGGGAATGGGGTCTTAGGTAAGGCCTTGGGAAATCTAAATTTTTTATAAGTACAACAGATGATTCTGATGGAGGAGGTCCAAAATATCGGCATCCAGTCTTATGCACTGATATGGTTTTGGTGGGATTTTTTGAGACAGGGTCTTGCTGTGTTGCCCAGACTGGCCTTAAACTCCTGGGTTCAAACTACTCCCTCCCACCTCAGCCTCTAAAATGGCTGGGGCTACAGGCACATGCCACCACACTCCGCTCAACATGAAGTTTTATCCACTAAAAACTGGTCAAAAACTGATTGGGATATGACAGTCCTCATACAACAATGGTTTTGATTAATAACATAAGTGAAAACTTCTATTCCTCATTTTGGCAACATTAGACTTTCTGACTTCCATACTACTTCAGTTTATTTTGCATCTGACTCAAAGCTAATAATTAAATAAACATGATTAACTGTGGAATTTGCATAACTTTTTTTTTTTCCTCTGGAGACATTCACTCTGTTGCCCAGGCTTGAGTGCAGTGGCACAATCTCGGCTCACTGCAACCTCCACCTCCCAGGCTCAAGCAATTGTCCTGCCTCAGCCTCCCGAGTAGCTGGGATTACAGGTACCCGCCACCACACCCGGTTAATTTTTGTATTTTTAGTAGAAATAGGGTTTCACCATGTTGGCCAGGCTGGTCTCGAACTTCTGACCTCAAGTGATCCACCCACTTCGGCCTCCCAAAGTGCTGGGATTACAGGCATGAGCCACCGCACCTGTCCTGCATAACATTTTATATGTGGTCATTTTCGCCAGCATCACATAGCACATTACATACTGTTTAGCAGAATTACTAGAATACCTTGAGAAAAGTATGCAACTGAAATGTATTTCAACAAGTTTCTGGCCCTGGGGGTGGGAAGACATGAAGAAGCCTTCAGACAGCTGAGCCCAACAAAGTTATTTTATTTCCTTTAAAGTGAAATGACATAAGCTGAAATATGCAATTCTTTCCAATTTCTAATTCTCTTCCCCTTTCAGCAACAGAACAAGCAATAGACAAGAGTCATAACTTGTCATGACTGCAAATGGATGTGCATCTATACTTAGGTAGAACAAAACAGATACAAAGCAAATCATCTTAAGAAAGGATTCTAAGGGCAACATTAATTTTTTCCACAATATTAATTTTTCCCACAGACTTACAATAATTTTCATGCTAGTAATTTTATAAATGGATGCACCTCACAAGGCAGTGGGTGCAGAGATCGTTGTCAAAAGAATGCAGCAGTGCAGTGACAATGCTCTGGCAAGGCTCCAAAACATGCCAATCATGCTTTCTCTCACACATGGTTAAACCAACATTACCACAGGAAGGAAACTGGTTTCGGAAACTTACTAAGAATTAATTGTGGGTGAATTCACATTTCAGCCTTCAAAAGCTTAATTAGACTACTAAGTTACTCTACCTGTTTAGCTTAAGAACAATTATGAATATTAAGTTAATAATACTGAATGGTAAACAAAACAGGAACGTCAACATTTACTATGTCCAAGGCACATGCTTAATCTTTACAACCACCACCCTTTGAAGTAGGTACTATTATACCATTCCCATTCTCCAGATGAGAAAACTGAGGCTTAGAAAGGTGAAGTAATTTGTCCAAAGCTGCTGAGGCCCTAGAACCTCACCCTCACTCTTTTAAAAAAATTGTTTTTAGAGACAGGGTCTTGTTCTATCATCCAGGCTGGAGAGCAGTGGTGCAATCATGGCACATTGCAGCCTCGAGCAATCCTTCTGCCTTAGCCTCCCAAGTAGCTGGGACTACAGGCACAAACCACCACACTCAGCTACTTTTATAAATTTATTTTTTGGTACAGATGGGGTTCACTATGTTGCCCAGGCTGGACTTGAACTCCGGGCCTCAAGTGATCCTCCATCCTCGGCCTCCGAAAGTATTGGAATTACAAGCATGAGTCATCACATCCAGCTATGAGAACCTCACTCAAGTATTGTGCCAGCCTGCTTCTGTGCTGAGATACCATTTTCATCACATTGGACAAGCTTTAAAAGTTTGCTAAAAATTGATGTTGACAAGGAGAAACAGGAGTTCTCATATATTTCAGGGGTGTAAACTGGTATAAACATTTTTGAAGGCAATTTGGCAATACCTAACAAAATGTTAAATGTGTGTACTCTTTGATCCATCAGGTTGAATTAAGAATTTGTGCTATAGATTTCTCCACAAAAGTATGCAAAGAGATAAACAAATGTATCAGCTAAGCATTTTTTTGTAGTGTTGAAAACTGGAATCCTTTCAAATGACCATGACTATAGGAATAGTTACACAAATGATATACATCCATGCAATGGGAAATTATGCGCACATGAAAGAGAATGATTTATTATGAAAATATATCCAAGGGTGTAAATGAACAAAATTAGTTAAAAATAGCTGCACATTAGTATCTAGATTATAATCATCTTTTGTGTGTTTTTAAAGAAGTCATATACGCATATATAATACTTCATTAAAAATGTGATACCTGGACTGGGCACAGTGGCTCACACCTGTAATCCCGGCACTTTGGGAGGCCCAGGCGGGAGAACCACATGAGCTCAGGAATTCGAGACCAGCCTAGGAAACATGGCGAGACCTTGTCTCTACAAAATATTTAAAAATTAACTGGTTGTGGTGTCGTGTGCCTAGTCCCAACTGCTCAGGAGGCTGAGGTAGGTGGGCTCACTTGAGTCCAGGAGTTCAAGGTTACAGTGAGGTATGATGACACCACTGGACTCCAACCTCGACGACAGAGTGAGACACTGTGCCAAAAAAGAAAAAGTGGTATGTGTATGTATGTATATATATTTCCTCATAAATGATTTTAATGGTTTTCTGATTTGGGGAAGTTGAAATGGGATAGAGAGAGGGAGATTTTCAATTTACTCCCTTCCAAACAGTTTGAAATTTTACTATGAGCATGTGACTTTTATATTAAGAATGAAATTAGGACGCCCCCCAAAAAACTTCAAGGAGCATCATCTAATTCTGTAACATTTGAACTTTTGTGACCATGAACACAGTAAGACATACATTTTTAGGCTGGGCGCAGTGGCTCACCCCTGTAATCCTAGCACTATAGGAGGTCAAGGTGGGTGGATCGCTTGATCCCAGGAGTTCGAGACCAGCCTGGGCAACATGCAAAAATCCCATCGCTACTAAAAATTTAAAAATGGGATGGTCCTGTAGTCCCAGCTACTTGGGAGTTGGAGGTGGGAGGATCGCTGGAACCCAGGAAATCAAGCCTCCAGTGAGCTGTGATCACGCCACTGCTCTCCTGCGTGGGTGACAGAGCAAAGCCCTGTCTCTGCAAAGTAAATACATACATACATACATACATACATACATACATTTTACACCATAGACTAGAACATACATACATACCTATATACATTTTACACCATAGACTAGAACATACATACATACATACATTTTACACCATAGACTAGAACATACGTACATACATAAATATAACTAAAACAAGTTTCACAAAACAATTTTTACTATATGCAATGTGCTCTGATATTTTTTATTCTAATCTATCCTATCATTCTATTCTTCTATTTCATTTTATAAAACACTTGTCACTACGCACTAAAATGATTTCATATACCAAGGTAAACCTCAACTTGGCCTGCTGACACCAGTGCAGGCTGAACCAGATGCCACATCCAGAGAGGACTCCAACATACCCAGCAGACCATCTCTAGCCAGGCCAGTGTATACCTAACCCCAAATCCAGATATTCTCAGTCAATCAACACCACTCAGAGATTTTGCCTTTCTTTTTTCTTTTCTTTAGAGACAGAGTCTTGCTCTGTCACCCAGGCTGGAGTACAGTGGCATGATCTCAACTCACTGCAGGTTCAAGTAATTCTACTGCATCAGCCTCCCAAGCAGCTGGGATTACAGGCACCCGCCACCACACCAGGCTAATTTTTACATTTTTTAGTAGAGACAGGGTTTCACCAAGTTGGCCAAGCTGGTCTCAAACTCCATACCTCAAGTGATCTGCCCACCTTGGCCTCCCAAATTGTTGGGATTACAGATGTGAGCCACTGTGCCTGGCCAGATTTTGCTTTTTAAATACAGGA
>NW_016811904.1:127035-130107 GCF_001698545.2 Rhinopithecus bieti
GCCTTGTTAAATTGCATTAGTAAAACAAAAATAAATAAATAAAAGGGACATTTATTTATTTGGCTCAGGGAGATGGCTCACTCCTGTAATCCTAGCACTTTGGGAGGCAGAGGTGGGAGATCGCTTGAGCCCAGGAGTCTGAGACCAGCCTGAGCATAATGGCAAAACTCTGTCTCTACAAAAATACAAAAATTAGTTGGGCATGGTGGCATGGGCCTATAGTCCCACTTACTTGGGAGGCTGAGGTGGGAGGATGGCATGAGTGGAGGTTGCAGTGAGCTATGATTGCACCACTGCACTCCAGCCTGGGGGACAGAGCAAGACCCTGTCTCAAAATAATAAAATAAAATAAAATAAAAAAAACAAATAAAAGGTACAATTCAATGCTTTGAAGGCTATTCACAAAATTAAGCAATCATCACCACAATACATTTTTTAACATTATTATCGCCTCAAAAAATACCCTATACCAATTTGCAGTCACATCCCATTTCCATCTAAACCCATCCTCCCCAGCCTCTAACAAACACTAATCTACTTTCAGTCTCTAGAGAGTTGCCGATCCTGGATATTTCATACAAGTGGAATCATACAATGTGCCATCTTTCTGTGTCTGGCTTCTTTTATTTAGCATGATGTAATCAAGGTTCATCCATGTTTGAGTATGTATCAGTACTTCATTTCTTTTTATTTTTGTTGATTGATTGATCGATTTTGAGACAGGGTCTAGTTCTGTTGCCCAGGCTGAAGTGCAGTGGCACAATCTCGACTCACTGTAACCTTTTCCTCGTGGCTCAAGCTATCCTCCCACCTCAGCCTCCCCAGTAGCTGGGACTGCAGGCTGGTGCCACCGTGCTCAGCTGAATTTTTGTATTTTTAGTAGAGACGGGGTTTTGCCATGTTGCTCTGACTGGTCTTGAACTTCTGGACTCAAACAATCCACCCACTTTAGCCTCCTAAAGTGCTGGGATTACAGGCATGAGCCACAGAGTCCAGCCCCTGGCTAATTTTTTAACTTTTTAAATAGACACTGTGTTTCACTATGTTGTCCATGCTAGTCTTGAACTCCTGGCTCAATGATCCTCCCACCTTGGCCTCCCAAAGTGTTGAGATTACAGATGTGAGCCACCCAGTCCAGTTCCTTTTTAGTTTTGAATAGCCATCCCTTGTATAGATATTCCATACTTTGTTCATACATTCATCAGTTGATGGACATTTGAGTTGTTTCAACTTTTGGGCTATTATGAATAAGGCTGGTATAAACATTCATGCAATAAAATTAGAAATTAATAACAAAAGAATAGCTAACAGAATCACCTATATTGGGAATTAAATTACATATACATAAACTTTTAGTTTAAAAGGAAAACATAAAGAAAATTAAGAAAAACTAGAATAGAATCATAATAAAACTATACAAGTCAAAATTTGTGGACCGTACCTTAAGAAGTTATAGAGGACCAGCACCGTGACTCATGCCTGTAATCCCAGCATTTTGGGAGGCCGAGGCGGGTGGATCACTTGAGGTCAGGAGTTCAAGACCAGCCTGGCCAACTTGGTGAAACCCTGTCTCCACTGAAAATACAAAAATTAACTAGGCATGGTGGGGCATGCCTGTAGTCCCAGCTAATCAGGAGGCTGAGGCAGGAAAATCGCTTGAACCCAGAGAGGTGGAGGTTGCAGTGAGCAGAGATCGCACCACTGCACTCCAGCCTGAGACTGCATCTTAAAAAAAAAAAAAAAAAAAAAAATTATATGTAGGTAAAAGGGCAAAATTATGTGTTTAAGTAAGTTGATCAATTATGTCTTTAAGTAAATTGATCAGGAAACAAGAAAGATTAAAAACAGGTCCAACCCAGTGCCTCACACCTGTAATCCCAACACTTTGAGTGGCCAAGGCAGGAGGACCACTTGAGCCTAGGAGGTTTTTTTTGTTGTTTATTTTGTTTTCTGTTTTTTTGTTTGTTTGTTTGTTTTTGAGATGGAGTCTCACTCTGTTGCCCAGGCTGGAGTGCAGTGGTGCTATCTCGGCTCACTGCAAGCTCCGCCTCCCGGGTTCATGCCATTCTCCTGCCTCAGCCTCCCGAGTAGCTGGGACTACAGGCACCTGCCACCACGCCCAGCTAATTTTTTGTATTTTTAGTAGAGACAGGGTTTCACCGTGTTTGCCAGGATGGTCTTGATCTCCTGACCTCGTGATCCGTCCCCTTCGGCCTCCCAAAGTGCTTGGATTACAGGCGTGAGCCACCGTGCCCAGCCGGCTCACTGAAGTCTTGACCTACTGGACCTCAAGTGATCCTCCTGCCTCAGCCCCCCATGTAGATGGGACCATAGGCATGAGCCACCACGCCTAGCTATATATATGTATGTTTACTTTTGGTAGAGATGGGATCTTGCCATGTTGCCCTAGCTGGTGTCAAATTCCTGGGTTCTAACTATCCTCCCACCTTGTCTTCCCAAAGTGGTGGAATTACAGGCATGAGTCACTCCCACCTGGCCAAAAGTAAATAATTTTTTTTTCTTTTTTTGGAGACAGAGTCTCACTCTGTTACCCAGGCTGGAGATGGAGGTTGCAGTGAGCCAAGAATGTGCCACTGTACCCCAGCCTGGGCAACAGAGTGACTCCGTCTCAAAAAAGAAAAAGAAAAATATATATATATATAATCCCAAAACAATCACAAAAAGAAAGAATTTAAATAGAAAAACTGAAGTGGTAGTCAAAGACTTTGCCTCTCACAAATCTCCAGGTGCATATTGTTTTATAAGTGAGTTCTACCAAACTTTGTAGATATCTATACAAGTTGTTCCACTAATAAAAAAGGAGCAAAACCTGCCCAGTTAATTTTATAAGGCACCATACTCTTGATTCCAAAACTATATGACAAATAACATCAGAAAGGAAAAGTGTAGGGTCAGCTTATAAATAAGTGTAGATACAAAATTCCTAAAGAAATTGTTAGCCAACAAACACAAGAATATATATATATATATATTTTACATCATACATCATGATCAAGTATGGGTTTTCCCAAGAATAAAACAATGATTTAATATCATGAAACTTATCTACAC
>NW_016811904.1:134421-137041 GCF_001698545.2 Rhinopithecus bieti
GTAATTTTTCTTTTTTCTTTTTTTTTAAGATGAAGTCTGGCTCTGTCACCCAGGCTGGAGTGCAGTAGCATGATCTCAACTCACTACAACCTCTGCCTCCCGAGTTCCAGCAATTCTCCTGCCTCAGCCTCCCGAGTAACTGGGATTACAGACGTGTGTCACCACACCCAGCTAATTTTTGTATTTTTTAGTGGAGATCGGGTTTCACCATGTTGGCCAGGCTGGTCTCGAACTACTGACCTTAGGTGATCCACCTGCCTTGGTCTCCCAAAGTGCTAGGATTACAGGTGTGAACCATTGTGCGTGGTCGAAATACAGTAACTTAACTGTAAATTCCCGGAGGTAAAAATTCTTAAAATAATGAACAAAGTAAGTCTTAAACTGTTGTTCGGAATACTATTGTTAGTAACGATAGCAAAACTAATAGTATAACAGTAGGATAAAGAAAATATATAATTATGTTAATGATGTTGGGAACCCCCAGATTTGCAGTGTAAAAGAGATACAATTACAAAATCAAAGAACTCAGTTAATAATTGGTTTTTCATTTTATTGTATATTTTAGAGATGAGGGTTCTCACTATTATTGCCCAGACTGGTTTTATTTATTTATTTATTTATTTATTTATTTATTTATTTTTGAGACAGAATTTTGCTCCTGTTGCCCAGGCTGGGGTACAATGGCATGATCTCAGCTCACTGCAACCTCCACCTCCTGGGTTCAAGTGATCCTCCTGCCTCAGCCCTCCCCAGTAGCTGGGATTACAGGTGTGCACCACCATGCCCAGCTAATTTTTGTGTTTTTAGCAGAGATGGAGCTTCACCATGTTGGCCAGACTGGTCTCGAACTCCTGACCTCAGGCGATCTGCCTGCCTCAGCCTCCCAAAGTGTTGGGATTACGGGCATGAGCCACTGCGCCGGCTGAGGCTGATTTTAAACTCCTGGTCGGTCTAAAGTCATCCTCTTGCCATGGTCTCCCAAAGTGCTGGGATTACAGGCATGAGCCACTAGTACCCAGCTCTAAAATCTCATTTGACTTGGAAATATCAGTGTTAAAATGTGATGCATTTTCTCTTAAAAAATCTGTCTACATATATATATATGTATCTATGTCTATATATAGACATAGATACATATATAACCATATCTATACATCTATCTTTATGTATATCTATATGTAGCAATATCTTTATCTACATACATATATACACACATATTTCTGAACTCTGACCACGAAAATGGCCTAAAAGCTATGATGCACTCATTAACAGTGTACAGGAACCAGGATTCACTGGAGAAATAGTGATTCCATGTCTGAAGAAGAAAATGTAGACCAGGCATGGTGGCTCACGCCTGTAATCCC
Source organism: Rhinopithecus bieti (assembly GCF_001698545.2). NCBI lineage: Eukaryota > Metazoa > Chordata > Mammalia > Primates > Cercopithecidae > Rhinopithecus > Rhinopithecus bieti. The sequence goes on from NW_016811904.1 coordinate 135,786, forward strand.
AGCACTGTGAGAGGCCTAGGCGGCTGGATCACTTGAGGCCAGGAGTACAAGAACAGCATGGCCAACTTGGTGAAACCCCATCTCTGCTACAAATACAAACATTAGCCGGGCATGGTGGCACATGCCTGTTGTCCCAGTTACTCAGGAGGCTGAGGCAGGGGGATCGCTTGAGCCCAGGAGGCAGAGGTTATAGTGAGACGAGTTCTTGCCACTGCACTCCAGCCTGCTGGGTGACCAGAGTAAAACCCTGAAAAAGAAAGAAAATGTAAAAGATGGGCTGGGTGCAGTGGTTCATGCCTTAATCCCAGCACTATGGGAGGCTGACGAGGGAGGGTTGCTTTAGCTCAGAAATTTGAGATCAGCCTAGACAACATGGCGAAACTCAATCTCTACAAAAAGTACAAAAATTAGCCCAGTATGATGGCAGGCGTCTGTAGTCTCAGCTACTGGGGAGACTGAGCCAGAAGGATCACTGAAACCTGGGAAGTTGAGGCTGTGATGAGCTGTGTTTGCACCCCTGCACTCCAGTTTGGGTGACAGAACAAGACCTTGCTTCAAAAAAAAAAAAAAAAAAAAAAAAAAAAAGGAAAAGAAAGAAAAGAAAAAGAAAGAATATTCCAGCTAACAAAATTTAAAAGGATGATAGAATTAGAGCATCACAATTTTGCAACTCCCTAATGAAATAATGGCTCTGGGCAATGATCATCATTGGCTACTAACATCACAGAAAGAGAAACAATAGAACATTATGTTCAAATCTGAATCCGTTTAAGACTAGAATTTACTGCCAGTTTTCAGGAAATGAAGGATGCAAAGGAAAACATGTTAAACAACATCATAGGAGCACAATTAACAAAATACAGACTGTGGAAATCTCTGGAGGACAGTTTCTTCAATAACAAAAAATGGAGGGCAGGAAAAAGAAAGACATGAAGAATTTATAGATTAAAAGGAATTTAAGGTTGGGTGCAATGGCTCTCGCCTGTAATACTAGTACTTTGGGAGGCTGAGACTGGCAAACGGCTTAATTCCGGGAGTTTCAGACTAGCCTGGGCAACAAGGCAAAACCCTGTCTCTACAAAAGTACAAAAGTTAGCCAGGCATGATGAGGCATGCCCTGTAGTCCCAGCTACTCGGGAGGCTGAGGAGGGAGGATTGCTTGGTCCCAGGAGGTGGGGATTGTGGCAAGCTGAGATCTCGCCACTGCACTCCGCCTGGGAGACAGAGTAAGACACTGTCTCAAAAAAAAAAAAAAA
>NW_016811904.1:139577-145338 GCF_001698545.2 Rhinopithecus bieti
GCCATGACAGTTTACAAATGCCATGGCAATGTCCAGAAATTACCCTATATGGTTTTAAAAGGGGAGGGACCTTCATTTCCGGAAATTGCTCCCCCTTTCCCGAAACCTCATGAATAATCCACCCCTTATTTAGAGTATAAGCAAGAAATAACTATAGGTATACTCAGTCAAGTAGCCTGAGTTGCTGCTCTGCCTATCGAGTAGCCATTGTTTTGTTTCTTTACTTCTCTAATAAACTTGCTTTTACTCTACTCTGTGGACTCTCCCTGAATTCTTTCTTGCCTGAGGTCCAAGAACCCTCTCTTATGGGTCTGGATCGGGACCCTTTTCCGGAAACAATAATATATGAATACAGACTCACTAATTGTTTAAAAAAAAAAAGGTACCATAATAGTGTAATACAATAATAATATGAAAAACTGGGTCGGGGTATATGGGAATTCTTTATATTATCTTCTCAGTGTTTCTGTAAATCTAAAACTGTTCTAAAATAAAAGTTTATTTTTAAAAAGATATGATATATGGGATTAGTTGAAAATAATCCAGGTCAGAGAAAGCAGGGAAAATAAATTAAACAAGAGTGGCCGTGGATCAATTACCATTGAAGCTGGTGATGAATACAAGGAGGCTCATCACACTATTTTCTTTTTTTAAACAGTGTCTTGCTTTGTTGCCCAGGTTGGAGTGCAGTGGCGCCATCCAAGTTCACAGCAGCCTCAACCTCCTGGGCTCAGGCAATCCTCCTACCTCAGCTGGGACAACAGGCGTGCTCCAACATGCCCACCTAATTTTTTAAAAAAGTATTTTGAGTAGTCAGGAGTAGTTGCTCAGGCTGGTCTCCAACTCCTGACCTCAAGTGATACTCCAGTCTTGGCCTCTGAAAGTGTTGGGATTACAGGTGTGAGCCATTGCCCCTGGCCTGTACTGTTTCTTTATTTGTGTATGTTAGACATTTTCTGCAATAAACATCAAAATAGATATATCCTAGATTTGCAAAAAAAGAAGAAATAGAAATTCTAGAACTAAAAAGTACAATAACTGAAAATAAGAATTCAATGAAGCTCTTCCTCTTCCACTTCCATTTCCTTTTCCCTTTCCTTCTCATCCTTCCCTTTCCCTTTCTACTTTCCCTTTTCTACTCTGCCCTTCCTTTCCCTCTATTTTTCTTTCTTTCTTTCTTTTTTCTATTTATTTATTTATTTATTTATTTGAGATGGAGTTTTGCTCTTGTTGCCCAGGCTGGAGTGCAACAGTGCAATCTTGGCTCACCACAACCTACGCCTCCTGGGTTCAAGCGTTTCTCCTGCCTCAGCCTCCTAAGTAGCTGGGATTACAGGTATGTGCCACCACACCCGGCTAATTTTGTATTTTTAGTAGAGATGGGGTTTCTCCATGTTGGTCAGGCTGGTCTCAAACGACCAACCTCAGGTGATCTGCCCACCTCGGCTTCCCAAAATGCTGGGATCACAGGTGTGAACCACTGTGCCCAGCCTTCCTTCCCTTTCTTACTTTTTCCATTTCTTCCTGAATAATTCAGCTCAGAAGACATTAAAAGTGACAAAGAAAAGCAGATTTCTGAACTAGGGTTAAGGGAAGCTATGGTGGCCCAAAGCAGCGTGTTTCAGCCAAATCAGAGTGAGGAGGGTAGGCCAGGTGCAGTGGCTCACACCTGTAATCCCAGCACTTTGGGAGGCCAAGGAGGGTGAATCACTTGAGGTCAGGGGTTCAAGACCAGCCTGGCCAACATGGTGAAACCCCATCTTTACTAAAAATACAAAAATTAGCCAGGTGTGATGGTGGGTGCCTGTAATCCCAGGTACTCGGGAGGCTGAGGCAGATAGAATTACTTGAACCCGGGAGGCAGAGGTTGCAGTGAGCTGACATCGTGCCACTGCACTCCCATCTGGGTGACAGAGTGAGACTCCATTTCAAAAAGAAAAAAATATATAAGAGTGATGAGAGTGTTTATGTGGAAACAATTAATGACCTGTCACCTAGTGTCAGAGCCCATATGCGGTGATGAAATCATCCACATGTATTCCCTAGTTCTGCTCACTGGGACAGCTGACAATAGCAATACCTCCATAGCAACATGCACACTTAGCACCCAAATTTTGCTTTCTTTTATTAAAGATGAAATCTCGCTCTGTTGCCCAGGCTATAGTGTAGTGGCACAATCTAGGCTCATTGCAACCTCCACCTCCCGGGCTCAAGTGATTCTCCTGCCTCAGCCTCCTGAGTAGTTGGGATTACAGGCATGAGCCACTGTGCCCTGCCCCAAATTTTGCTTTCTAAATCTCATTCTCTACCCACTAGAAGCGGGGATGCTTGGAGAAATGACTGAGTCCTGGGCTGGGGCAGGGTAAATACAAAATGAGCCTGGAAGATCTTCTTATGCCAGAAAGCAAAGGAATGCTCAAAGAATGAAGGGATCTTGTCAAAAGGACATAGAATCAAGCTTCAAGGGACTCCCACTGGCCAAGTTTAGGACAACCTGAATATCAAAACAAATAATACTAGTTGAGAAGTATAAACTCATTGAATAAAATGGGAAAATATGAAGCCAAACTTATACTGAAAGAGTAAACTGAAAGTTTGATAAGTAATGGACTATTCACATAGGCTCGAAATACCTCCTAACAAACATACATATTAATTACAAAGGAAAAATAGTAATATTACAGCAGAACACCCTGCCAGACACCACCTTAATCAAGTGATTCAAGTCAGCATCATTTTTGTTGTTGTTGTTGTTGTTGTTTGAGATGGAGTTTCGCTTTTGTTTCCTGGGCTGAGTGTAGTGGCACAATCTTGGCTCACTGCAACCTCTGCCACCCGGGTTCAAGAGATTCTCCTGTCTCAGCCTCCTGAGCAGCTGCGATTACAGGCACACACCACTAGGCCTGGCTAATTTTTTGTATTTTTAGTAGAGATGGAGTTTCACCATGTTGGTCAGGCTGGTCTCAAACTCCTGACCTCAGGTGATCCGACTGCCTCGGCCTCCCAAAGTGCTGGGATTACAGGCATGAGCCACTGTGCCTGGCCTAAGTCAGCATCATTAATAAAGAAACAAATCAGGCTGGACATGGTGACTCACACCTGTAATCCCAGCACTTTGAGAGGCTGAAGTGGGAGGATCATTGAGACCAGAAATTTGAGACCAGCCTGGGCAACATGGAGAGACGCTGTCTCTAAAGATATATAACAAATTAGCTGGGAGTGGTGGTGCATATCTGTAGTCCCAGCTACTGGGACAGCTGAGGTGGGGGGATCATTTGAGCCCAGGAATCAGATGTTGCAGTGAGCCATGATTGTGCCACTGCACTCCAGCCTGAGTAACAGAGCAAGATCCTGTCTCACAATAATAATAATAATAATAATAATAATAATAATAATAATATAGAACAAATACAACTCATGTGACATCTCATAGGCTGCAATAAGAATGAAGCATCATTTCTGATAAACTTGCCAAAGATGCATAGTTTCCACCTAATCATGAAGATCCAAATTGTGGATTGATCCTGTAATCTTTAAAAGTGTTAAGATCATGAAAGCCAAGGCAAGACTGAGAAACTGTTCCACTCTGAAAGCAACTAAAAAGACAAATAATACAGCACATAATCCTGACCTGAATCACTTTGCTCTGACGAACAGTATTGGAAAACTGAAGAAACTTACATCAGGTCTGGGGATTAGATGGTAGTAATGTATCAACGATAATTTCCTGATTTTGATGGCTGTACAGTGGTTGTGTATGAGAATGTCTTTGTTTTTATGAAATACACACTAAAATATTCGGGGCTGATAGCATATCTTATTGGCAACTTAATCCCAAATAGGTCAGGAAAAAAAAAAAAAACAACTTTGTACTGCACTTTCAACATTTATGTAAGCATTAGGTGAATATGGTGATGTGTGCCAGTAGTCGCAGCTACTCGGAAAGCTGACGTGGGAGGATCCCTTGAGCCTAGGAGTCTGAGTCCAGTGGGCAATATTATAGCAAGACTTCATCTTAAAAAAAAGGAGAACCCCACTCCACATTTATATAAGCTTGAGATTGATACAAAATGTAGATAAAAAAAGAAAAGAGACTGCTTATGGTGGCTCACACCTGTAATCTCAGCACTTTGAGATGCCAAGGTGGGAGCATCACTTAAGACCAGGAGTATGAGACCAGCCTGGGCAACATAGTGAGATCCTATCTCTAAAAAAAATAATTTTTAAAAAGAATAGCTGGGCATGGTGATGCACATATGTAGCCGCAGCTCCTCGGGAGGCTAGGGTGGGAGGATGGCTTGAGCCCAGGAGGTTGAGGCTGCAGTAAACTGTGATCACGCCACTACACTCCAGCCTGGGTGACAGAGCAAGACAGTCTCAAAAAAATAACTAAATAAAATAAAATAAAATAAAATAAAATAAAAAGCAGCCCAGGCACTGTCATACCTGTAATTCCAGCACTTTGGGAGGCTGAGGCGGGTGGATCACCAGAGGTCAGGAGTTCGAGACCAGCCTGGCCAACATGGTGACATCCCATCTCTACTAAAAATACCAAATTAGCCAGGCATGGTGGCACGTGCCTGTAATCCTAGCTACTCAGGAGGCTGAGGCAGGAGAATTGCTTGAACTGGGGAAGTGGAGGTTGCAGTGAGCTGAGATCGACCATTTCACTCCAGCCTGGGCAAAAAGCAACACACTGTCTCAAAAAAAAAAAAAAAAAAAAAGGAAAAGAAGTAAATTCCGTGAACAGGGTAAGACATTAAGAAACTGATTAAGAACAGTGAACTGATTAAGAAATTAAGGAAAGAATCAGTAATCTGGTAGAGAGTGTAGAAGAAGCTATCCAGAAAGTGTCAGAGAATGTTCAAAGACAGAAGGGAAGGTAATAGACATAGCTAAATCAATGAGAAGGTCTAGTTTATGCTAAATTTGAGAGCAAATGAAAAAAATCGAGGGAGATTGGGAGAGAGAATAAAGAGATAATAGTTGAGGTCTCCCCAGAGCTGATGAATATATCAATCAACAGATTCAAGAGACCCAACAAATCCAAAACCGGAAAAACGTAAATTCTTGACGAGAGTCATAGTTAGAATGCAGAACATCATCAAAAGTTACCATTACAAGGCTGGGATCAGACCTGTAATGCCAGCACTTCAGGAAGCTGAGTTGGGAGGATCACTTGAAGCCAAGAGTTCAAGACCACACTGGTCAAACAGAACAAGACTCCCTCCACCCCATCCTCACCAAAACAAAACAAAACGAAAAGGATGGGCTTGGTGATGCATGTCTGTAGTCTTAGCAACTGGGGAGGCTGAGGCAGGTGGATTGTTAGAGTCCAGGAGTTAGAGGTTGCAGTGAGCTATGATTGTAGCACTGCAGTTCAGCCTGGGTGACATAGTGAGACCCTGTCTCTAAAACAAACAAGCAAAGAAACAAACAAAAATGAATGAAAAGATAAGTCACAGGCTGGGAGAAAATACTGTATATACAAAGCAACTATCTTACCAAGGACTAGTACCTAGAATGTATAAGGAAGTGCTCAACTCAATAATGAAAGGACAAACAACATAAATAAAAATGTACAAAATACTTAAACAGTCACCTAACAAAATGCAGATATATGAATGGTAGATACATGAATGTCCACATTAAAAGGTACACAATGTCATTAACCATCAAAAAGTGCAAATTAAAACTTCCAGAAAATACCACTGCATATCCACAAGAGTGGGTAAAATGAAAAAGTATGTCATGTCGTGGG
>NW_016811904.1:145804-172242 GCF_001698545.2 Rhinopithecus bieti
TTAAAGTATAATAAAATAAAATTCAATTTAAAAAAGAATAAAAAAGAGTTAACTGAAAAAAAAAACTATTAGAATAATTCATAATCAATGAATTCAGCAAGGTCGTAGAATGCAGAGTTTTATTTTTTGTTTTTTGTTCTTTTGTTTGTTTGTTTTGTTTTTTGAGACAGTCTTGCTCTATTGCCAAGGATGGAGTGCAGTGCCATGATCTGGGTTCACTGTAACCTCTGCCTCCCAGGTTCAAGTGATTCTTGTGCCTCAGTCTCCCAACTAGCTGGGACTACAGATGCCCATCACCATGCTTGGCTAATTTTTGTACTTTTGGTAGAGAGGGGATTTCACTATGTTGGCCAGGCTGGTCTCAAACTCCTGACCTCAAGTGATCCACCCACCTAGGCCTCCCAAAATGCTGGGATTACAGGTGTGAGCCACTGAGCCCACCCTAGAATAGAAGGTTAATATATTTTTTAAAATAACTGTTTTATATTCTAGCAAATGGAAAGTAGAAAATGTTTAACAAATTCAAATACAGTAAATATGAAATGATAAGAAATACATATAACAAAAGTCATCTAAAATCTCTATAGTAGAAACTTAAAAATATTAGTAAGATAAATTAAAGATCTAAACACTCAGAAAGCTACACTATGTTCATGAATTGAAGGACAATATTGTTGCCTGGGCTTGGTGGCTCACGCCTGTAATCCCAGCACTTTGGGAGACTGAGGCAGGCAGATCACTTGAGGTCAGGAGTTGGAGATTAGCCTGGCCAACATGGCGAAAACCCATGTCTACTAAAAATACAGAAAAATCAGCCTGGCATGGTGGCACGTGCCTGTAGTTCCAGCTACTCAGGAGGCTGAGGCAGAAGGATCACTTGAACTCAGGAGGTGGAGGCTGCAGTGAGCTTGGAGGGCGCCAATGTACTCCAACCTGGGCAACAGAGTAAGACTTTGTCTCAAAAAAAAAAAAAATTGATTAAAAAATAAATAAATGAAGGGAGAAACAAATCACTCAACAACAATAGTTGGATAGACCAGGCACAATGACTCACACCTGTAATCCCAACGTTGTGAGAGGCCAAGGCAGGAGGATCGCTTGAGCCCAAGAGTTCAAGATCAGCCTGGGCAACATAGTGAGATCCTGCCTCTATAAAACTAAAAAATTTAGCTGATGTGGTGGCACCTGCCTGTAGTCCCAGCTACTTGGAAGGCTGAGGTGGAAGGATAGCTTGAGCCTTTGAGGTCAAGGCTGCAGAGAGCCATGATCATGCCACTGCACTTGAGTCTGAGCAGCACAGTGAGACTCAATTAAAAAAAAAATTGTTGGATACTTCAACACACTACTTTAAATAATGAGTAGAAAAACTAAGCACAAGATCAACAAGGAAATAGAAGATTTAAACCACATTATAAACTAATTATATTTAATAGACAGCTACAGAACCCACCAATCACGCTTCTTAACTGCATGTGGAACATTCTCTAGGATAAACCATATGCAATAAGCCTCACTTTAATATAAAGGTTTGAAATAATATAAATTATATTTTCTAAATATGGAATGAAATTAGAGCTGAATAACAGAAGAAACTTTGGGAAATTCAAAAATACATGGAAAGTAAACAACATACTCTTAAATAAACAATGCTTCAAAGAAAAATTCACAAGAGAAATAAGAAAATACTTGGACATGAAGAAAAGGTAGAAGTAACACCAAAATTTATCAGATGCAGCTAAAGAAGTACTGAGAGGGAAATTTATAGCTATAAATGCCTTCATTACAAAATAAAACTCTCAAATCAATAACCTAAACTTCAACCTTAAGACACTGGAAAAGAAGAGCAAACTAAACCTTAAGGAAGCAGATAGAAGGAAAATAGAGATTAGAGTGGAAATTAATTAAATATAATGTGTAGAAATACATAGAAAATAGAGATAAACAATAACAGCAAAATTGGTTCTTTAAAATTAACAAAATTCACAAACCTCTAGTTAGACTGATCACAAAAAAGAAGGAAGAGTCAAATTCCTAAAATCAGAAATGAAAGAAGATACATTATTTCCAACCTGATAGAAATAAAATGGACTTGACTAGGCGTGGTGACTCACGCCTGTAATCCCAGCACATCAGGAGGCCAAGGCAGGCAGATCACCTGAGGTCAGGAGTTCAAGACCAGACTGACCAATGTGGTGATACCCCATCTGTACTAAAAATACAAAAATTACCCGGGTGTGGTGGCAGGCACCTGTAATCCCAGCTATTCAGGAGGCTGAGGCAGGAGAATCGCTTGAACCTGGGAGTTGGAGGTTGCAGTGAGTCGAGACCCTGCCATTGCACTCCAGCCTGAGTGACAACAGCGAAACTGTGACTCAGAAATAAATAAATAAATAAATAAATAAATAAATAAACAAACAAACAAACAAATAAATAAAATGCATTAGAAGGGGATACTATAGATAATTCTATGCCAACAAATCAGATAAACTCAATGAAAAGAACATTTTTATGAAGACACAAACTATTGATACTGACACAAGAAGACATTAAAAACCTCAATAGGCATGTAACACTTAGGGGGATTGAAGAGGTAATTTTAAATTTTGCCACAAAGAAAATCATAGGCCCAAGCGGGGCATGGTGGCTCACACCTGTAATCCCAGCACTTTGGGAGGCCGAGGCAGGTGGATCATTTGAGGTCAGGAGTTCGAGACCAGCCTGACCAACTTGGTGAAACCCCATCTCTACTAAAACTACAGAAAATTAGCTTGGCATGGTGGTGACCGCCTGTAATCCCAGCTACTCAGGATGCTGAGGAAGGCGAATTGTTTGAACCTGGGAGGCGGAGGTTGCATGCAGTGAGCTGAGATTGCACCACCGCACTCCAGTCTGGGTTGGGGTAAAAAAACAAAATCATAGGCCCAGATGACTTCACTAGTAAATTTATTTTCATATAGTTAAAAACAAATTTTTTTGAGACAGAGTCTCACTCTGCTGCCCAGGCTGGAGTGCAGGGGTGCCATCTCAACTGACTGCAACCTCCGCCTCTCGGGTTCAAGCGATGCTGATGCCTCAGCCTCCCAAGTAGCTGGGATTACAGGCACCCACCACCATGCCCAACTAATTTTTGTATTTTTTGTAGAGATGGGATTTCTCCATGTTGACCAGGCTGGTCTCAAATTCCTGGCCTCAAGTAATCTCCCTGCCTTGGCCTCCCAAAGTGCTGAGATTACAGGCATGACCCACTGTGCTCAGCCTAAAAAGATTATTATTTTTTTTGAAACAGAGTCTCACTCTATTACCCAGGCTGGAGTGCAGTGGCGCGATCTCGGCTCACTGCAACCTCCAACTCCCAGGTTCAAGTGATTCTCCTGCCTCAGCCTCCTGAGTAGTTGGGATTACAGGTGTGCACCACCACGCCCAGATAATTTTTTGTATTTTTAGCAGAGACAGAGTTTCACCATGTTGGCCAGGCTGGTCTCAAACTCCTGACCTCAGGCGATCTTCCCTCCTTGGCCTCCCAAAGTGCTTGGATTACAGAAGTGAGCCACCGTGCCTGGCCCAAAAGATTTTTTTAAAAGAATTAATATTTATTCTTTACATGTACTTTCGAATATTAGCATAGAAAGAATAACTTCACAATTCATTCTATGAAGACAGAATTACCAAGACATCAGACAAGAAAATCAAAGGAAAAAAAATTACAGACCAATGTGACTGATGAGTACAGACACAATAATCTTCAGCAAACTACTAGCAAAATAAATTCATTAACATATAAAATGGATTCTATAACATGGCTAAGTTGTATTTATTCAAGGAATCCAAGGTTGGCTTAATATCTAAAAATTATTATACTACATAAAACTCAATAGAATAAGGGACATAAACATGATCATCTCAATAGAAACAAAAAAACACATTTGACAAAATCCAACAAGCTTTCATGATAAAAACACTTAATAGATTAGGAATAGAAGGGAACTTACTCAACTTGGTAAAGCGCATCTGTGAAAATCCCACATATGTTTTACATTTTACTTAAAAGAAAAAGACTGAATGCTTTCTCCCTACAATCAAGAACAAGACAAAAGTACTACTTCTATTCAATAATAAATTGGGTACTGAAGGTCTAGCAAGGATAGCGGATAAATAAAAAAGCACCCGGGCGCGTGGCTCAAGCCTGTAATCACCAGCACTTTGGAGCCGGGAGACGGGGTGGATCACGAGTCGGAGATCGATACCATGCTGCTAACACGGTGAAAGCCCCCCGTCCTACTAAAAAATACAAAAAAAAAAAAAAAACTAGCCGGGCCGAGGTGGAGCGCGGACGCCTGATAATCCAGAACTCGGGAGGCTAGGCAGGAGATGGCTGTGAACCTGGGAGCTTTGAGTTTCGTGAGCTGAGATTCTCGCCACTGCGCCCAGCCTGGGCGCAAGCCAGACTCCATCCCCTCAAAAAAAAAAAAAAAAAAAAAAAAAAAAAGAAGCAAAAGGCATACAGAAATGAAAGGAAGAAATAAACTATCTTTAGTTGCCAAGACAAATGGATATTTACATAAAAAACTGCCAGCACGTGGCCATGCCTGTAATCCCAGCACTTTGAGGCTGAGGTGGGGGATCACCTTGAGGTCAGAGTTCGAGACTCAGCCTGACAACACTGTGAAACTCTGTCCTACTAAAATCCAAAAAATAATAATAATAAAGAATTAGTCTTGGGCGTGGTGGTGCACACCTGTAACCCCAGCACTTTGGAGGCCAAGTGGTCAATCATCGCTGAGGTTGGATTCAAGACCAGGGCTGACCACATGGAGAAACCCCGTCTCTACTAAAAATATCAAAATTAGCAGGGTGTGTAACATGCCTGTAATCCCAGCTATTGGGAGGCTGAGGCAGGAAATTGCTGAACTGAGGTGGAGGTGCAGTGAGCCAAGATGGCACCATTGCACTCCAGCCGGGCAACAAGAGAGAAAGCTCCGATCTCAAAAAAAAAAAAAAGAAAAAATTCTTAGGTGAACCATGTGGCACAGTGCACACACTGTACCTGGGGATTGAAGAGCGAGCAGGAGGATCACATGAGGCAGGAGATCACATCACCAAGAATTCCAGCTGGAGTGCACCAATGATAACCTCTGTGAATACGCCATGACTCCAGGCTGGGCAACATAGTGAGACCCGTCTCTTATAAAAAATAACATAAGGAACTCACAAATCGTTTTTCTAGAGATGGGGTCCCCTCACTGTCATCCAGCTGGAGTGCACGGCCACACTGGAGGCAAGTGTGCGATCCCGGCTCAGTGCAGCCCAAACTCCTGGCCAGTAATCCTTCTAACTCAGCCTTCCTGGAGCTGGATTTTGACAGAGGTGGTGCCACCAGGCCAAATAATTATTCTAAGTTTTTGTAGGATGCTGTCTCGGCTTTGTTCCCAGGCCACTGAACACTTCAAGGATCCTTCCATTTTGGCACTATCAAAGGCTGGATCAGTTGACCACCACGACTGCCTACAAAAAACTTAGAACCTAAAAAAAAAAAAAAAAAAAAAAAAAAAAAGCCAACCAGTTTGTAAGATACAAACTCAAATATACAGAAAGCAGTTATTGGAAAGACTTAATTTCTTTTTTTTCTTTTTTGAGATGGAGTCTCGCTCCATCACCAGGCTAGCGTGTAGTGGCGTTATCTTGTCTCACTGCAACCTCTGCCTCCTGGGTTCAAGCGATTCTCTTGCCTCAGCCTCCCGAGTAGCTGGAATTCCGCCATGCCTGGCTAATTTTTGTATTCTTAGTAGAGATGGGGTTTTGCCATGTTGGCCAGGCTGGCCTCGAACTCCTGACCTCAGGTGATCTTCCCGCCTTGGCCTCCCAAAGTGCTGGGATTACAGGCATGAGCCACTGCATCCGGCCCAAGATCTAATATTTTTAAGATAGCAATTCTCCTCAAATTCATCTACAGATGCAATGTAATCAGTACCAAAATCCCAGTCAGGGCTGGGGACGGTGGCTCACCCCTGTTATTTCAGCACTTTGGGAGTCCGCAGATGAGAGGATTGCTTGAGGCCAGGAGTTTGAGACCAGCCTGGGCAACAAAATGAGACCCCAATTTCTGCAAGAAATACACACACATAAAAAAAACAAAACAACAACAACAACAAAAAACCCAAAAAACAAAAAACAAAACTCAGTCAACTTTTTTTCCAGAAATTTATTTGCTGATTTTAAAATTCATATGAAAATTCAAGGGACCCAGAATAGCTAAACGACCTCAAGAAAGAGGAACAGAATGGAGTGGAGCTCAGAGCTGTGGAGGGGAATGAAGCTGAGCAGCTGGGTCAGCCTGGCCAAACCAGTGGAGCAGAGACATGGGTCAAGCGGTGGTGAACGTGTGCTTTTGACCCATTAGACACTTTTTTGATCATGGATGATGAACATATACCAGATTTTTCAAGTCTAAAGGATGAAACTACTTATTGGAAAGAAATGTCCTTGAAGTATAAACATAGCTTCCAGGAAGCTTGAGATGAGTTAGTTGAATTTCAGGAAGGAAGCAGAGATTTAGAAGCAGACTTGGCAGCACAATTAGCACAGCCTGAACAAAGAAATAGAAACTTGCAACCTTCTAGCCAAAGACTGAAATATGAAGTGGAGGCGTTAAAGGAGAAACCAGAACCTCAACATGCACAGAGCTACAAGCAGGTCTCAATATTAGATGATTTAAGTCAGATGTGGGCCATTAAGGTGTAGTTGCTTAAGTATGTGAGGGAGCTGGAACAGGCCAACGATGACCTGGAGCAAGCAAAAAGGGCAATAATAGTTTCACTAAAAGACTTCGTTTTTTTGTTTGTTTGTTTGTATTTTTGGTTTTTTTTTTTTTGAGACAGAATCTTGCTCTGTTGCCCAGGCTGGAGTGCAGTGGTGAGATCTCTGCTCACTGCAACTTCCACCTCCGAGATTCGCCATGTTGACAAGGCTGGTCTCGAACTCCTGACCTCAAGTAATCCACCCGCCTCAGCCTCCCAAAGTGCTGGGATTACAGGTGTGAGCCACTGCACCGGCCTTCTCTGGAAGACTAAGAACAAAGGCTAAATCAGGCCATTGAATGAAATGCATTTTTAGAAAGTGAACTTCATGAAAATGAATGTTATCGGTCTCTGTACAGAGGTTAAAAGATGAAGCAAGGTATTTAAGGGCAAGAACTAGCAGTTCAGGAAAGGAAATAACCAGAAAGTTGGCTCCTACTTCTCCAACTCTAGATGGTGAAAAGATAGATTCCGCTGTCCAAGGATGACTCTTTTTGCCAGCCACTCCTGTTGCAAAGGAAAAGAAAACAGTTTTCCTTCCCGAAAGCTACACTAAGTGGTTTTCATACCNATTACAGGTGTGAGCCACTGCACCGGCCTTCTCTGGAAGACTAAGAACAAAGGCTAAATCAGGCCATTGAATGAAATGCATTTTTAGAAAGTGAACTTCATGAAAATGAATGTTATCGGTCTCTGTACAGAGGTTAAAAGATGAAGCAAGGTATTTAAGGGCAAGAACTAGCAGTTCAGGAAAGGAAATAACCAGAAAGTTGGCTCCTACTTCTCCAACTCTAGATGGTGAAAAGATAGATTCCGCTGTCCAAGGATGACTCTTTTTGCCAGCCACTCCTGTTGCAAAGGAAAAGAAAACAGTTTTCCTTCCCGAAAGCTACACTAAGTGGTTTTCATACCAGTCCACTAACTCCTTCTGCTGGGCTATCAGCATTAACCACCATGGGGGATCTCTTAGGAAAAGTAGGGACTTTACAATCCTAATTAGCAGCTTGCAGAAATTTTGCAAAGGACCAAACGTGAAAGTCCTATATTTCAGGAAATGTTAACAATGTGGTGCTGAATACCAATTGAACACCATTCTCCCAATCAGGTGAAGGGCAAGAAAAAATCACATTTCCGGCCAGGCATGGTAGCTCACACCTGTAATCCCAGCGGTTTGGGAGGCCGAGGCAGACAGATGACTTAAGGTCAGGAGCTCGAGACCAGCTTGGCCAACATGGTGAAACCCCATCTCTGCTATAATTACAAAAATTTGCTGGGCATGGTGGTGGGCACCTGTAATGCCAGCTACTCAAGAGGCTGAGGCACAAGAATCACTTGAACCCGGGAAGCGGAGGTTGCAGTGAGCCCAGATTGCACCACTGCACTCCAGCCTGGGTGACAGAATGAGACTCTATCTCAAAAACAAAAACAAAACAAAACAAAACAAAGGCCTCGTGCCTGTAATCCCAGCACTTTGGGAGGCCAAGGAAGTCAGATCACTTGAGGCCAGGAGTTCAAGACAAGCCTGGGCAACATGGTGAAATCCCATCTCTACTAAAAATACAGTAATGAGCCCGGCGTGGTGGCACATGCCTGTCGTCCCAGCTACTGGGGAGGCTGAGGCAGGAGAATCTCTTGAACCCAGGAGGCGGAGGTTGCAGTGAGCTGAGATCGTGCCACTGCACTCCAGCCTGGGCGACAGAATGAGACTGTCTCAAAAAAAAAAAAAAAAAGAAAAGAAAAGAAAAAATCACATTTCCTACGTTGTTCACAATGCAGTAAACAGCTTTAATCCAGCTCCTCCTTCTCCTGGTCCGCGCTCCTCATGCCTGTTGCCAGCACTGGGTATGCTGCCTTTCAGTGTGAATGCTTGGCCTCCAAGTGGGGGCTCTTGCCCTCCTCCAACAATCCAATACACCCATGCCTTACCCCTTGGTGCCGGGGCCCAGCCCCATGCCCCTCCAACTGCCTTCCCACGGCTGGCAGGGGGCAGGCTGCATACAGCAGTGGCCACTGGGCCCTGCCCAGTCCCAGGACTCTGCACAATATCGATGCTGGCTATTTTCTCTTCTTACCATAGTGAAGTTGGTTTCACATGATTGCGCTTGTGTGGGTCACAAGGTGATACATATGTGTATTACTTGGTCACTGGATGGAGAAGTACCCTTTCATCACACCTGCCTCATAGCCCCCACTCTGCTGTACTGATAGGATTTAGTTGTGTTTAGGACATTGCAAATCTTCTAGAAGTTCTCCACCAAATCAGGTCAATGTGTGCCTTCTTCCTGAGATCCCACTGAAGCATCGTCAGTGCTCATGATCATGTGTCCCCCAACTCCACCCCTCACTATTCGGGCCTGTTTCTGGCAAAGAGTCAGGAAGGTTATTAGGAAACATTTTCTGGACCTTCTGATTTTACTTAAGCAGTTACCATTCCATGGACTTGCCTCCCAGAGCAGCAAAATGCCTGTTGGAGCCCCAGATGGCAGGAGCCTCTGTGGCCTAGGCACACAGGCTAAGCCTCTATGCTGTCTTCTTCTCCGTGTGCCTCAGACTTGCGGGGTGGAGGGCTGGCAGGCAACCTCTCACCAGCTTTCCAGTCCTTCAGGTCTATGACATCTTCAGACCTTTTTTCTCCTCTAAGGGCCAGCCCAGTTGGTTTTGGAAGGGTTGAATGGCCTGACTCCAGGGCTGGCTGGTGCCGGCTCCTGGGGGGGCAGACTCACCAAAAGTGGTTGTCTCTGGGCATCGCTTGATCATTCTCATGCTGCATTCAGTGTTTACCTTTGCTTTATTGTATTGGATTGGTGCAAAAGTAATTGCGGTTTTGCCATTACTTTTAATAAATGAAATGCATTTTTAGACAGTGAACTTCATGAAAAGGAATGTTGTTGGTAACTGTACAGCGTTTAAAAGATGAAGCAAGAGATTTAAGGGCAATTACTTTTGCACCAACCTAATGCGTAGGTTTGTAAACATGACTAAGATATTTGCACATAACTTATGTTTTGTAGATTTTATTTATTCAGAACTTATATGGCATATTAATGACTTATGATAGTATCCTACTCTGGGCAGCTGTGTGGGATCATAACACGGTTAAAAAAATACTTCCCCTCAGAAGAAGTCTTTTAGTGTAGATACAATAAATTTCATAGAAAAAAAGAGGAACAGAGTTGGAGAACCCACACTTTCTGATTTTAAAATTCACTACAAAAGTACAACAAACAAAACTGTGTTGTATTGGCAGAAGAATAGACATACAGATCAATGGAATTTAATTGAGAGTTCAGAAATAAACCTTTACTTTGATGGTCAATTGATTTCAACAAGGATACCAAAACAATTCGCGGGGGGAATGAGTAGTGTTTTCAACACATGATGTTGGAATAACTGAATATCCAGCTGCAAAAGTTGAACTTAGACCTTATATTATATCATATATGAAAGTTAACTCAAAATGGATAATAAATCTAAAAGTAAGTGCTAAAACTATAAAATTTTCAGAGGAAAATATAACTGCAAATCTTCATGACCTTAGGTTAGGTATGATACCAAAAGCACAAGCAACAAAAGATAACCAATAATAATTTATTCACCATGCATCCTTTGATGCATGAAATTAGAAATTTTCATGCATCAACAAATACTGCCATGTTTTCTATGTGTCTCTCAAAAGTTTATGTGTCAGAAACTTTTTTTTTTTTTTTTTTTTTTGAGACAGAATCTCACTCTGTCGCCCAGGCTGGAGTGCAGTGGTGCCACTATGGCTCATTGGGCTCACCTGGAATTCCAGGTGTCAGCCACTGTGCCTAGCCTATGTGTTGGGAACTTAATCCTTCTTCCCTCATGAATGGATTAGTATCACTATCATGGGAGTGGGCTTGTTATCATGAGAGTGGCTTTGCTATAAAAGCAAGCTTTCTGTGGCCTCTTGCTCTTGTCCTCTAGCCATGTGATGCCCTCTGCCATGTTATGACACAGTAAGAAGGCCCTCACCAGATGCTGGTGCAATGCTCTTGGACTCCCTAGCCTCCAGAACCATGAACTAAATAAGCTTATTTTCTTTATAAATTACCCAGTCTGTGGCATTGTTATAGCAACAGAAAATGAACTAAGATAGATACCATAAAGAAGTTGAAAAAGCAACCCATAAAATGAGAGAAAATATTTGCAAAGTGTATTTCTGGCAAGAAACTTGTATCTATAATATATAAGGAACTCTTAAAACTCAACAATAAAAGACAAATAACTCAATTTAAAAGCGGTAGAGGATTTGAATAGATATCTCTCCAAATAAGCTACATAAATTGTCATTAAGGAAATGAAAAGATGCTCAACACCATGTAATTGTGATATCTGTGACATTTGTGAAATGCAAATCAAATCCAAAATTATATATCACTTCACACCCACTAGGGGACAGCTATAATTAAAAATATATATAATAACAAATGTTGGTAAGGATGTGAAAAAAATTGAAGGCTTCATACATTGCTAGTGGAAATGTAAAATGGCATAGATATTTTGGTAAATGGCTTGAAAGTTCCTCAAAACGTTAAATACGGAGTAACCATAAGACCCAGCAATTTCACTCCTAGATACATACTCAAGAGCAATGAAAACTTATGTCCATGTACTACATGCAAACGTTCACAGCAGCATTACTGAAAAATGGAAATAACCAAATGTCCATGAATTGATGAATGGATAAGCAAAACATGGCATGTCTGTACAATGGAATATTATTCAGCTGTAAAAAGGAATTAAATACTACATTCATGCTACAGCATGGATGAAACTTGAAAACACTATGCTAAGTGAAAGAAGCCCACATATTGTATGATTCTGTTTATATAAAATGTGCAGAACAGGCAAACGTAGGTTAGTGGTTGCCCAGCGCTGGTGGTGGGCAATGGGGGATTTGAGGATGATGGCTAAGGGGTGCAGAGTTCTTGTCTGGGACAATGAAAGTGTTATAATATTGATTGTGGTGATAGATGCATATCTCTGTGAATATATCAAATATCATTCAATTGTACACTTGAAAGGAGTGAATCATAGGACATGTGAATTATATCTCAATAAAGCTGTTACAAAATCCCTGAAGTTTTATTTATTCACTTAGGTTTTCCAGGGAAGGCATCAGACTCAGAATTAATTTGTTTTTTGAGACAAGGTCTCATTCTGTTGCCTAGGCTAGAGTTCAATGGTTCAATTGTAGCTCACTGCAGCCTTAACCTCCTGGGTTCAAGTCATCCTCCCACCTCAGCTTCCTGAGTAGCTGGGACAGGTACGCACCACCATATTTGGCTAATTATTAAGTTTTTTGCAGAGACAGGTTCTTGCCATCCTGCCCAAACTGATCTCAAACTCCTGGCTCAAGCAATCTTCCCACCTTTGCCTCCCAATGTGCTGGGATTACAAGCGTGGGCCCCACACTTGGCCCTGAAGTTTCTTTTCTTTTCTTTTCTTTTCTTTTCTTCTTTTGAGACAGGGTCTCACTCTGTCGCCCCGGCTAGAGTTCAGTGGCGTGATCACAGCTTACTGCAGCTGTGAGGTGATCCTCCCACCTCAGCCTCTGGAGTAGCTGGGACCACAGTCACCATGCCTGGCTAATTTTTTGTATTTTTTGTAGAGATGGAGTTTCACTGTGTTTCCCTGGCTGGTCTCAAACTCCTGAGCTCAAGCAATCCACCCGCCTTGGCCTCCCAAAGTGCAGGGATTATAGATGTGAGCCACCATGCCTGGCCCCACTGAAGTTTTAATAAAGCTATTTTCAGACATAAAACCACTGAAATAATTCATTTCCAGTAGACCCACACTGCAAAAAATACTTTTAAAATTTCTTCAAGTGGTAGATAAATGACACCAGTTGGAAACCTGGATCTATACACAGAATACACAGAAATGAAAAGCATTAGAAAGGGTAATTACATGTGTGAGTAGAAAGACTTTTATTTCTTATTATTTAAATAAAATAACGTCTTAAATAAAATAATAACAAAAGACTTAATAATTAGCCAAATATGGTGGTGCGTACCTGTGGTCCCGGCTGCACAGGAGGCTGAGGTGGGAAAATGACTTGAAGGCTGCAGTGAGCTGCAATTGCACCACTGAACTCTAGCCATGTTGCTGCTTTTTAAACTGACTGTTTAAAAAGCAGCAACATGGCTGGGTAAGGTGGCTTACCTGTAATTCAAGCACTTTGGAAGGCCTGAGGTGGGAGGATCACTTGAGCCTAGGAGTTGAGACAAGACTAGGCAGTATAATGAGGCCCTGTCTCTACAAAATACATATATATATATATAATGTGTACTATGTATATTAGTACTATATATAATATATATAGTATATATAATATATATAATGTGTGTATATATACTATATATTGTATATATATACATACTATATATAGAGTGTGTGTGTGTGTGTGTGTGTGTGTGTGTATATATATGCCTGACATTGTGGTACATGCCTATAGTCCCAGCTACTCGGGAGGCTGAGGTGGGAGGATTCTTTGAGCCCAAGAGGTTGAGGCTGAAGTGAGCCGAGATTGTACCACTTTACTCCAGCCTGGGTGACACTGTGAGATCCTGTTTCAAAAGAAGAAAAACAGCAACAATGTGTGACAGGGTTTATAACATATGTAGAAGTAAAATGTATGACAATAAGGGCACAAAGACCAGAAGGGAGAAATGGAAGCATCCTCATACTGGTAAATACAGGTCTCATACTGTAAATCTAACAGCATAAATCATTTGAAGGTAGACTGTGATATATTAAAACTATTTAACACAAACCCTAAAGCAATCACTATACCAACACAACAGAGAGTTACAGCCAATAAATTAACAAGAATAAAAAAATGGAATGATTGGGGCTGGACATGGTGGCTGATGCCTGTAATCCCAGCACTTTGGGAAGCTGCGGCTGGTGGATCACCTGAGGTCAGGAGTTCGAGACCAGCCTAGCCAACATGGCAAAACCCCATTTCTACTAAAAATACAAAAATTAGCAGGGCGTAGTGTTGGGTGCCTGTAGTCCCAGTTACTTGGAAGGCTGAGGTGGGAGGATTGCTTGAACCTGGGAGGTGGAGGTTGCAGTGAGCTGAGATCATGCCACTACACTCCAGCTTGGGTGACAGAGTGAGACTCCATTTCTAAAAACACAAACAAAAAATATGGAATGATAAGCATAATCAGAAAGTCAGAAAAAGAGATGAAGGGCGGCCAGGCGCGGTGGCTCAAGCCTGTAATCCCAGCACTTTGGGAGGCTGAGACGGGCGGATCACGAGGTCAGGAGATCGAGACCATCCTGGCTAACACCGTGAAACCCCGTTTTTACTAAAAAATACAAAAAAACTAGCCGGGCGAGGTGGCGGGCACCTGTAGTCCCAGCTACTTGGGAGGCTGAGGTAGGAGAATGGCGTGAACCTGGGAGGCGGAGATTGCAGTGAGCTGAGATCCGGCCACTGCACTCCAGCCCGGGTGACAGAGCGAGACTGTCTCAAAAAAAAAAATAATAATAAAATAAAAAGAAAAGAGATGAAGGGCAGCAGAATCAGATGGAACAAATATAAAACAAATAGCAAGATGGTATATGTAAATCTAATCATGTCAATACTCTTTTTAAATGTGAATAGTCTAAACATATCCATTAAAATACAAACATTAATTGGATAAAAAAGTAAGAATCCACTATATGCTGTCTATTAGGAACTCATTGTAAGTGTAAAGATCTAGCCTGGCACAGTGATGTGCCCCTGTGATTCTAGCTACTTGGGAGGCTGAGGAGGGAGGATTACTTGAGCCCAGGAACTCAAGACCAGCTTGGGCAACACAGCAAGATCCCATTTCAAAAAATGTCTATTATATGAAAAGTAACAGGATAGCAAAAGATATACTATGCAAACATGAATTATGCCGGATTTTCTACATTAATTTCAGAAAAAAAGTAGAGTTCAGAGCAAGGGATATTATTAGGAACAGAGATGTTACATAATAATAAAAGGGTGAGTTTGGTTCCTTCAAACTATGAGGCAAAACTGATAGATCTAAAAGAAGCAATAGAACAAAAATAAAAGGAGCAACAGATAAATCTACAGGTATAGTTGGAGACTTCAGCACTCCTCTCTCAGTAATTGATAGAACAAGTAGGCAGAAAATCTGTAAGAACATAGATAACATGAAGTACATTATCAACCAACTTGACCTAATTGGTAACACTCCACCCAACAACAGCAGAAGAGATATTCTTTCCAAGTGCACTTGAATCATTCACCAACACAGACTATATTCTAAGTCATAAAACAAAACTTAACAAATTTAAAAGAATATAAGCCACACAAAATATGTTCTCAAACCAGAAGGAAACTAAATAAGAAGTTGATAACAAAATGATACCTTGAAAAATTCCCAAATATTTGGAAACTAAACAGCATAGGGTTTTGTTTTGTTTTGTTTTTGGTTTTGTTTGTTTGTTTGTTTGTTTTTGAGACAAGATCTCATTCTGCTGCACAGGCTAGGGTGCAGTGGCACCGTCATAACTCACTGTAACCTTGAACTCCTGGGCTCAAGTGGTCCACCCACTTCAGCCTCCAGAGTAGCTGGGACTACAGGTGTGTGAAACCATGCCAGGCTAATTTTTAAATTTTTTGTAGAGATGGGGTTTCTCCATGTTACCCAGGCTGGCCTCGAACTTCTGGGCTCAAGTAATCCTCCTGCCTCGACCTCCCAAAGTACTGGGATTACAGGCAGGAACAACCGTGTCAGACTGGTTTCTGCATTTTTAAGGTCTGTAAAAACCCAAAACAAAAAGAAATAAAGAATAATGTGCAACAGAGACAATTGATCGTCTATATAACCTAAAACATTTACTAGCTAGCCTTTTACAGAAAATATTTGTCAACTTTTGAGTTAGAGGATTGCTTCTCTGACAGTTGTTTGTTTGTTTATTTTTGAAATGGAGTCTCACTCTGAAGCCCAGGCTGGAGTGCGTTGGCAGGATCTCGGCTCACTGCAACCTCTGCTTCCTGGGTTTAAGCGATTCTCATGCCTCAGCCTATGGAGTAGCTGGGATTATGGGCATGTGCCACCCCACCCGGCTAAGCTTTGTATTTTTAGTAGAGACGTGGTTTTGCTATTTCGGCCAGGCTGGTCTCGAACTCCTGACCTCAAGTGATTCGCCCGCCTCGGCCTCCCAAAGTGCTGGGATTACAGGAGTGAGTCATGGCGCCAGCCTGATTCTCTGACAGTTTTAAATGTATTTTTACATAGTCATTGTTCTGATGAGGTTTCCTAAATTCTCTTGGGTCAGTTTGAACACTTAAATTTTTCTAAGAAACAGTCTATCTCCTTGACGCTTTCAAGCTTATTTGCACAGATTTGTACATAGCACTCTCATGTAAATTAAAAATAAAAACCAATTTTCCATTATTATTCTTGGCCTAAATTTCAATTCCATCTTTACCACTAACCAAATTTCCGAGCAATTTGGAGCAAATAATTTACCTCTTTAGAGTCTCATTTTCTTGTGAAATGGAAATAAGAATAAAACCTACCTCATAGAAATTTTGTGAAGGTACAATAATGTATGTGAAATTAGTTTGTAAAATAGTAGAGTTCATGCAGATGTTAGTTAATATTTTTAATCTGCTAGGAGACTTAAATGCAGTCATTTCGTGTATGTGAACTTTTCCTTTTACTCTTGAGATGTTATCCTTGAGTAGGAAGATATGGGATCAAACCTAGTGTATGAGTGACTTAGATAATACAGATGGTTGTGAGGAGCAATAACAGAGAATGTGCTTATGGATGCTAACATGTGGGTACATGTGTGGTCAATAGAAGGTCTCTTTGGACTGCTTTTATTTTCTCAGTGAATTAGGGGGCAAAGTTTTCATCTGAAATTCAGGATTGGAGAGGAGACATTGAAGTTTTGAGGAGAAAGAAGGTATGATATAATCTTTAGGTGAGTCGGCAAGTAAATGGACTTAAGAAATCTGTGTGATCACCAGGCAGCCTTAAAGGTCTATGAAGCTTTGTGGTCCCTTAAAGTGAGACCAGTCAGCTAAGTTGTATGTTTTGCTCTGATAACATTTAGCTGACGATGTAAACACCAAGTATATAGAGTGTTGGGTTTAACCAGGTCTGTACTCTTGCCAAATGAGTGCAATAAAAGCAAAAGAGGGGTAAGGGAGTTGAGAATGTTGCAAAGAAATGATTGTGGTGATTGCCAGTTGAGTTTAAACTGAATAAGGAGAGAAAAGTGGACATTAGGGGGATGAAAGACAGTAAACCTGTGGCAAATCAGTGGATTGTAGGTCTCAGTAGGATTAAAGTGTAGGAGTAAGATGGTCTTGTCTCTTTCCCTGAGCTTTTATCGCTTGCTTTTTCTTAGACCTCATTTCACATACATTAAAGATTTGTGCTTTTCTGAGAATCCACACACAGACAGACGTAGGAAATAATTTGGAGGGCTGGACTGAAGAATTAACTATATTTTAAATTTGTGTAGGCCGGGAGCAGTGGCTCACACCTGTAATCCCAGCACTTTGGGAGGCCAAGGCAGGAGACTCACTTGAAGGCCTGAGTTTGAGGCTGCAGTGAGCCTCAAAAAATAAATAAATAAATACACACACACACACACACACACACACACACACATATACACACATACATACATACATACATACATACATACATCTGCATCCAAGTAGTTCAGATATTAGAGAGTCATCTACTCATCCTAAGGGACTGCAGTGTGTTAGGAACTCAGTGGCCTCTCTGCCCTTGGTCATGTCCACTCACAGGAGTCTCTGTTCCCAATCTTATTAGAGAGGAAACTTTAAAATGATTCCTCGTGGTTCATCTTTCCTTCCTTTTTCTTTCCTTTTCCTTTTCTTTTTTATATCTTTCTCTTTCTCTCTCTCTTTTTTCTTTTCTTTCTTTCTTTTTTCTCTTTCTTTCTTTCTTGAGTTGCTCTGCTGCTCAGGCTGGAGGGCAGTGGACTCACTGCAGCCTCAACCTCCTGGGCTCTAGCAATCCTCCCGTCTCAGCCCCTCAAGTAGCTGGGACTACAGGCACCTGCCACCAGGCCCGGCTAATTTTTTTTTGTAGATATGGGGTTTTGTCATGTTGCCCAGGTTGGTCTTGAACTCTTGGCTCAAGTGAGCTGCCTGCCTCAGTCTCCCAAAGTGCTGGGATTGCAGGCATGAGCCACCGCACCTGTGGAATTTGTATGCTTATTCACTACATCAAAAACACCTCATGTGGTGTTTTTTATATTTAAGTTTACTTCAAACTTTAACATGGGAAGCATGGGAAGTATTGAGTTGCTGTTGCCTACTCCTAAGGGTATCCTTTCCTTTGCTATTCTTCCTCTTTCCTTGTTAGGCTCGTCCTTCTCAAGAAAGTGATGGGGGAGGGGTGGAAAGTATGAGTGTGTAGTACAATAGACACATTGCTCTTTGCACTGTGTGTCATTTTAATGGCAACCTAATTGCGTAGGTTCTGTTTGCTTTTCAGAAGTGCACTTTTTAGATGAACTCATTCAGAACAAACATTGACCATACATTCGTCCACAGTGGCCCTATGTTCACCCTTTTTTCAGTTACAAAAAGGGGAGGCATTGCTGCCAAGAAGCAAGGTAGTGAAGGGCCAGAAAAAAAAAGCAGAAGGAACAACAGAAAACAGTAGGGGAAGGAACATCTCCCATTGGCTAGCTACATACTAACATTCACCACTCAGTTTATCCAAGTTCCATCTCACGCCTCAGCTTCCCTCAGCCCCTTGGCCTGACTTTGTTGACAGAGTAGTTTTATGTCACCTTCCAACTGCCTGACCCCAACACTCTCCATCTCAATTCTCTATTCATGGGCCTTGCTCTCTCCAATCCATCACTGGCAGTGTGGGTTGATTTTGTCTTACTCAAAAACAAAAACATTCTGGCCAGGCACAGTGGTTCACACCTGTAATCCCAGCCCTTTGGGAGGCCGAGGCAGGAGGATAACTTGAGATCAGGAGTTCAAGACCAGCCTGGCCAACAAGGTGAAACCCCGTCTCTGCTAAAAATACAAAAATTAGCCGGGTGTGGTGGCATGCGCCTGTAATTTCAGCTACTCGGTAGGCTGCCGCATGATAATCACCTGAACCTGGGAGGCGGCAGTTGCAATAAGCTGAGATAACACCACTGCACTCCAGTCTGGGCAACAGAGAGAGCCTCTGTCTCAAAAAACATACATACACAAAAACAAAAACAAAACAAAACACATTCTAACAGACACAGAACACTTATCTTCATATTTTACATAACTATGTGTTCTCAATTTTACAATGAATGTAATTTTTTTGTGTAAAATTTTAATGTTAGAAAAAGTAAAAGTTCTTGTCCTACCATCCTTGTGTGGTATCTGTCTGTCTGTCTCTCACACAGGTCACTCAAGTTAATGGGAAAGAAAGAACAGGGGCCAAATTCTGAAGTTATAAATAAAATAATAGAAAATTAAAAGATCTTCTGTCCTCCAGTGAGGGAAATAGATGAGAGTCTGGAGGGCAAAGGTCGGGTGGGGACTGGGCAGCAGACATGTGTTTTCTTTTTCTTTTTTTTTTTTTTTTTTAAATTACTTATTTATTATTTTATTTATTTAATTTATTTATTTATTTATTGAGACAGAGTCTTGCTCTGTTACCCAGGCTGGAGTGCAGTGGCTCGATCTTGGCTAATTGCAACCTCTGTCTCCTGAGTTTAAGCAATTCTCCTGCCTCAGCCTCCTGAGTAGCTGGGATTACAGGCACACACAAACATGTCTGGCTAATTTTTGTATTTTTAGTAGAGACGGGGTTTCCCCATGTTGGCCGGGTTGGTCTCGAAACCAACCCGGTTTCTCAGATGACCCGCCCACCTCGGCTCCCAAAGTGCTGGGATTACAGGCATGAGCCACCGCCCCTGGCCAAACATGTGTTTCTATTGTAAATATTAATAGCTAACATTTAACTCAGTCCTCAAAACTCTATTAGGCAGCTATTGTTATCTCCATTTTACCGATGATGAAACTGAGGCATGGAGAGATTTAGTAACTTGTCCAAAATGACACAATTTACTAATGATGGAGCTGAGTTTCAAACCCAGATAGTCTGGTTCCAGAGTTTGTGTGCTTATTCACTACATCAAGCTGCCTCTTTGAAAATGTAAATATAAAAAGTAAAGATAAAATGAAAGTAAAATTGCTTCCTTGACACTCCTACTACCACCACTATTTTTCAGATGACTGTTGCCTTGTGTTTAGAGTAGGCATCAAACACCTTTCAAGCCCTGCCTTGTATTCTTTCCACCTATAACTCTGTAGGCAGGTTCAACCTGACAGTACTTTGCCTACACTGTGCTTTATCTCATAGAAGTCCACAGGCTTCTTCTTGCCTGTGGGAACCTGTTCTAATATTCTGAAGCATGCACAAGTCTGGAGGTGAAAGGGAATTAACACTGCACGTAGTGACTCCTGACCAATGGGATACAGGAGCTGTAGAGAGACTCCTACTCTTCTGTCCCTCCAGTGGACAACTCTGAACTGCATTCTACATGGCTCCTCAGTGGGATTGACCCCAGGTGCCCAGCTGGAAATATATTCTTTTAACCACTTTCCCTCCTTTTCTGCTTCAATCTTTCATGTTCCCCACTCCTGTTACATGGGATGACTTTCCAATATCAACACCAACATGAAAGTCCTTGTCTCAGGCTGTGCCTTCTGGAGGAAATCCAGGAATAGACAGACAACTGCAGCAATAAGATATATTTTACTTTATTTTTAGCATTTTACTTTCTCATATGATATATGCCCTTTTTTTTTTTTTTTTTTTTTTTAATTGAGACAGCATCTCAGCATCTCAGCTCATTGAGATCCACCTCCCAGGTTCAAGCAATTCTCCTGTCTCAGTCTCCTGAGTAGCTGGGATTACAGGTGCCTGGCACCACACCTGTCTGATTTTTCTATTTTTATTAGAGACGTGATTTCACCATGTTGGCCAGGCCATGTTGGCCTGACCTCAAGTGATCCGCCCACCTCAGCCTCCCAAAGTGCTAGGATTACAGGCGTGAGCCACCTCGCCTGGCCTGATATATCCTCCCCTGCTCCACCCCTCAACTTTTATTTTTATTTTATTTTATTTTTTTTGAGATGGAGTCTCACTCTGTCGCCTCAGGTTAGAGTGCAGTGGCACATTCTTGGCTCACCACAACCTCTGCCTCCCGAGTTCAAGTGATTCTCCTGCGTCAGTCTCCCAAGTAGCTGGGATTATAGGCCCCTGCCACCAAACCTGGCTCATTTATGCTTATTTTTTGTACTTTTACTAGAGACAGGATTTCTCTGTGTTGGCCAGGCAGGTCTCAAACTCCAGATCTCAAGTGATCCGCCCACCTTGGCCTCCCAAAGTGCTGAGATTACAGGTATAAGCCACTGTGCCTAGCTTATATCCCCATTTTAATGAAGATATTCATATTGCTTTTACAATATATGTGATGACTGTTTTTTTCTAATTTTTAATTTAATTTAATTTAATATATATATTTTTGAGACAGTCTGGCTCTTGTTGCCCAGGCTGGAGTGCAGTGCCATGATCTCAGCTCACTGCAATCTCTGCCTCCTGGGTCCAAATGATTCTCATGCCTCATCCTCCCAAGTAGCTGGGACTACAGGCATGCACCACCACACCCGGCTAATTTTGTATTTTAGTAGAGATGGGGTTTCACCATGTTGGTCAGGCTGGTGTCAAACTCCTGGCCTCAAGTGATCTGCCCGCCTTGGCCTCCCAAATTGCTGGTATGAGTGAGCCACTATGCCTGTCCTGCTTTTCTTTTCTTTTTTTTTTTTCTTTTCTTTTCTTCTTAGTTCACAGAACATGAAAAGGGCATCCTTAGCACTTGGACTTTTGTTCTCATCTTTTTCTTCTTTCGGTGGCAAGATGGTTGTTGCATTCTTGCATCTCCAGACATCACGTCTAAATTCAAGACAAGAAGATTGAGAGGAGTAAGCCATGCAAGCTGAGTGCGTGTCCTCTACTTAATAAAATAATTGCTTTCTCAGAAATCTGCCCACATAACTTCTGTTTTATTCTCATTAGCCAAAACTGGATCATATGGTCATTCCTGTGGGTAAAGCTGGGAAATTGGAGAACAGGATCGTCATGATTGATTTGAATCGATTGTGATTTATTGCCTGGGCCTGAACAAAAGTACAGGTCTGTTAAATAATAAGGGGGACATGGATACTGGTAGGGAAATTGAATTCTTATGTGTTCATTAGTCCTTCTGTTTGCATAAATAGTATTTTTATAAGCTGCTTTTCTTGTTTAATGTACCACACACATATATCTTAGTCCATTTAGTGTTGTTATAACAGAATACCTGAGACCGGGTAGATTATAAAGAAAAGAGGTTTATTTGGCTCATGATTCTGGTGACTGGAAAGTTCAAGATTGAGTTTCTGCATCAGATGAGGGCTTCAGGTTGCTTCAACTCACTGTGGAAAGCAGAAGGAAAGCCAGCATGTGTAAAGAGATCACATGACAAAAGAGAAAGCAAGGGTGGGGAGGTGACAGGCTCTTTTTAACAACCAGCTCTTGTGAGACTTAATAGAGTGAGAACTCAAGCGCCCCTGAGAGAGGGTATTAATCTATTCATGAGGAATCCACTGCAATGACCCAAACACCTCCTGCCAGGTCCTATCTCCCAACATTGCCACATTGGGGATTAAATTTCTTTCTTTTTTTTTTTAGAGACAGAGTTTCACTGTGTGGCTCATGTGGCTCAGGCCTATAATCCTAGCACTTTGGGAGGCTGAGGTGGATGGATTGCCTGAGGTCAGGAGTTGGAGACCAATATGAGCAACATGGCAAATCCCTGTCTCTACTAAAAATACAAAAAATTAGCCGGGTGTGGTGGCATGTGCCTGTAGTCCCAGCTACTCAGGAAGTTGGGGCAGGAGGATTTCTTGAACCTGGGAGTTTGAAGCTGCAGTGAGCAGAGATCGTGCCACTGCCTTCCAGCCTGGGTGACAGAGTGAGACTCTGTCTCAAAAATACATAATAAAAAAAAAGAAAGCAAATGTTAACTGCTCTACTGAAAATGTTCATGGTTTGAAAGAGAGTAATTTATGTGGGCATACACAATTACAAATGTTGCTAGATATACTTGTAATTGAAAAAACAGGCCTGGCGTGGTGGCTCATGCCTGTAATCCCAGCACTTTGGGAGGTTGAGACAGGCAGATCACCTAAGGTCAGGAGTTCGAGACCAGCCTGGTCAACATGGTGAAACTCTGTTTCTACTAAAAATACAAAAATCAGCAGGGTGTGGTGGTGGGTGCCTGTAATCCCAGGTACTCGGAAGGCTGAGACAGGAGAATCGCTTGAGCCTGAGTGGCAGAAGTTGCAGTGGCTGAGATTGTACCATAGCACTCCAGTCTGGGCGACAGAGTGAGACTCCATCTCAATAAAAAAAAAAAAAAAAAGAAAAAAGAAAAAATATTATGGCAATTCCTATTCTGTGAATTTGTTTATGTGTATCACATTATTTTACCTTCAGAGGTACTTTGGAGTTTTGTGAATTGCCTAATGCAAAATATAGGGCACTCTACTTCATCTCATAATTATCTCTTACCCTGTTTGTTAAC
Organism: Rhinopithecus bieti; assembly: GCF_001698545.2. Lineage (NCBI taxonomy): Eukaryota > Metazoa > Chordata > Mammalia > Primates > Cercopithecidae > Rhinopithecus > Rhinopithecus bieti. The sequence goes on from NW_016811904.1 coordinate 169,261, forward strand.
AGGGAACGGATATGTGTACCGTGAAAAGGCACCCAGGGAACATGAATACTGACTGCATCCCCAATCGCTTTATAACTTGACCTCCTCCTAGCCCAGTGGCAACGCAATCTTTAGTCAGGGTGCTGATAAAGCCCAGGGATGAGGTACACGGTAGAGGAGTTAGGGAGATTGGTTAGGGAAATCTTCAGGGAAGTGGGAAAGCACTAGGGAATGGGGTAAGGGTAGGGAATTGGGTGGGCCAAGGCAGGAATGGAGAAGGGAAAGAGGTGGAGGTAAATAGAGAGGTTAGGGAAGGATCTGTCAGTACTTTTTGAGACTGAAGAAAAGCTATGGTTACACTAGGAAGGGTTAAGTGCACAGATAAGAGCTATATTTATACAGAGAAGTGCTATACTTTGGGAAAGGCAAGTGCCAAGAAAATAAAATGCTGAAAGTGGGAAACACATGTGGAGTTTGTAGGGATGTAGGATTGCTTGTGTATTGGAGACTGAGGTTTAAGCTAGTGTTAATGGGTGAGAGTATTCAGTGGGACCAATGGCCTCAGGGAGAATGGAGCTGGCCTTTGTCCCAAGACGAGGAAGAATCTAAGGACATTGCAGGTACTTCCAGAACAGTGCTAAATAACAGGGGGGGGATAAAAAGTATTCTTGCCTTGTTCCTGGATTTAATGTGAATACCAGGTATATCATGATGTTGGTTTTCATTTGAGACAGATATTTTTTGTCACATTAAGTTGTCATATTTCATTTGCTAACAGTTTGTTTAAGGTGTTTGTGTGTATGTATGTATGTGCATGTGTACATATATATATATATTTTAAAATTTTGTTTTGAGACAGGGTCTTGCTCTGTCACCCAGGCTGGTGTGCAGTGGCATGATTACAGCTTACTGCAGCCTTGCCTCCCTGGTTCAAGCAATCTTCCCACCTCAGCCTCCCAAGTAGCTGAGACCACAGGTGTGTGCCACCACTCTTGGCTAATTTTTAGTTTTTTTGAGAGATGGAGTCTTGCTCTGTCACCAGGCTGGAGTGCAGTGGCATGATCTCGGGTCACTGCAACCTCCGTCTCCTGGGTTCAAGCAATTCTCCTGCCTCAGCCTCCCGAGTAGCTGCGACTACAGGCACAACCCACCATGCCCAGCTAATTTTCATTTTTTTAAATTTTTTTGGCATTTGAGTAGAGACGGGTTTCACCATGTTGCCCAGGCTGGTCTTGTACTCCTGAGCTCAGGCAATTCGCCTGCCTCGGCCTCTCAAAGTGCTGAGATTACAGACGTGAGCCACCACGCCTGGCCTCTCAGCAAGTTTTTATTTTTACTTTTTTGTAGAGACAGGGTCTCCCTGTGTTGCCCAGGCTAATCTCGAACTCTTGGTCTCAAGTGATACTCCTCTCTTGGATTCCCAAAGTGCTGGGATTACAGGTGTGAGCCTTAATCTAACCATGCCTGGCCTGTAGATATATATTTACAAGCAAGATGATATATAGTTTTCTTTTAGTACTAAGTTTTCAGGTGTGGTACCATGTTTATGCTATGTCCCTAGAATAAATTTGTAAACTTTGCCTTTTCTTCTCTCTTGAACAATTTATACAGTGTAGGAATTATCTGCTCTGTGAAGGCTTGAATGAATAGCCTAGGAAACCATCTGGGTCCAGCACTTTGAGCGTGTGAGAAAAGGGGAGATATTTGGCAACTTTTAAAAAACTAATACATGTATACGTTTAAAATTTCAAACTGCTTCACATACAATGAATAGTCTTCACTTGCAAGTCAATCCACCCCTATTGCCAGTTTCTCTCCCCACAGGCAACCAGTTACCAGCTTTTTGTGTAGCCTTCTGGACACAGTCTGTGACTATTCAAGTACAATGTATGGATATCTATCCATTGCCCTTACATTTTTACCCAGTTGATAGCATATCATACAAACTGTCTGCATCTTGCTTTTTATATGTATGTATGCCTGTATTTATTTATTTTGTGGAGATGGATTCTTGCTCTGTCACCCAGGCTGAAGTGTAGTGGTGTGATCTCAGCTCACTGCAATCTCCTCTTCCAGGATTCAAGAGATTCTCGTGCCTCAGCCTCTCGAGTAGCTGGGACTACAGGCACAGGCCACCATGCCAGAAATTTTTTTTTTTTTTTTTTTTTTTTTTTTTGAGACGGAGTCTCGCTCTGCCGCCCAGGCTGGAGTACAGTGGCCGGATCTCAGCTCACTGCAAGCTCCGCCTCCCAGGTTTACACCATTCTCCTGCCTCAGCCTCCCGAGTAGCTGGGACTACAGGCGCCCGCCACCTCGCCTGGCTAGTTTTTTGTATTTTTTAGTAGAGACGGGGTTTCACCGTGTTCACCAGGATGGTCTCCATCTCCTGACCTCGTGATCCGCCTGTCTCGGCCTCCCAAAGTGCTGGGATTACAGGCTTGAGCCACCACGCCCGGCCGGAAAATTTTGTATTTTAGTAGAGACGGGGTTTCGCCATGTTGCGGTCTTGAACTCCTGAGCTCAGGCAATCTGCCCACCTCGGTCTCCCAAAGTGCTGGGATTACAGGTGTGAGCCACCACACCCAGCCAGCTTTTAATATGTATTTTAAATTTTTCCTTTCAAAATTTCGTTTTAATGAAATTCCCCACTTGTTTTGAGTCAATTCTGACCATTTTTCTGTGAAATTATTTCCTTAATATTTCCTGGTTATTTTCATAGAGTTGTATGCTATATTGTCCTGAAACATAGATTAGCCAACAAAGTTCTCCATACCTACTGACTTAAATATTAATTCCACTTCTACCACTTACAAAGGTTCTGAGTAACTTTGGGCAAGTCATGCAAGTCCTGCTGTATTGTAAATATCCATGATCTGGCAAAGAGTAATGACTGTTAAGTGTATTAAAGAAACTCTGAGTTAGTCTGGTAATTTTTTGAGATACACTTAAAACTAAAACATAGAATAATTCCTATTTTGGGAGCTTATTCCTATGCCTCCCCTT
>NW_016811904.1:173814-186055 GCF_001698545.2 Rhinopithecus bieti
GGGGGGGGGGGGGGGGGGGGGGTCGGTGGGGTGGAGAGGGCGGCAGTGGTTGCGACAGCGAAGGAACGGTCTGAGAATCTGGCTTGTTAAAGGCGGAGCGTGTCTAGCGGGACCCGTGGCCCGGAAGAAGCGAGACAAGGCGACGCGGAGCTGTCCCCGACACCCCGTGGACCGAGGGAGAGCGAAGGGCCGGGGCCGCCGGCCATTACCAGGCGCCATTAGGTGACGCGGCCGCACGCGATGACGCGCTGACCGGCCGTGGCCTCCACGTCGCAGGTTCCGCAAAGACCTGTGGGAGCGACCCAGGAGAAGGAGGGCCAAGATGGCGGAAGCGGAGGAGTCTCCAGGAGACCCGGGGACAGCATCGCCCAGGCCCCTGGTGAGCTTGGGATCTGCGACAAAAGGGACCGAGGGTGAGGCAGAGTGCCCCCTAAAGAAGTCGGGGAACGGGCTCGTGGCCTGAGAGCTGGATCCCCTTCCGCCCGGCAGGCCCTTCCTCTACCCGACGCCAGAACCAGTCCCAACGCTGCACCTGTTCTTTGCGCTAACCATTTTGCCCATTGCCCTCCTGGTTCCTTCCAGGTCTTTTTGTGAAACTCTGATCTTTCCTTTCCCATCCTCCCAGGGCTCGTCATCGTCCCCTACATTGTGTTAAATGGCGAACTTTAGGTGATTTCTTATCGTTTCTTCTGCTGTCCCCTCATTTTTATCAAAACCTGTCACCAACCTTTGTTGAAGGAATAATGAGAGATTGCTTCCCATGGGACATTAACGTTTTATTGCTTATAACTTTAGTATTGACTTGTTCCGTGACCCCAGTAGGCCAGGTTTAACCCCTGCCATTCCTGTCGCAGCTCCTTGCCATTCTCTTCACCATACTTGTTCTCCTTTCTTATTTTTTACTTTTTTTTTTTTTTTTTTTAAATCGAGACGGTTTTATTCTGTCAGCCAGACTGGAGGGCAGTGGCGTGGTCTCCGCTTACTGCAACCTCTGCCTCCCAGGCTCATGTGATCCTCCCACCTCAGCCTCCCTAGTAGCTAGGATCACAGGTGCATGCCACCACACCCGGCTAATTTTTTGTATTTTTTGTAGAGATGGGGTTTTGCCATGTTGCCCAGGCTGGTCTCGAACTCCTGGGCTCAAGCTATCCTCCTGCCTCGGCCTTCCAAAGTGTTGGGATTACAGGCCTGAGCCACTGTGCCCGGCCAACTTCAGCATACTCTCTTGCTCCTGTCTCTGCAAGGGATAGAATTTCCATTGCAAGCCCAAAGTGTGGACAAGTATTTTAAGAACACAGGCTTTGGAGTTAAACTTTACCTGGGATGGAATCCACCCACTCTGTGAGTCTGGGCAAGTCATTTTGTGGAGGGTGTTTCTTCATCTGTAAAATGGAGATAAAATACCTGCCTCAAAAGAGTTTTAGAAAGATCAAATGGCATAATTTATGTAACGTGTCTAATACTATCAGTACCATCAACTGAGGAGTATAATGAGGTCAACATTCTGCTCCTGTCCCTCTTCTCAATGTGTTTGGTTATATAGTAGTTGCTCACTAAATGGTTCTTCCTTTTCCTCTTTCTTTTCTTTTTTTTTTTTTTTTTTTTTTTTTCTTTTCTTTTTTGAGACGGAGTTTTGCTCTTGTCACCCAGGCTGGAGTGCAATGGCACAATCTCTGCTCACTGCAACCTCCGCCTCTGGGATTTAAGCAATCCTCCTGTCTCAGCCTCCTGAGTAGCTGGGATTACAGGTGCCTGCCACTACATCCAGCTAATTTTTGTATTTTTAGTAGAGACGGGGTTTCACCATGTTGGCCAGGCTAGTCTTGAACTCCTGACCTCAGGTGATCTGCCTGCCTCAGCCTCCCAAAGTGCTGGGACACAGGTGTGAGCCACCGTGCCCAGCCCCCTTTCTTCTGTTTTGAATTAGCAACTTAACATAGTGAACTGAGCTGGGAGATCAGTGAACTTGATTCTAGTCCTAGCTCTGCTGCTTACTCTCTCCATTTGTTCACCTCTTCATTCACTCAACAAATATTTATTGAGCATCCACTACTATGTTCCAGGCACTCCTTTAGACACTGGGGATATGGCAATAAGAGTGAGTTGTGTTAAGTTCTATTGTGACCTTGAGTAAAATCAGGCTGAACCCCAGTTTCCTCTTTTGGAAAATGGTGATAGGAACACATCACTGAATTAGCGAAGAGTACTAAATGAGATAATATACACATAGTGCCTACTATGACATTGTCATAGGTGCTTAGTAGTTTTTAGTTTCTCTCTTTCATTTAAACTTCTCCACCCCTCTTCTGTGAAGCTTTCCCCAGTTAACTTCAGTGGTTCTAATCACTCATTACTCAATATGCAATCTGCTTCCATTCAACAAATGTTTAGTGAACTCCCACAATGAGTAATGCACTGTGCTAGTTGCTGTAGGGAATGCAAAGGGCCTGCCTCTATAGTGCTACCAGTCTAAGTTGTAGGGATAAGACAAGTACACAATGCTAAAATAAGGCAGTATATAAGAGAAAGTTACACAAAGAATATTACAGAAATTTAAAGGAAAATGCTTTTATGTCCAGTTGGGGTGACCAAACTACACGGTGGAAGTTACATTTGAAAGGACTTCAAAGGATGGGTAGGATTTGAAATTGCAGTTGAGCATAAGAGCTATCAATAACTGAGCACCTGCTACATGCTAGGTATTGTGCTAGACATCCTCTGCGTATTTGCTAAACTTTACAGCAGTCATATCAGTTAGGTGGCTTTTAACTACATTTTATGTGCAGATGAGGATATGAGATGCAGGGAGGGTTGATGATTTCCCTAGGGTCTACATCCAGTTCGTGCCCATGCCTGAAATTTGAACCTAGATCTGACTCTGAAGCCCAGACTATATCCATTTGTGCTACACAGCCTCTTGTGAACAAAGGCACAGATGTTGGAAGGTGCTAATATATATATAGAACAACAGGTAGATCACTTTGGCTGAAGCACAGGGAATTATTAGGAGATAAGCCTTCAGATGTAAGCCTACTGAGTTAGGAAGGCAGTATGGAACAGTGGTGATTTGGAATGTGTACTCTGGAGTCAGTTTGCTTAGGTTTGATTCTAAGCACTGTCACTTAACTAGCATGATATTGGGGAAATTACCAAACCCCTCCTTGCTTCAGTTTCCCCATCTGTAAAATGGAGATATAACAATACTTAGTTCATAGGGTTGTTAGGTGGAATGAGTTAACACATTGGATAAATTAACACACTTAATAGAATGTCTGGCATATAATATTGCAATAAGTGTTATTTCTTATTATCGACTACTAACCTGGGATGCTTAATGGGCTACAAGGAGCCAGTGGAAATTTTTGAGGAGGAAAGAATTTGAAATCATGAATTGGACAACATAATAGAGGGTAAGTTACAGTGGGGGAATATCTGGAATCTAGAAGGCCAGTGAAGCTGTTGCAGTAGTTCTGGGAAGAAATGATAGGGATCTGGACAACAGCAGTGGCATGAGACAAGATGATTTCAGACAAGGCAGAATCCACGAGGATTTGTAGTATGTGAAGGAGGATTTGTCTTAGATCAGTATTTTGCAAACTTTAGTGTGCTAGCAGTCATCTGGGGAATCTTGTTAATTTGCAGGTTCTGATTCAGTTGGTTTGGGATAGGGCCCAAGATTTTGCATTTCTAACAGACACCCTGGTGATGCTGCTGCTGCTCCTGGTACCACATTTTGAAGAGTATGGTTGTACACACCCAAGAGTATAGTGACACTCTGAACAAAAATAGATAATATACAAGGAGGGTTAGCTGGATGAGGGCCTTAAAAGTTGATTAATTCAGTTTGGGACATGTTTAGTTTGCGATAATGGCGGGCCATTCAATAGATATCCAGCAGGCAATTGGACTTTAAAACCTGTACTTCAGGGCTCAGAAGAGGTCATGCCTAGAGATGTTGCTTTAGGAGTCATCTGCACAGGGTTACAAAGACAGAATCTTGGGTAATGCCTGTATTTAGCAGGCAGGAAGAAAAGGTAAAGGTAGGCTGTAATAATGGCTGCAGTCTGGGGCCCTTTTTTTTTTTTTTTTTTTTTTTTCTTTTTTTTTTTTTTTTTTGGACAGAGTTTTGCTCTTGTCCACCAGGCTGGAGTGCAATGGTGCCACTCGGTCTCACTGCAACCTCTGACCTCCCAGGTTCAAAGTGATTTCTCCTGGCCTCAGCCTCCCCAGTAGCTTTGGATCACAGGCATGCACCACCATGCCCCAGAAAATTTTTGTATTTTAGTAGAGATGGGGTTTCACCATGTTGGCCAGGCTGGGTCTCAAACTACCAATCTGGGATCTTTGGAAGATCTCAGGCTGTGAGGAAGCTGGTCCCAGGTGAAGGGCTGGCTGCAGACCATGCCACTGGCTATCCCTTCATCCACTCCTGGGAGCCAAGCCTCTTTGAGCTGATTCTTGCTTCGTGCTTCCCCTTGTTGGTTCCTTTTTCCAGGATTTTGGTCAATAGTATAACCCATTTGCTCCCAGCTACTTTTTTTTAGGGTTGCAGTCCCTGCTTTTATTGTGTGTTTTTGGCCCTGCCTCTACCTGTTCCCCTTACTGGTCCAAGCCAGGCAGAGCAGTGTGCATGTGTGTTTCTGTGAGCACATCTATATATGTGCAAGAGCCTGCCTGCTGATGGGAAAGGGTGGGGCATGGATCCAAGTCGCCTTTCCTGCTGAGGGCTAGACAGAGAGCAGGGTCCATTAGCTGAGGCCCTGGAAGTCCTGTCTTTTATACATGGAGCTGGAGGGCCATAGTTCCTGACTCAGCTCATGGAACATTGTTGCTAATTCTTGAAGAGATAAAGGGGAGAGAGTAGGGGATCACATGGCACCTCAGTGACTACGGTGACTTCTGATACCAATTACCTGGAGTTAGGCCAAACTGCACAGGTTAAAAGCACAGTCCTCTACAAGACTGCTCTTCAGACACCAGCCACAATTTTGGGGGTTCCCAGGACAATCCTCACTTCAGAGCAAGTAGCTACAAATTCAGGGGTTTCCACGTTCCCCTCAGACTTTTTTTTTTTTTTTTTTTTTTTTTTTTTGGCACAATCTCAGCTCACTGCAGCCTCTGCCTCAGCTTCCCAAGTATCTGGGACTACAGGCACATGCCACCATGCCCGGCTAACTTTCGTATTTTTGGTACAGATGGGGTTTCACCATATTGACCAGGCTGGTCTCAAACTCCTGACCTAAAGTGATCCGCCAATCTTGGCCTCCCAAATTGCTGGGATTACAGGAGTGAGCCATGGCACCTGGCCCTCCCTTCAGGTTTCATAATTCACTAGAATGACTCATAGAACTCAGAGCAGTACTCTACTTAAAATTACAATTTTATTATAGCAAAGGGATACAAATCCAAATGTGCAAAAGAGAGAGATACACAGGGCGAGGTCTGACAGAGTCCCAAACACAAAGATTCCTTGTCTTGTCCCTGTGGATTCAGGATATGTTACCCTCCTGGTTTGCTGGTGTGTGACAATATGCAGAGTATTGCCAATCAGGGAAGTTCACTCGTGTCTATAGTTTTTATTGGGGTTTCATTATGTAGGCATGATTAATTGGATCATTGCTCAGATAATGGAACTCAGTCTCCAGGGTCCCACCACTCCCCAAAGTTTGGGCTTATATGTTGTGACTTAAAGCCCAAAACCTCTAGTTATATGCGCGGTGTTTCTGACGTGGTTAGCCCCCATCCTGAGTCATCTCGAGAGCACAAACTACATAAGGGCCTACTATAACTTACCTGTTAGCATAAACTACCAGAGCCCCTGTGAATATCAAAAATACTCCTCTATCATTCAGGAAATTGAAGTTTAGAAGCTAACTCTCAAGAATAGGGGACAAAGGCCAGCTAAATTCTTTATTATACAATAGTGACAGAACTGGAATTGACTCCATGGGAATCTTGAACTTGAGCTAACATTTATCCAGCCCCTATTGTGTTCCTGTATTAATACATTTCTTCCTCACAATAACCCTGTGATGATGGTACCATTATCTCAATTTTACAGAGGAGGAAACTGAAGCACAGAGAGGCTAAGTAACCTGCTCAGTGTCACATGGATAGTACATGATGGAGCTGGGATTTGAACTCAGGCTATTTGGCCTGCACTCTTAATCAGTATTCTCCACATACCATGTTGAGCATTGGGTATGTGCTAGGTGCTGTACAGGTGTTATTTATTTTTATAGCAGTGTTGTTTCCATGTGAGATCCCTGTTTGACTTTAAAGCCTGTTTTTTTTCTACTGTACTACCCTGCTTCTCCTAGCAGTAGCAGGCAACAGGGAAACTGAAAACAAGCAATCCTGGCACTTGAAAGGGCAGTGTTATAGTAGTGAAGAGAAAATATGGCTTCAAAAAGTGTTGGTTTTGGCTGGGTGCGGTGACTCGCATCTGTAATCCCAGCACTTTGTGAGGTCGCGGCGGGCAGATCACTTGAGGTCAGGAGTTTGAGACCAGCCTGGCCAACATGGCAAAACCCTGTCTCTACTAAAAATACAAAAATTACCTGGACGTGGTGGTGTGTGCCTGTAATCCCAACTACTTGGGAGGCTGAGACAGGAGAATCTCTTGAACCCAGGAAACAAAGGTTGCAGTGAGCCGAGATCATGCCACTGTACTCCAGCCTGGGTGATAGGGCGAGACTTCGTCTCAAAACAAACAAAATGGGTTGGTTTACGCATTACATGCTGCAGAGTATTAAAAGAGAATGAGGATTGAATGAAGATCCTTGTATATCTTGATTACGTGAGGCTACTATCAGAGAGCACAATGTCAGTGAAGTGGTGAGAAGGCCAGTGCCAGATTACAGAGGATTAAATGGGAAAGTAAAAAGTGTGATCAAGCAAGAGAAGAAGGAGAGTAGTTTGAGAGAATAGCAGAAACAAGGGAGCAATATATTTTTAAATTTTATTACAGAAACTTTCAAATGTATAAATAAAATGAAAAGTAGTATAATGAACCTCATGTACCTATCAACATTCTGCTATTATTTTATTGGTCTCACCACATGTTTTTTCAGTCTTTTCTTTAAAACTAATTTTAGACATATAGAAAAGTGCAAAAATAGTAGAGAGAGTGCCTGTATTCCCTTCGCCCAGATTCCTCTAATGCTAACATTGTATATAAGCATAGTACACTGATCAGAACCAAGAAATTAACATTGGTAAAACACCATTACCCATAGACCATGTTTGAATTTTAGCAGGTTTTCCACTAATGGCTTTTTTTGTTCCAAGATCTTATCTAGGATCCTGCATTGCATTTAGTTGTTATTTTTCCTTCATTTCTTCCAATCTGTAATGATTCTTCAGTCTTTTCTTATTTTTCATAATCCTTTCTGAGTATTTTAAAGCAAAGCCCAGACATATCATCTTCATCTGTAAATACTTCACTACGTTTCTCTAACAGGTAAGGACTTTTTCTTTGTTATCATACATAACAAAACTATCTGTTCACCTCCCAATTTTCTAAAACGTAAAGTCCTTTTGGTGTTTGTTTAAATCGGGATCCAGGCTGGGCGCAGTGGCTCATGCCTGTAATCCCAACACTTTGGGAGGCTGAGGTGGACAGATCACTTGAGGCCAGGAGTTTGAGACCAGCCTGGCCAACATGGTGAAACCCTATCTCTACTAAAAATACAAAAAAAGAAGAAATAGCTTGCATGATAGTGTGCACCTGTAGTCCCAGCTACTAAGGCGGCTGAGGCAGGAGAATTGCTTGAACCCTGTAGGCGGAGGCTGCAGTGAGCTGAGATCACACCACTGCGCTCCAGCCTAGGCAACAGAGTGAGACTCCATTTCAAAAAAAAAAAAAAAAAAGGAAAATTGGATCCCCATATACACCTTCAACAATTATCTACTTACGATGAATCTTCTTTCTTCTACAGCCCTACCTACTTTCTTTATTATTTTGAGGCAAATTCCAGGCATCATTACATTAGTAAATATTTGGTATGTATCTCTAAAAGATAAGGATTCTGGCTGGGCACGGTGGCTCATACCTGTAATCCCAGCACTTTGGGAGGCCGAGATGGGCAGATTGCTTGAGCCCAGAGGTTCGAGATCAAGTTGGGCAACGTGACAAAACCCTGTCTCTACCAAAAATTTAAAAACTAGCCTGGTGTGGTGGCACCGCTTACAGTCCCAGCTACTTGAAAGGCTGAGATGGGACAATTGCTTAAGCCTGGGAGATTGAGGCTGCTGTAAGCTATGATCATGTTACTGCAGTCCAACCTGGATGACAGAGCAAGACCTTGTTTCGAATAAATAAATAAATAAATAATAAATAATAATAAAATAAGGAATTTTTTTTCTGATTTGTTGATTTTGTATTATTTAGAGTTGTCATTCTTGCTGTGTTTGCCCTAGGCTGGCAGTGCAGTGGGCTGTTCACATCATGATCAATAGCACCCGCAGCTTCAACTTCTGGCCCAAGGGACAACCTCACCTCAGTTCCCAACTAGCTGGCAACTTATAGGTGTGTGCAACAGTTCCCAAATTAGAATTCTGTTAGAGACATAAACCACAATAACAATGCATGTAAAAAATTAGTATTTCTTAATACTATCCTTATTAGGGTTCAAATTGCCCAATTATCTCCTAAAATTATATTTTTTTTTTATTAATTAAATTGCCCATCGCCTGTTTTTAGTTTTCGGGAAACAGGAGCTACACTTATTTATTCTGTGTGTTATCTTAGCTGCTTTCATGCTACAATGCAGGAGTTCAGCAGTTGCAGCAGAACCATTGGCTCTTAAAAACCTGAAATATTTACCTGTTTGACCCTTTATAGAAAGTTTGTGACCCACTGCTTTAGGCACAATTATTCTTTTAAATATATTAAAAAATAGGAAAGAAATGTCATATTTACCTTTCATTTTAACCACTTTGGGGAGATCATTTATTTTTTATGTTAAATTCAAGTTTCTTTCTGATATTATATTCCTTCTTTCTGGAAGAAACTCCTTTAGCATTCTATGTAGAATATTTTTAGGTTTGCTTTGTCTGAAAAAGTTTTTACTTTGCCTTTATTATTTTTAATAAGGTATTGCTGGGGTTTTAGGAATTCTGCTGTTAAATAGTTTTATTCATTTTAGCCTCCAGAGTGTCCCTCATTCTTCTTTTTGGTTTGCATAGTTTCTGGTGAGATGTCTTCTTCTTTCTTTTGTTTATATTTTGTTAGAGATGCCTATTTTTTTTTTTTTTTTTGAGGTGGAGTCTTACCCTGTCACTTAGGCTGGAGTGCAGTAGCGTGATCTTGGCTCACTGCAACCTCCACCTGCCGAGTTCAAGTGATTCTCCTGTCTCGGCCTCCCAAGTAGCAGGGATTACAGGCACCTGCCACCATGCCCGGCTAATTTTTTTGTATTTTTAGTAGAGATGGGATTTCACCATGTTGGCCAGGCTGGTCTTGAACTCCTGACCTCAAGTGATCTGCCTACCTCAGCCTCCCAAAATGCTGAGATTGCAGGCGTGAGCCACCATGCCTGGCCTTTTATTATAATTCTTATCTTTGTTCCTATGAATGCAATGCCTTTCTCTTTGGCTACTTTCAAGATTTTCTCTTTATCTTTGGTTTTCAGTAGTTTGTGTCTAGGTTTGTGGATTTTTTTATTTTGTAGTTTGGTATTCATCTTGATTGGGGTTCTCTTAAGCTTGCATCTATCATTTGATATCTCATTATTTTTGGAAAATTTTCAGGTATTTTTTTTTTTTTTTTTTTTTTTTTTTGAGACAGAGTCTCACTCTGGAGTTCAGTGGCATGATCTTGGGCTCTGCAAGCCTTGAACTCCTGGGCTCAGGTGATCCTCCCACCATAGCCTCCCAAGTAACTGGGACTACAGGTGTGTGACACCACTCCTGGCTAATTTTTAAATATTTTTTTGTAGAGATGGGGTTTTACCATGTTGCCCAGGCTGGTCTGGGATTCCCGGGCTCAAGCAGTCTGTCTGCCTTGGCCTCCCAAAGTGCTAGGATTACAGGCGTCAGCCACTGCAGTTGGCCTATATCTCTTCAGAGCCATTATCTTTCTATTCTTCTGGGATTCCAATTATTTACATAATAAGACCATTTAATGTTTTCCCATAGTTCCTACATACTCTATTCTTTTTTCTTTTGTTCTTTTACTCTTCTCTTTTTGTTTTAGTTTGGATAATTTTGACTGACCTAGCTCTGAAATCTTTGGTATTGAGTTAACTGATAAGGCTGGCAAAGACATTCTTCATCTGTTACTATGTTCATGTATTTCTAGCATTGCCATCTGATTCTTACAGTTTCCATCTCTTTGCAGAAATTCATCACCATTCATGCATGTACCTTTTCTACTAGAGCCTTTTGCATATTAAACATAGTAATCTTAAATTTCTTTTCTGATAATTCTAACATCTTGGTCATCTCAGAGTCTGGTTTTGTTGATTGCTTTGTCTCATAGTGGGTTGTTTTTTCATGTGAGTATGGGGGAGATAATTTGTTATTGATATTGAACGCTGGACATCATGTATACACTGCCAGAAGTGGCACACCTCTGCTGCTGAATTGTCAGTCAGTAGGGGTTAAGTCAGTCTAGTCAGGAGTTGAGCTTCGTTTGTTCTTTTTTTGTTGTTGCTATGGGTACCTTCAGTGCATCACCAGCTTCAGATTCTTCTGCTGTTACCTTGTGTTTAGGGGTGGGGGTGCTATGTTGTCCCAGTGTTTTGTTTTTTGTTGTTGTTTTGTTTTGTTTTTTTTGAGACAGCGTCTCACTCTGTTACCCAGGCTGGAGTGCAATGGCGTGATCATAGCTTACTGCAGCCTTGACCTCCTGGGCTCAAGTGATCCTCCCACTTTAGCCTTCTCAGTAGCTGGGACCACAGTTGCACGCCACCATGGCCAACTAATTTTTTGAAAACATTTTTTTGTAGAGATGGGGGTCTCACTATATTACCCAGACTAGTCTCAAACTCCTGGCCTCAAGCAATTCTCCTACCTCAGCCTCCCAGTGTTGGGATTACAGGCATGAGCCACTGCACCCAGCCCCAATGTTTTTATTAATGTTCATGTTCTATACTCAGCTTCTGTCTTTGCCCTTGCATCTCATGGTGAGTCTCTTTCTAAGCTCTAGCCCTTCCTCCAGCAGTAGACTGCTGTTGTTTATTGCTCCATACTTGCTAGCCTGGTGATAGGGGCCAGGGAAAGGGGATTCTTTGCTGTCATAGTCTAGTCTCTGCCTTAGGCATACCATGTGTCCCTGGGTCTCCTGGGTGGCACTTTCTTAGTGATCCTGTCCCCGTCCTAGCTGAAGGAAACTCTTAACGGTCTGGGCCCAGGATGGTTTCTTGTCCATCCCTTAGTAGAGAGCTTTTCCTTTTCCCTTTCACCAGCTTCAGTGAGTTGTTGCCTGTGTTCTGAAAGCAACTTGTTTTTGTCCAAGTGGCTTTAAGGCTCTTTCTCTCTAGGGGCTTTTTTCTAGAGAAGAGCCTGCAAGAGAGTGTGAACTCCCCTTGCGTCTATTGCTTCTAGGGGTTCTGTACTCTTGTGCTAGTCCATACTTGGACTTTAGCAATTTATTCAAAATTTTAGTTAAATTCTCACCCATCTGTGTGTGTGGTGTGTGGCATTGTCTTCTCTTCATGCTTTCCTACCGTTGAGCCAGTGCTGATGTCTCTTCGTGGAAGCACTTGACGTTCTTTAGATTTCATCCACGCTACTTGGTCTCCCTACAAGTCAGGTCTCAGATGAATTCAGGGAAAGTTATGATAAAGTAAAGTATCTAGCCTTTTCTCATTGTTCTACTTGGGGAATGGTCTTTCCAGCTTCCTAGATCTTAGTCAGAAGTCAAATTACAGTGTTATATAGTCACTTGAAATAGGTGCTATCTTTGTGGTTGTGTGTTTATTTCAATACGTGGTAGTTTCATTGGTTTAATTTTTCTCTCAGTTTCAGGGATTGCTTCCTTCAAATTTTAATTTTGTTTCATAATTGTGTGAACTGTTTATATGATTGCAAGTCATTTATACGAACAACATGTATTGAAAAAAGCCTAGTTTCTCTCCCTGTCTGTTCTATCCTATTCCTTTCTTTCCTCTATAGGAAACCTTTAAAAAAAATCCTATGGCATGTTTCTTGTATTTAAGAAATATGAGTGTGGTTAAGAAATTTGTTTTATTTTATTTCATTTTATTTATTTATTTATTTATTTATTTATTTATTT